>NC_056743.1:1690716738-1690744238 GCF_019279795.1 Protopterus annectens
AAGAGCACTGTCTGGTCAATTAACTTATTCAAGAGAAAGAGTTTGTAGTGAAAACAGAGATCAAACCCAGGACTTCTTATTCTTCGTCTTTCGGCTTTTCCCAGTTAGGGGTCACCACAGTGGAACTCCTGTTCGCTAATGATTGGCAGTAGATTTTTACGGTGCCGAGGTGCCAGCCTGACGGCCAACCTTCAACGAAGGACTACAAAATGAAATTTCATCAGCATGTCATGGCCTTAATCGTAATTATTATTTTTTTCTGTACAGTATTTGTTATAACAAAGGTTAATTTCATATTCAGGAAATGCTTGCTATGTTCATAGGCACTATTGTTAGTGTAAAAATGCCAGGACTGCGTAATTTTATGGCATTTTTAAACGTATCACTTTCTGTTATCTTCTGTCATTGTGCTTGTTTCAGCTTTTGGTTTTTGCTGCCTATGGTTTGTTCAGCATGATTCCATGTACTTAAATGCAGAATGTTATTCATGTCAATCCTTTCAGCAAACAGTAAATATTACCTTATACCAGATGTAGAGTCAGTGGAAAAATTACATTTTTATCTGTATGCCACTTTGTGATTACTGTTTGATTCTCTTCTTCCAGTGCTGTTCTTCATGTGCGTACTGCATGGACTGACACATTGCATGTGTTTCCCCAAAATAATACTTGCTGACCTTGGAAACTTGGGGTCATTTTGCATCAGCATCTTCAGTGAAAATGGAATATAAGGGTATCAGACATACTGCAGTCAGCAGATGTTCAGGTGGGGGGTGTATGAGTCTTTGTGTGTGGAGAGGGTGTAAAACAAAGGAATGAAACGAGAGTTTTGTTCACTGATTACATCTTAATATCTGTCCTCCCTCTTTTCTGCTGCTGTGAATTACTGTTTTTCACTCTCATTGTTAAACATTACCAAGTGATTTTATGCACTAATTGCATTCATAAAAGTACAGACTTAAAAGGGAGCGATGCAATTTTCAAATGTAAAAATTCGCAGCTGTCTATTCCACATTTGCTCTCTAGTAGTTTTCCAAACTTTCACCATTCCAGCCTCTTTCACGTGATGTAATTTTCATTTTGTGCTTTGTTTATGTGGTTACTAACTTCATTCACAATATTTTTGTTTTGTTTTTAGTTTGTTTTTGTTTTTTTCTGCCTGTACAAGTATACCACAGACATTCAAAATGGCCATCTCATTTAGCTGTGCCAGGGCAGAATTAGTCTCTTATTGTGATGAGCAGAAGAAACATTCCTTTGGCCACTCATACTGGGAACGCCTTTTTCTTTACCATTCCAGTCTGTGTTCTGTTCTCATAATGTAGTTTGAACAACTGGGTAGATCTTAAGAGTTACCGCAGAAGCTACACACCCACATGTATTTTTTCATGCTGTGTTGACTTACTTGCTTTAGATTGCCAGATGTGAACCAGTTTATTTACATTTATTCATCTTCCACAGATACACTGGCATTATTGTCTGTTACATTCTGAAGCTCTAATTGCTAAATCATTATCTGTATTCTAATTCTTGCATGTCCAGTGTGGTTTTCAAGACTGAAGAATATCTCGTTTCGATAAATCAGTTTTATATTCATGATGCATTTATGGGGTTTTTTTCTCTTAACTTTAGAACCATGTTCAGTTACTCATGTTGCATTAAGTTGCCCAGATATCAGTAATGTGTTCTCAATTTTAGCAGGTTACTCATTTTATAGAACACCGCTTTTAGGGCTGAGAGTACATTTTTTCTGGATTATTCCTGATGCCCCTGCCTTCCCACCCTCACATAATCAAAAACTCTCACTGATTTTTCATTTTTAGGGCTTGATTGTGGAGATATAATTAAGATACTAAGAATGTGCATGTAAAGAAGTACTTTATTTTTTTATTTTTTATTCAGAAAAAAACATAAAATACTGTAATCAGCACATCTGATAATTAAGCAATAACCCACATCTGGGTGTGGGTAATGCTGGATTTACCCATGGTTGGTGTGATTTGGTCATGAGGGCTTCGCCCTCGTGACCAAACAATAATACTTACTTTTCTTAAATAATGTCCTTGTATAACGGCACCTTGCTGTCCTTCCGCTGGACAGCTCCGCTTTGCCATTGCTGATGTACTGTGCATGCGTTTGGAACTTACGTTCCCACGCATACCCAGTACATCAGTGCTGGGGAAAGTACTCAGTGGAGAAAAGAAGATCTCCGTTGCTCCATTTTTCTGTAATTTCTTTTTTTTTAATATTGGTTTGTGGCAATTTACGGGTAGGAGAGCTGCACTCCCGACTCCACACATACAAGAAAGACAGCTTGAAGAAAATATAAGGGAAATCAGGTACGTGTATTTAATTTTAAATACCGTACCTGATTTTCCTTATATTTTCTTCATGCTGTCTTTCTCGTATGTGCGGAGTCAGAACTACAGCTTTATTTTTTTTTAATAAAAAAAAAAAATAAAACTTGGACAATATACCAACGGAAAAAAAGTCTGGGCGACCAGTCCTTTTCCTTTGGTATATTGTCAGATTTACAATGGGCATGCTGGCCAATCAGAGTGCACGTTTTGGAATAGTAATGGCCAGTCATTGTATAATTGTCATTTATCTGTTTGTTTTACTGCTTGTTTATATAGTTTCTTATTTGCTTCTTTATTAAATTTGATAACAGGTAGTCCCATTAAGCCAAGGCAGACCATGAGGTAAAATCGCAAAGGTCACAGTAGAGTCATAGTCAGATCATGGACATATGGGGCCCTACGCAGGGTAATGGACCAGACACCACCCCACCCTCACAGCCATTCCAGTGTCCCATTACTTAACTATCTTGCCCAATTACCATAAACACTGTAGAAACATGTTATTGTGCATACCATTTTCTAATTTACTTCTACAATACCTGAGTTGTTTGGCTTCTGCTACATACCTACAATCAACTGCATTACCAGCTGAGTTAAGTACAAACTTGGAGTGTTAAAGATTGTACTGCATTTCATTTTTCTGTCTATTTAATTGTTTCATTGAATATTGTGCCTGTCTCTCTCTGTAGTTATTTATTTTTCTAATTAATTGTTTCATAGAATATTGTGGTCTCTCTCTGTCTCTACAGTTAGTGTGGGCTATTGTGTTTCACTTCATTGATATTCAGTGCTAAATTCTTAGCCTAGAGGGTTTCTCTGTATTTATAAGTGTTAGTCACATATATTTTAATTTATTACTGCTTCATACCTGAGTTGTTTGGCTTCTGCTACATACCTACAATCAACTGAATTACTAGCTGAGTTAAGTACAAACTTGCAGTGTTAAAGATTGTACTGCATTTCATTTTTCTGTCTATTTAATTGTTTCATTGAATATTGTGTCTGTGCATCTCTGTGGTTAGTTATTTTTCTGTTTAATTGTTTCATAGAATACTGTGGTCTCTTTCTGTCTCTGCAGTTAGTGGTGGCTATTGTGTTTCACTTCATTGATATTCGGTGTTAAACTCTTAGCCTAGAGGGTTTCTCTGTATTTATAAGTGTTAGACTCATATCTTTGAATTTATTACTGATCAATACCTGAGTTGTTTGGCTTCTGCTACATACCTACAATCAACTGCATTACTAGCTGAGGCTCTTGCTGCCCCTATAGTACCTTTTTAAGGCAAGGTTCAGTTGACAAATTCACCACCGTAATAGGAACAGGTAAGCAAAAACTGAGGGTAATGCTACTCAATGTTAGAAGTCTAAATCTCAAAATGCACTCCCTTGAGGCACTCCTTAAAATGGAGAACATTGATATCTGTGCATTGATTAAGACCTGGTTCAAGGCTCTAGAGAGCACCCCTGCATTACCAGGCTATAACTCATACCACTCTTTTTGGCCACCTAACCTGGACCGGAACACCAAAGGCGGAGGTGTGTCCATATTCATTAAGGATATCCACACCTCCAGGCTAGTTGCTCAGCATAATGCATCCGAGGTTATCCAAGTGCAACTAACTCTGGGCAAAACTGCAATCCAAATTGTAGCTTGCTACAGATCCCCCACCATGCCCCCGGATTCCTACTCCTCTTTTCTTGATATACTGGAAAATATTAGGATTCAACCAAACATCCTAATAATGTGCAATTTCAACTACCCCACCATTAACTGCGAAAACTACTCATGTATCAACTCCTTCACTCAATGCTTTCTGGAATTCATAAATTCCAATGCCCTGGATCAACTTATCCACACCCCCACCAGGGGCAACAATATCCTAGACCTAGTCATTGCCAAAATGAGTGACCAGTATTCCACACCTGAAGTCAATTCCTCGTTGGTCAGATCCGACCATAAGCTAATCAACCTAGATATCCACATCCCGCCCCCACCCCCATTAAGGAAATCAGAGTAAAAAATTTCTCCAAAGCCAACTTCATGCTTCTTAAGACAGAAGTGACAAACTTCATGACACCCATGCAGATGGACAATACAGTTAAGACTGCTGAATCCTACACAAATGCACTCTATAAGCACTTACACGAGTGCCTGGATCATGCTATTTCAAACAGAACCAAGACGCTATCCTCCAAAAAAGGAAGCCAATCTGGTGGTCCCCTGCTGTAAACAAACTCTACAACAAAAGGAAGAAACTGTTGAAAAAGAGAGTAAAATCCCATGAGTGGAGGAGTTCCCTGGTCAGCCTCAGTAAGAAGCTGAGATCCCTTATAAGATCCACCAAAACTAGCTATGAAAACAAACCACAAAGCATTCTATAGCTATGTCAAGAATCTCAATGACAACACCCAGATCTGATCTGAGTTACAGCACAACGGCATGAAAATGGCAGAACCACCTGATATTGCCAATGTCCTGGCAGATAGGTTCAGTGCTAACTTTACTCCCTTCTTACCCCCTAAAGGGCCCATATCTATACAGGAAGAATGCAGAGTCCCTGTAATCACAACTATACAGGTAAAAACTGCACTTTCTAAAGCCAAAAACACAGCATCCATGGGACCGGACATCATCCCAGGCTGCATTTTACACGAACTTCAGAACGAACTGGCTCCCCACCTAAGCACCATGTCCAATCATAGTCTCACATCAGGCTTTGTGCCCACTGAATGCCGCACAGCAACAGTTATCCCACCTCACAAAGGGGGAGCCACCACTGATCCCAGGAACTATCGCCCTATTAGCCAGACGAGCCTGGTCTGTAAGGCCATGGAACGTATCATCATGGAACTCATAAACAAGACATTGGTAACCTCCAAACTCTGGACCCCACGCAGTTCCGGTTTGTGAAAGGCAGATCATGCCTTCTGAACCTGATCAACTTCTTTGTGGCAATCACCAAAGCTGTAGACAAGGGTAAGGTGGTTCACACAGCCTATCTTGACCTTGCCAAGGCTTTTGACACCATCCCCCATTCTGGAATTATAGCTAAACTCACTAAACTAGGTATAAATCCCTACATCACAAGATGGGTTGCCAATTGGCTCACTGACGGAACCCACACTGTAAAAGTTGCAGACTCCAAATCTGACATCAAACCAGTAACAAGTGGAGTACCACAGGGTTCAGTCCTGGGATCTCTCCTGTTTGGTATCTACTTCTCTGACATACAGGCTAACATAGAAGGCCTTTGGCTAATGAAGTTCACAGATGACTGCAACTAGGAGCCATAGCTGAGTCCCCAAATGATGTGGACATCCTACAGAAGGGCCTCACTGAGACAGATGCCTGGTGTCAAAGCCATGGCCACAAGCTCAATGCCTTAAAGTGCATTGTCATCCCCTTTGGTAAAAATTATGTACCCATGAACTACCACATAAGCGGCAGTCTACTTAATGCCAAATGTATGATAAGAGACCTGGGGACCCAGGTGGACAGTAGTCTCTCCTTTAATAATCATATCACCACAATAGTCAGGAAATCCTTCTACGTGGCACACCTCATCACAAAAGGGTTCTCATCTAGGAAAAAAAGAGGTCATTGTTCCCCTCTACTCGACACTCATTAGACCCATTATAGAGTACTATGCCCCTTTTGGAATGTACCTCATAAGACATCTGCAGCAGCTGGAAAGGCCACAGAAGTACCTCACAAAGAAGATCACTGGCCTCAAACAGATGCCCTACACTGACTGTCTCAAAAAACTCCAGCTTTACTCCGTAGCATATCGCCTACTCTGAGGTGATCTCTGCCTAACAAATAAAGCTATGTCAAACCCAGGGCTGTTGGACATGCTACACCTAAAGAAATCCTAATCCCTCCGAGCTACACGCTCTAGGGACCTAAACCTTTTCACCACAATAAACAGGACATGCTGGAGGGATAGATTCCTGTCCCATAGAAACTTTCCATACTCTGGAAAAAGCTACTCATCTATGTCAAGCAAAGTTCCTCATTAGCACTCTTCAAGAAAAATCTTGATAAGTGGATGGGAAATAGGAAATACACCCCAGGGATCACTTCTGTGGCTCTACTCGACAGGGGCACAGGAAAATAACTTTCTTGGGTAGCATAAACCAGGGAATCTTGTTGGCTAGGCATACTTAGGCCCTTGAGCTGATAGCCTAGTACCTACCTATGAACATATGAGCTTATGATTACAGAGACTTGGATTTGGATAGTTCTGTCATTATAATCCATCGATATATGTAACTAAACAATTACAGCCACTTTAGTGACTGTGTACACATCACATCTGATATAAATGTCACAGTAAAGTATTCCTAATTGCTTTACACAAATACACATTGGTCCTGCAAGGACAGACTTAATGACTTTTCAGCTTTATCAGCTTAGCAGGGGTCAGTCATTTTTATCCTGTCCTCAGACATTCCCCAAACCCAGCAATCATAGCTACATTGTTGACTGGATCCTTTTTAGATAATTGTGTCAAGAAATTAACAACAATAATAATGACCACAAGTCAAATACACATATTCAGACTAACCCTGCAAAGCCAAATTAAAGATTATTTAAAATGCCCAGAGAATAAGAGCATAAATTATTTTCATCCAAATAGGTCCCCCATGCCATCAGCAGTTACAGCCTCTTTGTTGACTGCACATTACTGGATGAAGTAAAAGATACCGTAGAAATATCATTAACGTCATACTATAAGATCCACCCAGGTGTAGCACAGGTTAAATAGAAGAGTATTTATGAAAGCTAAAAATATAGAACAAAAAACTTCCGACTCTCCACGTATAATAAATTGTTGCTTTTTATTATTAAAATGAACAGAAGGTAAGCGCTTTCGCGTATGCTACCATACGCTTCATCAGACAATTTTAGTATGCTAACATCAAAGTATTTATAAGGAGGCTTAGCCAATAAACAAGTGCATTGAATTAATCAATTAGCAGCAAAACTCATTAGAAAAAATTCAAAACCTTAAAGGCATTCAGCTCATTTAAAAAAAGGGGAGAGAACTGTACTTTAAAACAACTAATTTCAAAAAATTATTTCATTTAAAAAGATCAGATTAGAAAACAACCAGTTAAAAATGTATCTGCAATAAAACATATGATGAACAAGGATGCATTCATAGAAAATATAAAGTGCATTATAGTGGAACAAGCGTTTTCATAGCGCTTCAAAAATTCATTCAGAAAATCATTACAACAAGATAGCTCTCTATTATTCTAAGCATAATGCTGCAAGAGCATTTGTCGGTTCTTTAGAACAGAATAAGTATTTTTTATCTCTGAAATATGCTTTATACAACCAAACTAACATTTAATGCAGATCCTACTGACATAAGTCATTATGAAAACTTATGAACACAATTACAGCTCATATAACATATATAGAGGTAAACAGTATTTCTCAAAGAACCTTTATGTTGACTTTACTGGTATGTGCTAGAATTTCATTGCATAAGTGCTTAATATTAAGAAAAGCAAGCTAATAATCAATTAGCTGTGTAGAATAAATAGATGAATAGTTGAATATTTGAATAAATATGCACATAAATATGTAGAGATAAAATTAAATACATAAATAAATAAACAGATGGGTATATATGTACATTTCATAGTTTAATTCAGTGTGAATGTGAAGTATAAATATATAAATAAATAAGTATAATTAACATATATGTATGATACATTTAAAAAATTCCTCTATAACTAAAATCTATTATGCAATAAGATAAAAATTTTTTCTCTTCAGAATGCTGTCAAGAGGCCTAATAACTTTTTTGAAATAATTACAACTTAATTAATAAATAAATAAATAAATAAATAAGTAAATGAATAAATGAGTAGAACTGGGGGCTGCTGGATGAATCTATCAGTTCTGCATTAATAATATCATCTTCGATTATTGAGAAATGATCTAATGGTGATATAGTTATTCAGACCTGGAGGGTTATGACCTCTCAGTTTAAGTATCCACTTCAGTTCATTTAATTCTATCTGGTTTAAATAGTCACCACCTCTGTCAGTAGCATCTACCACTTGCAGCACCCTGAATACAAAGGAATGTGATGGATTAGAAATCACATGCTTAGCCAGTGCATTCAACTCATTTTTCTTTTTTATATCATATTGATGGTTGTATATCCTATTCTTGAGTTTCCTTTTCGTAAGGCCTATATAGAATGCATTGCAAAGTTCGCATGTGGCTAGATAAATTAGACCAGAGGTGTCACAGTTAGCTCTAAACCTAGGTGTAAAAGTGAAGTCAAGGTCTGGGTGCACAAAGACTTGATTTTTAGTTATAAACTTGCAATAATTGCAATTATAACATGGATACGTTCCAGGAGTTTCATTGATACATATCTTATTATGTAACAATCTTGGCTTTTTATCACATAACAAAGATTTTAGGTTCTTATTACTTCTGTATGTTATATGGGGAGTGTTACCTAGTAGTCTTTTGGTAGGTTCATCTAACGTTAAAACTCTCCAATTATTAACCAGTATTTTCTTAATACTCATGAAATCATTGGTGTATGTAGTAATGAAAGAAACTCTTTCAGTATGATCAAATTTGTAGGCAGTATTCATAGAGTTAACAACCTGGTGGCCAGTACTGACTTCATGTGAAGTCAGAAATTTTAATGGCAAAACGTTGTTTCTAGCTTCCATAACTAAGTCATGATTCCCCTCTACTCGACACTCATTAGACCCATTATAGAGTACTATGCCCCTTTTGGAATGTACCTCATAAGACATCTGCAGCAGCTGGAAAGGCCACAGAAGTACCTCACAAAGAAGATCACTGGCCTCAAACAGATGCCCTACACTGACTGTCTCAAAAAACTCCAGCTTTACTCCGTAGCATATCGCCTACTCTGAGGTGATCTCTGCCTAACAAATAAAGCTATGTCAAACCCAGGGCTGTTGGACATGCTACACCTAAAGAAATCCTAATCCCTCCGAGCTACACGCTCTAGGGACCTAAACCTTTTCACCACAATAAACAGGACATGCTGGAGGGATAGATTCCTGTCCCATAGAAACTTTCCATACTCTGGAAAAAGCTACTCATCTATGTCAAGCAAAGTTCCTCATTAGCACTCTTCAAGAAAAATCTTGATAAGTGGATGGGAAATAGGAAATACACCCCAGGGATCACTTCTGTGGCTCTACTCGACAGGGGCACAGGAAAATAACTTTCTTGGGTAGCATAAACCAGGGAATCTTGTTGGCTAGGCATACTTAGGCCCTTGAGCTGATAGCCTAGTACCTACCTATGAACATATGAGCTTATGATTACAGAGACTTGGATTTGGATAGTTCTGTCATTATAATCCATCGATATATGTAACTAAACAATTACAGCCACTTTAGTGACTGTGTACACATCACATCTGATATAAATGTCACAGTAAAGTATTCCTAATTGCTTTACACAAATACACATTGGTCCTGCAAGGACAGACTTAATGACTTTTCAGCTTTATCAGCTTAGCAGGGGTCAGTCATTTTTATCCTGTCCTCAGACATTCCCCAAACCCAGCAATCATAGCTACATTGTTGACTGGATCCTTTTTAGATAATTGTGTCAAGAAATTAACAACAATAATAATGACCACAAGTCAAATACACATATTCAGACTAACCCTGCAAAGCCAAATTAAAGATTATTTAAAATGCCCAGAGAATAAGAGCATAAATTATTTTCATCCAAATAGGTCCCCCATGCCATCAGCAGTTACAGCCTCTTTGTTGACTGCACATTACTGGATGAAGTAAAAGATACCGTAGAAATATCATTAACGTCATACTATAAGATCCACCCAGGTGTAGCACAGGTTAAATAGAAGAGTATTTATGAAAGCATAATAAATATCAACCATCTGACAACATATACCAACTCAGTATGCACAATCTTTGCAGAAGTAAATGTCATCTGAATAATTCTACATTAAAGAAAACTATTACTAATACAGTGTTCTTGTTGGTAGACAACATTGCATTTTAGTGCTTCATCTACAAATGCAGTGTCTGCTGCCCTTGAATTAATTACCGTTAGTACATTAAAAAATTATGTGCTGGTGATATTGCCATAACATTTACTGAACTAGATCTGCCTTTGCAATAGAAAATGGCTGGAGAGCAGTGGCAACAAGTTCCTAGTTAATAAGCATGTAGTCCTAAATACCATTAATGAACCTAGTCCTATTCCCAATTGCTCCAAAGCACCGTCCACTTAAGTAACTTGCTCAGTGTCACACAGTAAGCAAGTGAAGGTGGAAAGATTCAAACCTGGTACTCTTGCCATAGAAAGCAGCTCATTAACAAGTCAGAGCTTTAGTCTTCTGTACAAACTGCCAGAGTAACAGTTTTTAACTAAATGCTGAAATCCTTTACAATTTGATCTTGTAGGGACACTGTATCACAGTAATTGGCAATGACTACATAATGGATGTTGAAGATAAGATGGTTCTGATCATCCCTCCAACTAATGAAGACTATATGACTGATAGATTTGCTCATTGCAATTGAATTATGTTGGTCAATTTATGTAATAACAACCAAAATTGTTGCATCACAAAACAGCTCCCACATTGAATGTAGCTAATTGGTGCAGTAGTACCTCACAGAGCTTGATTTTATAGTCCACTTCCCAGCTGCAATGACTTCTGCATGGAGTCTGCATGTCTTCTCTGTCTGCTCCAAATCTAAAGGCATGCAGCTAGTTAAATATGCATCCGTCCCATATTACCTGCATGCATGCATTTAATGCATGTGTGCATGCATGTTTCCTGCCATGAGCTGGCATCCCATTGAAGACTCATTCTCTACCTTAAGCCCATTGTCTGATGGGATAGGCTTCAGTTCCCCTAGGACTCCGAACAGGATAAAGTGGTTGTTGGAGAATGCATAACTAAACAGAGGGGATGAAAACAGTACAACATTTATACATCAACAGCTTTGATGTTCTTCTTTCCTCGTCCTGCTGGTAGGAGATGTGGAGAAATGAAGAACAAGGACAGTAAGCAGGGACTGGCAATAAGAAAGGGACGAAAGAGAATGATATTGGTATAACAAGTGAAGAGGGGGAGGTGTGCGAAACAAAGAGAAAGTATTTGTACACAGTAATTATCAGGCACGTTTGGGACACCATATTGGGAATATTTGGATTTTGATATGTTGCTAAGCCTTAAAAGTGGACATAAAGGAAGAAAGACTGCCTGATTTAGTGTGTATGGCTAACGCTTAAGTAGAAAATGCTTTGAGTCTTCCTGATTGCTGTGATCCAGAAAGATCTGACTGACATTTTTTGCATGTTTTTTCAAAGCTGTTAAACGCATCTTAAACACCTTTTAGAATCAAAGATACCCTACTAGAAAGAGTTCCAGCCTGGATCACATCTCTGAAATGTGTACTGTCTGATTCATGAAGCCTAGTTTGTTATTCATACCTGGCAGCTTAGAACACAGGAATAAGAAAACGAGTTGCTTGCAAAGTCCATATTTAATTCGTAACTTTGGTTCTTGGGCTTTTACTTTGCAATCTATTTGACTCTGAACACCACTAAGCCAGGTAATGCATCTATCTTGCCACTGAATAGAAACATTTATGTAGTTGCTTGGGCTTACCTAGTTAAAAAAGAATAAAAACAATTTAGTCATCATCGTCAGTACCAGATTTCCAAATTAAATGGCACAATATTTTTTTTTTTGTTGAAATATCTGCAACTGCCAGTAATTATTTTCAGTTGATTCTGTAAATGGATTCTATATCCCCCTCATTGAAAATCTTATTACATCACATGTAAAGTCTTTTTTTCTGCTATTTGTAACCAAAAATCTAAGTCCTTTTCTTCATTTGTCATATAGTGCATGTATTAATAAAGTGTAAAACAAATCCGTAATTCCATGTGTGACAGTAAATAACAACACAAATGTGGAGAGGCAATATTCTAAAAATATAAAAAAAGAAAAAAAAAACACTGGCAGGAGAAATACCATGGAATTTTTATGTCAAAATGTGGTGAGAAGGTAATAATAAGCATTTGATTTTATTTTTCATTTTGTACAGTTTTGATTACTACATCATAAGCTTTGAAAAGTTGTATCTATTCCAATGCAGAAGTGATATTATGCCTGCATAGATGTTTCAGCATCTTTTTCATTTTATATTGTGCTGATTATGAATAAGATATGCGGAATGGAAACTTAAGCAACAATGGTCAGATATGAAACAGAATGCCACGAGGCCGTGAAGCTCTGAGTAATCAGTCTCACTGAAAACTTAATTCACAGACAGGACAAAGCCTGAGTGTTTGAAATTACATTTATCTTGTAACATAAACATGATCTCAACGCATCGTTATCATCAACCCCAGTTTTTCCCATTTTGTACATGGGGTTAGAGTGTCATGTCACCTGTCGAATCTCTCTCTATCCAATGCCACTCCCCTACCTTCTTCAGCATTCATGCCTGAATGTCACATGTTTTGTCTCGCACAATCCATCAGCCTCTTTGCTGGATGCCCTTATTTTCTCTTGTCTTCTCCCTATTTTTTCCAAATCTTCTTCACCAGATTGTCTTCTGATTTTCTGCACATGTGCTCAAACCACTGCAATCTGTTCTGTTCTGCCTTTTCTGCAATTGGAGCTACTTTGTCTTCTGCTGTTATTTCCCAATTACTTCATCTGTCCCAGAGTGTGCATCCTGCCACCCTTCCCAGGGACTTCAATTCCATCATGTCTAGCTTCCTCAACTGCTCTGCCTTTACTGCCCAGGTTTTTGTACCATACAGTAGTACTGGTCACACCACTGTTTTGTATGAGCCTATATCACTTCCACAAAGACACAAGTACTCAAACACTTATCCATTGACCCCATTACAGTGAGTGCTCCTTTCACGGAACCTACACATCAGCTAAACTTTTCCCAGGGCAAAGGTTTAGCTATCTAACATGCCAAGCAATACACACACTGCAGTATATTGATCCACCAAAGTGGGGGGCTATGCCTCCCCCACATTCCCCTTTACTTAAATATTTCAACTCTGTGATCCAACTGTAGTGGGGAAAAGGGCAATTTTCTGGATTTTGGACAGCTAACTCTTTGCCCTGGGAAAAACGTTCACTGATGTGAACATTCGATAAACAGCTGTTAGTTGTATTGGGGTTGATGGATAGGTGTTCAAATACATGTATTTTCATGGAGGTGACATAGACCCATTTTGTACACCTTACCTTTCAGTTATTTGACATCCTTCCATCATTCTGTAGCCCTGACACTCTGTACCAGTGGGCTGCAGTCCCTTTGAGTCTAGCTTTAACCTCCTAATTCAGACTTTTCTTCTCCTCAACCGCCCCTGCCAGATACTTGATGCTGTTAACCTGTTCCACTATTTTCCCTTCTATCTCATCTCTCATCTTCTCATCTCTCATCTTCTTCCGATTTCTCCTGTTTCCTGCCGTTACAACTGTCTTATCTTTACTCAGTTTCATCCCATGTGCCTTCAGTTTCACATTCCATTCCCTTATTCATTGCTGAAGTTCTTGCTCAATGTCTGCCTGTAATATAGTTGTCTGCATATAGTAACTTTGTTGATCTGTCCCCTCTGACCTGATTGCTAATGCAGCCCATCACCATTATAAACAGCAGTGAGCTCAGAGCCGAACCTTGATGCAGACCCACTCCCACTGGGGACCCCACTGTGAGATCAAACACTGTTTGTATTTAAGTCATTGGGTCCTCGTACATAGCCTGCACTAATTCTACCAATGTTTCTGGGACTTCAAATCACTGCAGGACTGCACAAATCAGCTTTCTTGGAACCTTGTCATATCATTTCTCAAAGTCTTGGGATGCCCAGTTGGACTCTTTCCTCATCTCTAAGTCCTTCTAAACAATTTGTCTCACTGCAAACATCAGGTCAGTTGTGCTGCATTCTGATCTGAAAACAAACTGCTCATCTCTCATCTCATCTATTCGTTTAACACTCACCCTCTCCCAAATTTTCATGCAGTATGATAGGAGTTTGATATCTCTATACTGCCCACAGTGGTCACAGTTGTGAATGTCCCCTTTGTTCTTGAACACTGGCATTGATATGCATATTCTCCAGTCAGCTGAGATGTGCCTTTCATTCCATACTGCTGTTAGTACACTCAGAATCCATTTCTCCCATATCTCACCCAAAATCTTTATCGTATGTAAAATGCTTGCAACTAGGATTGTGTCGGTGTGGTTTGTTTTCATTTATATAAATGTGTGATTGCTTATGTCATAAGTGATGGTTTAATAAATATGTTTTTTGTTTAAAAAAGGGGTCAGGAATTGAATAATTTATGTAATGTTGCTTAGGTTATATGAGATATAGAAATATATGTGAAGCATAGGTGTGGTAATTTTAACTTGTTAATACATTTTGATTACTTTTCTATAAATGTAAATGTGCCTATGTCACAACTGATAATTCAATAAAGGTGTTTAACAAAAAAAAAAAATCTTTATCATATATGCTGTGACCCATTCTGAGCCTGGTAATTTCCCTGACTACATTTTCCTTAGAGCTGTTCTTACTTCTTCTAAGGTAGGTTCCTCTTCTTCTTTCACTGTAAACTGTGTCTGGGGCAGTACCACTTCTGTAAGGTTTTCTTCATTCAGAAGCTGCTGGAAGTACTCCTTCCATCCAGAGCCGGATCCAGCACTAGGCGGCCAAGGCAGTCATCCAGGGCCCACTGGCTTTGAGGGGGCCCCTGCTGGGTGGAAGGGGACCTGCTTGCTGAGGGACTGACAAACTTACTTTTGTAAATAAAAAGTGTTTTTGAGGGCGTTCTTCTCTGCATCCGGTGGTACACAATTGTTGCATTCTTCCTTTCCACTCATGAAATTTAACATTCCCTTCATGTAGGGCTGCTACCGTGAAATGCATATAAAAGCACTCCTGGATGGATTTCTGCCGCTTCCACAAAAGGAGCCGTAATCTTCAGCAAGTAAAATGTAAGTGTGCACGCGCGTCTGTGTGTGTGTGTGTGTGTGTGTGTGTGTGTGTGTGTGTGTGTGTGTGTGTGTGTGTGTGTGTGTGTGTGTGTGTGTGTGTGTGTGTGTCAGTGTGTCAGTGTGTGTGTGTGTGTGTGTGTGTGTGTGTGTGTGTGTGTGTGTGTGTGTGTGTGTGTGTGTGTGTATGTGTGTATAAAATGCCCCACATATGGATAACTGCTGGTTAATTATTCAGCCTCAAATTCTGCACCATAGGCACAGGAAGCAAGAACCTAAATCCTGTATCCCAACCACCAAGATGTTAAAAAAACTTGAGTTTCAAGGAGTTGAGTGCTCTCAGCTGTCCAGATTTTTGCTTCAGATTTTAGGGCTGTTCCTCATAAAACATGTGATTTTCTGGCAAATCAGTGGGGATTGAATTCATTAAATAATGACAGCCATTTAAGTTACAGTCTTTATATATTTCAGGAAAATGCATGGTAACACAAAACCTTTTATTCTAGCAACTTTCTAAAATTATGCAAGCAATATTTAAAATTTGTCCCTAGTTTTGGGCCTTTGTGCCCCCATTAATTTTAGCTTTGTCCAGATTTCTTGTGCTACAAGGTTGAGAGATATGGTTGAGTGTCAAGTGCATTTTATAAGGAATTGAGAGTTTCAACGGAGGAGACATTTAGTGTTGCTTATGCTAAGTATGTTTACAATATGCAACTTTTGTTTAGCAAACAGTATCACTATTATGCTAAAAAATGTCAATTCGTTGTTAGTTGCTCACCAGGTCGCTTATGTGCTTTTGAGGCAGAAGGGTGTGGGTAATACTGCCACAGTATATAGAAGGATTGCTAACAATGTGTTGTAATTTGGCAGGGGTGGTGTGCTGCAATCCTGAGATATGTCCTCCTTTAGAGGAGATGCCTAGTAACTACAGGCCCGTTATCAATTTTCCATCCATCCCCTATTGTAATATTACCAACTTATCATTTATTTAATGTAACATAAGCAATTTATTCTTCAAGGTCAATAGGCACTAAATGTGTAGATGAAACACTGAAGAATAAAGTTGTTTGCTAGCAGCTTCATTAGTTATAGACCTGTAATGTGTAATTATTTAGATGAATTTTACTTCTGAAGAGATTGTGCATATTGACTGTTATTGGTGGATTGTAATAACAGCAGTTTGAATAGACTTTTATTGATGAAATGTTCTAAATTGGGCAGTTTTATTATTATTGGTTCATACATTTAGTTTCATTGCTTACTGGAAAAAATGTTCAAAACTACAAATTTAAAACATAATGGTTAAGGTGTTTGCCTTACAAACACAAGTTACAGGGTTTGAATCTCACAGGGGATAATTGGCTAGGCTTAAAATGGCTTGCAATGGCAGTTAGCCTAGTACTAATCTATGAACCTATGAACTTTTAACAAGTGGTGCTATATTCAAGGAATATAATTTAGAACAATCAGGAAGGTGAATCTAAGAACACATGCATGTATGCTTGGTCCTAAAAATGTGTGAAAGGGGCCTATGATTTGAAAATAACGCAAAGGTAAATTTTATCTGCCCTGATCAGATGCATCTTCTTTGAATGTGGCATTCAGTGCTGTTTCAATGAATGTAGGGTTCAGGGGCAGAGAAGTTTTAATGCCAAGTCTGTTTTCATTGTGAGACTCTATTGCTTTGTTTAGCAAATATCATAGTCTTTGTGCTATAAAATTTGAAATAAAAGTTTGGAATTAAATCCAATTAATCATTGTAGTAAAGCAGAAAATAGTAAGCACACTTACAGGTTTGAATAGTGTTTATGGTAACTGGGGAAAAATAGCCAAGTAATGGGATTCTGGAATGACTGTGTGTGTGTGTGTGTGTGTGGGGGGGGGATCCATTACCCTGCCTAGGGCCCTGTTTGACCATGATCTGGCTTTGCTTCCATCTGCGTTTGATGTCCTGTGACTGGTGACCAGGTTGTTGCTGGCATCCCTTATGAAGATCACCAGACTATCTTTATTTATCTTTCTGGCTTTTTCGTTTTGCAGAAGCTGGTCAAGTGCCTCTGATGCCCTTTTCTTTGCTACTGCTATTGTAACTCCTCTCTTAGCTTCTTTGTTAGCCAGCCAGTATTCCTTCCTAGCCTGTCCATCTTTTCTGTCTCCCACTTTTTCCTGCACTCCTTCTTTCTTTTGATTAAATCCACCACCAGCTTTCTTTATGTACCTTATTTCCCCAACTGGCTCGGCTGCATGTCTGTTCTGTAGTCCTCAAACATGCTGTTTTGAGACGCTGGCATTCTTTTTCAACTCCACCTATTTCCTTTTCTTCTTCTTAAAGTGCTAGAGCTCTGAATAATTTCTTGAATTTTCTCTCCAGTCATCTTTCAGGTCTTCAGCCTGGTTTCTTTTGACCTTAAAGCCCTCTCTGACTGCTGCTTACAGCTGACTGTGGCAGCTAGAGGTTTACGCTGTGGGCCAATTGTTTCACTGGGGATGAATTTGAATTGCTGATTCTGCCCACTTCCCTTTCCTTACTGGGAGGACATCTACATACGTTGTATGTTGGCCACTCTTGTATGTGATCTTGTGACTGTCTCTCTCTTGTTGAACCATGTGTTGGTCACTGTCAAGCCATTTGCCAGACAGAAGTCTAGAATGGCCTCTCCTTCTTTATTCCTGTTGTTCCAACATCTTTATCATATCTGCTGTGACCTCATATCCTGTTCTGTCTGTCCCAGTATGTGTATCCAGGTCATCTGTTATCAGCAGCAGTTCATGTTGTCCTGCTTTATCTAGTAGTCCTTGCAACTACTGTCTGAAAGCACTCTTTCTATCACTATCATGACCCTGCAGTGGGGTTTAGGCTGTGATTATGAATAGTGCCTTATCCTTACACTGGAGTCTGATTGACATGAGTCTGTCACTAATTCTGGTTACATCCATCACTGTCATCTGAATCTTTCCCCACAGTTCTTACACCATTTCTATCCTGTCCTCCTCCTAAGTAGTAGACTCTGGATTCCAAACAAAGTTGCTTTGCTGCACTGCCCTTCCATCTTGTCTCCCAGATACATAGGATGTACAGCCTCCTCCTTATCATCATAGGAGCATAGGATCATAGAAAGTTACTAGGCTATTGGTCCTGAGGACCTTATAAGCCTAGCCAAGAGGTTAGCCCATGTTTAAACCAAGTCAGCATCCAAAGCCCCTGTCCAGCAGAGACACGGGTGAAATCCCAGGGGTATATTTCCCATCCAGTTATCCAGGTTGCACTTAAAAAGGGATAATGAGGTAGTGTGCTTGACGTGGATGAGGGAGTCTATTCCACAGATGGGGGAGTCTCTGGGACACAAATGTGTCCTAGATATATATCTAAGTCTGTGATACATGTTCTCCTATCCCGGGGATACTGCATATCACTGTAGATGCCCAAACCAGTTTCATACAGTCTTCTCCCTCCTGACCACCATTTAGTCTCTGTGCTGCTGCCCACAACTCTGTTCTTGGGTGAGTTTGAGATGGAAACAATTAGCATATTTTGGGGAGGTGGGAGGAACCCCACAGAGACACAGAGAGAATATGCAAACTCCACACAGGCATTGGCTGGAAGTCAGGATTGAACATTGTAACTTGTGCATGAGAGGTGAAGATGTTAACCATTATAACAACTGTGAAAAAAATGCAGCTAAACTTCAGTGACAGAACTGATTATGTAACTCATAGCTGCACAGCTGAGTTAAGAAATCAATTCTGTCACTGATGCTTAGCTACATTTTTTTACTGGTATGAAATACAGCTTACTTTCTCCAGGTCCGTTACAGTAAGCCTCTCTCAAACCACAAGTCCTTGAGGAATATTTAGTTATGAGGAAAGTACAGTGGAACTTGCCGTAAAAAGAAAAAAAAAAAGAAAAGAAAAATATATGCTGCTCTGTACAGAAGCAAACTAGTCCAGTAAATGTCTGGATCTGCTAGAATAAGCAAAACCATATTGAAATATAACGCTGCTGAGGGTTCAAAGTGGTTAAAACAAAGATTTATTTAAAAATTGAGAGCTTTCATCCTACAAAGGAGACTTCATCAAAATAAAAATCAGTCAAAAAGCTGTCTTTAAAATCTATTCACTAAACCATTCTATTGGTTAATTAGAAGTTAATTAAATGATAGCAGATCCCATCTTTGTTTTAAAGCTACAAAGTTAGTTTCTAAAAAAGTAACCATTATAAATAATATACACAATATGTTAAAACATTTATATTGAACCAGATATAACACATATAACATGTTTACTTAAAATTATAACTGGTGCTATGGAAGCATGCTTATTCAACCCGGGTTCACAAGTGGCCCTAATCTAAGCTGCCACTTAAGTTCTTCATTGTTAAACCATCCTTTCCAGCCACCCCCAGTAGGGGTAATATTAATTATTTTTAATATACCAAAAGATAAATTTGTAAAATTGGTACAACCAATTGAATATTTATATAGGGCAATATTTTCTTTACAGTTGGTAATATCATAATGGTGTTCATAAATGCGCTTTTTAACTCACAATCTGTTTTAGCAACATAGAATGCTGAACAACTGTCACACTTTGCCAAGTAAACAACTCTTGGGGTGGAGCAGTTCCTTATCTGAAATATAACTTTAGTTTTCAGGATGTTATCCAGTTCAAGGGTTTGTACCTTTGTTATAAAGCAGCATTGTTTGCAACAACCACAGGGGATAGTACCCCTGTCGTTTGATGACACCTGAGACTTTTTGTTCTCAAACAGTTGTTTGAAACTGGGTGCAGTATTCGCAATAAAAGTAGGTTCAATCCCTACCATATTGTGTACGTCAGAATTAACTTTATAAATATTCTACTTTCTCTTAATTATTTCTCTTACCTACTTAGAAAACTGGTTATGCTGTATACTGAAAGCTTTTTCATATTTAACCCCTGTTTCCCCTAATAGGGGTTTATATTTATCCCCCATTCACTGAAAACTTATTTTATCAAGCCACTGACCAGTTTCTCAGGATAACCCCTTACTACAAACATCCCTCTGAGCTTAACCAGTTCATCCCACATTTCCTCATACTGAGATGTCATCTTTGCCACACATATTGCTTGACCTTTTACTAGGCTTTTCTTTTGTAAAGAAGTGTGGCAACTGGTGAAATACAAATAAGAGTTACAAAACATCTTTTTCCTATACACATTTGATTTAAAACCAGATGTTGTGTAGGATATAAGGGTATTTAGGTAGTTTATCCTCTCTCTGCTCCAGATATGCATAAATTAAAAAAAATCAGTGATGTTGTTAAGATATTTAACAAGTAAATGAATCTCCACTTCTGTGGCATCCCACAAAATAAAGATATCATCAAGGAACCTTAACTTGGAGATACTTGGAAAGCCTACTATTAAAAACATATTGGTTTTGCCATCCCAACAAGGCAATATTAATATTATTATTTTTAGAAACTAACTTTGTAGCTTTATGATTAAGATGGGATGTGTAATCATTTAATTAATGTCTAATTAACCAATAGAATGGTTTAGTGAATAGTATTTAAAGATGGCTTTTTGACTGCTTTTTATTCTAATGAATTCTCCTTTGTGGGACGAAATTAGTCAGTTTTTAAATAAATCTTCGTTTTAACCCCTTTGAACCCTCAGCAGCATTATTTCAGTGTGGTTTTGGTTGTTCACATATTGCTAAACTATAGTTTACTGCTGTAGTGAAACTAAATGGCCGAAAAGCAGGCTTATGTATGTTAAGTCCAAGATGGCCATTTCTCAGAATATTCCCTTTTCTCCAAGGTATGGTTAGCTTATAATTGGTATATATTAGTTCGAAGATGTGGGTGGGTTGCATCCCACATCATGGGCGCAGGGGTGGCTCGCTCCCTTGCAGAAAAGAACTATTAAGGAGAAGAGTGATCTCTGAGACTCAATCTTCTCCCGGGTTTTCAGTCTTTTTTTTTCAGCTTGTCGGCACTTGGCGCTGGAAATGCCAACATTTCAATAGGAAGATGACCCATTCCCACCCCCAACACACAGATATTTCAAATAATTAAGATTGCATAGCCCATTATTCTTTTATTATTGATATATAATCATTGATTATGACCTCTTTCATTCAGTGTGATTTCACATGCAGTTAATGTTGAATAGCTAGCATTGTAAACACATAACACTTTCAGAACCACTTGAGCATCCCCAGAACGAGGCCTAGCTCACCCCAGGGAGGTTTGCCTCAACATTTCAGAAACACTGGACTACAGGAAAATATTCTCTGAGGTAGTACATGATAAATAAACCAAAAAAACAGTGTGTGACCAGTTTGCACAGTGAATGCATTCTACAACTGAATATAGCACACTGGTTAGCACATGGTGCAGTGATTAGAATTGTTTCTCGCACCACTTGTTTCGCCAGTCCACCTTTTGACTGGGTATCTTTGGCATTCCTGCCAATTTCTGTGTTAGTTATATTGGGGGCTCCCTTTTACACACATCCAAAAGATGTGCCATATTGGAACGGGAAAACCTCACAATTTTCTACCTGCAGGTGCACGCGTGTGTGTGTGTGTGTGTGTGTGTGTGTGTGTGTGTGTGTGTGTGTGTGTGTGTGTGTGTGTGTCAGATTGTTTGGGATGAATTGCTCTGACCCGTTCATACCGAATATCAGGATAAGCTCCAGTTCCCCGTGACCCTGAAGTGGATTAATCAGTTCTCCATGACCCTGAAGTGGATTAATCAGGCTAGTCAGACAATATATGAATACAGGAATATTGATGCACTGTCAAACCAACAACAGAAGAACACTATGTGTCCATCTTCTTCTTCTTCTTTCGGCTTTTCCTGGTTAGGGGTCGCCACAGCGGATCACCTTGTCCGCACATTGATTGGCAGTGGAGTTTTACAGTACCTGCAGCATGTCTTACAACCACAGGGAGGACATGCAGAGAGCACAGAAGGCACCCCAGCCGAGGATCGAACCAGAGAACCTCTTGCTGTGAGGCGGCAATGCTAACCACTGAACCACCGTGGCTGCCCAAGAACACTATGTGTCCATATTCCTCTATTAATGGGCCAGTTAATTTGTTTCATTTTGCATTCTAAACTAATTTAATGATAAGATAGAACATGATGATATCTGTGCCTTCCCTGTTGCCACAGAAGGCTAAACATAAGAAACACTTTCTTTTTTCCAGCTTGGTTGCTGTGTAGTTTGAGCTGATAGCGGAAATTTTACTAAGCAGGCTGTAATTTAGACGGGAAACTGCAGTGGTATGCTAGTAAAGAGAAAATTACTAGTTAAAAAGTACATGAATGATAAAAAAGGAAAATATAGAAGTATATAAAACTGCATGTTTAGTTGCAATGACTTCATTTCTTGGGTAGCTAGGAAACTTTGATGAAACTGCTAAGCCAGCAAAGGTCACACAGTGGATATTTTGAGTTCTCTGTTCATGGAATGGAAGGTAATAAAACTATAGACATGCAATAATAGTATTAACATTCTGAAGCATTATGGGAGTTTGTCTTCCTTGCAGTTTGCTGCAGCTGGATAAAGCATTTGCAAACATCTTTCAACTGACACAATAAAAAAATCCCTTTTCCCAAAAAACACTGAGGGGTTTATCTTTGACAAAAAGAACAAAAAGAAGAGGACACAACTGCTCGATTTGTAATTGAGCTTATGCATAAATGGCAACTGCACATCCAATACAACTTTTCACTAATTCTCGAGTGTCCTCTTTAAACATTCCACAAAGTCATACATAAAAATAAAATGTCGTATATCTGTTTCCTATGCATGTGGTACTTCTGTGGTATTCAACTTTTTCAATGCGTATTGTGTTGATTTTGTATTTCATCTTGCAATTCATTTTTTTTTTTGTTTTGTTTTGTTTTTTGAGGAAAGTGCTATCTGACTCCTACGTCTTACTGTTCATAGTTCAGGTAAGTACTAGGTTAACTGCCCTCATTGACCATTTTAAGCATAGCCAAATTTCCTTTGGGTAGAATCAAACACTGTACCTCTTTTCTGTGCAGTAAACACCTTAACCATAATGCAACCCCCTAACCCAAAAATCAAATCCTGGACCTTGTGGCTACAAGGTAAACACCTTAACCTAATTATTATACCAAACCGCAAAGTGCCCATAATATTTAAGCTTTTTATTGCAGGAATAGTACAGGATGCTGTAGTATGATAAGTAACAAGGTCCTTGTTTCCTTCCATCCCTCAGGGATCATACAATGGTTATGTTTCTGGGATGCAGACTTACTCCTCTCTTTGTTACAGGAAAGAACACTGTATAGAGACAAGTCACTTTACTGGCAAAGCACACTCAGAAAATGCAATAGTCTGCTGTGAGGGAAAATTTAATTTGATTTTGCTTTCTTGTATTTTGTATTGCTTCATGGACTTCTTTTATTTTGCATTATGTGGTTTATTTTGTTTACACTGTGTTTTACTAGTATCCTGCTTTTAATTGAATATTTAAACTAAGAAGGAGACCTCAGCTGTGTCTCTTGTGAGCCACGCAGAAATTAAATCCCCCCTTGTGCTGTTGTGATTTTAAACTCAACTGTCTTTCTAGTTGCCTGCCCCTTATGTTAATGTGATCACATATTTTCTTCACTTTCCTCTTTCATTGACTGTTGTAAGCACAAAAAATATAATTTTGTGAAATCACTCCCCTACAACTACTTAAATGTATTGGCCATTCCACTGTATTCCATAGAACGAGAATACAAAGTGCCCACCCCCCCTTCCAATCTTGCTCTTTTAAAATTAGTGGCTCTCATACCTCTCAACCTCTTACAGCAAGAAATCTGGACAAAACCATAAATAATGGTGGGACAAAGGCCTAAAAATAGGGACAATTTTTAAATACTGCTCTTACAAACTTAGAAAGTTAATAGAATTACACGTTTAACATTAACATTGACTTTCTGAAGGGTATGAAGTCTGAAACTCAAATATCTATCATTATTTTCTGACTTCAGTCCACAATCATTTGCAGTGTTTTGCCAGATAACTGAAATTTTATGAGAAACAGACCAAAAGTATGAAGCAAAAATCTGGACAGTTGAGAGGTATGGTGGCTCTTCTTTTATATCTAACTGCTTAGTGCACACTGCAACCCTTAGGATATTAACCCACAGTTTCCATCTTACCTTTAAAATCTGCAACATCTAATCCAACACTACCAGTTATTGGAGAGCCCACATTTTGCCTGTCAGTAGTTATGTTGGGATTAGTGCTTCTGTTTTACTTCTGATAGGGACATTACTTCCTAGGGACTTCTGATAACCAGAAAGCCTGATAATTACTTCATAGGTGCCAGCTTGGAATTTGTGCTTATGTTTTGTTCCTGGTGAGAGAAGAAGTTGAGTGCATTGATTCCTGACTGTTTCTGTTTGGGCAGTGAGTGTCTCTGTTGGACCTTCCTGATTGGTCTGGTTGCTTTATAAGGCATCTACCAGGAAAAAACTACAACAAGCCTCCAGACTCTTGCATCATCAGGGACAAGACTGTTGATCACCAAAGAGCCTATGGCTTGCATCTCATCTTGGGATTGGTGCTACTGTTTTGCTTCTGGTGAGAGAAGAAGCAAAGGAGCATTGCATCCCAGCAGAGTGAAGCTGTGATGAGACCGGCACTAGTAGTAGTCAGGCAGTAGCCATTCATGTGACTCCCCTCTTTTCATCATTCTTGTCAAGCTAAGTCTTTGTTTTCAGTAAGTACTGCTTGATTTGCTATTGTCTAACCTAACTTCAGAATGTCTCCCTAAATAAATAAATAATCAGGGTTTACTTAATAGTTTCCCCTCAAGTGTTTGGCAGTGCCCTGTATAGACACCTTGAGTTGACATTTTTCCTGTAAAGCACCCCTGTAATTTCACCAATACATAGTTGCACACAGGGCAACTATTATGCACTGACAAGCACTGTTCTCAGAGTTGCAACCCAGATACTTCTGACATTACTTTAAATTCTGACTGCAACTGTCTAATCAATTAAAAAGGGTCTGTTGCTATGGATATGAACTTTCCCTTTGTCTATGTTGCTTGCTTGGTGGATATCAGCATCCTGAGGCAATATAGAAATTGCCTAATATTTACTGACAATCAGTTAATTCTCAAAGAAACTGATATGGTATGTGAAAGATGTGTTTGCATAATCTCACTGGAGGCAAAGCTCTAACATAAAAATACTCCTAATGTTAATTCAGTTGTCAGTAGTACACATGCTGCATCCATCACACAGCGTTCAAAGCAGACACATGAAGCCACAAATGCTGAGGCACTTAAATGTAACCTTACTAAACCTCAAATACTTCATAGATGAAGTGCACGTAACAAATACCCTCAGCAACCCTGAATACACTCTTTCAAAACAACCACATCAACACTTACAGCCACATGTCATGAAGCCCCTGTTTCTAAGCCCACGAAGGAAGCCACCACACAATCCAACATTCTGGTCATTGGAGACTCAATTGTGAGATGCACTGATGTCCCTCTCAGCAGGCTGAGTAAGGAGAAAGTCACAGTCACTTGCTTAGCAGGGACCATTATCCACCACATTACACACGCACTCACAAGAACCTGTATGACTGAGTCAGTCCACATAGCTGTAAATTACCTGTAACATACCTCCCTAGACTACATGATGATAGACATCATGGAGCTCTCATAATATGTGTTCCAGGCTGGTTTGTGCCTAACACTGAGCAGCATTTTATCCTCTCTTAGAACCACGCCACAATACGAACAGATGACTGACTTTAATAATTGGCTTAGTTGCTGGTGTCATGCTAAGGGTGCAATATTTGTCAGCATTAAAGGAGCTGATGAGTGTACCACAATGCTTTGCCAGGGATGGTCTGTACCTCTCCACGTAGTTATTTGAATATTCGATAAACCAGTGTCCTCTCCCATAGTGCCTTATTAGGCAATGCCAAACTGAAAGTACTATCAACATAGCAAACCAAAACTAAAAAAAATCTAAAGGTATTACTGCTCAATGCTAGGAGTCTAAACAAAAAAACTCCCCTCCCTACAAGTTCCCCTCACTCTAGAGGATGCTGACATCTGTGTAGTCACAGAGATGTGGTTTGAAGCCATGGAGAGCACACCAGAAGTGCAAGGCTATAATGCCATCCACACATTTAGACCAGCTGTTACACAGACTGGGACTAAAGGTGGAGATGTCCCAGTTTACATCAAAAATAAATATATCTCAAAGCTGGTCAAACAGGACAATGTACTTGAGCTTCTCCACATTCAAATCACCATAGGCAAAATCCCATACCTCTTCCTTTCAAGCTATAGGTCCCCCTCTATGTTCCTGGAAATCAGTAACACGTATTTAAACTTACTGGCAAAACTCACCATCCACCCTAGTGCCGTATTCATGGCTGACATGAACTGGGAATAATGTACAGGCACCAAACATGCAGGCACAAAGATTCCTAGACTTTGTAAACACAGACTCCCTGGACCAGATTGCCAATACACCAACCAGGGGTGCAAACATACTGGATTTGGTCCTAACTAACGTGGGAGAGTGCTGCATGACCCCTAGTAATGTATTCTCTGGTAAGGTCAAACCACAAAATGGCCTCCTTTGAAGTAAAATTAAAACCTGGAACCCCAGCTAAACCTGGTATATTCAGGAACTACTCTAAGGCTAACTTCCTACTATTAAGTGATAACCTAGCAAAACTTAAAGCCCCTCATAAACCCTGAGAACACTGCTGTCTGTGAGGAAATGTTCACAGAAAGTCTATACAACTATGTTAATAGCTGCATAGAGGTAGCTGTACCCATCAGGAAGAAATGCAGAACTAACTCAAAAAACAAGCCTCCCTGGTGGAATCACAACATCAATAGGCTGTATAACAGAAGGAAGAAAACGATGGCAAAAGTTAGGAGGTGCAGCACCCAGTAGGGTAAAAGCAGTCTCGTCAAACTTCACAAACAACTCAGTGGACAAGTAAAGTCTACCAAAGACAAATATGAGGTACATTTAGCCTCCCAGGCCAAGGAGAACCACAAAGCATTCTTTAGCTATGTCCACATCCTCAAAGGCAATATACAGTTGTGTGC
>NC_056743.1:1690749238-1690764238 GCF_019279795.1 Protopterus annectens
TCTTGTACAATCAGCAGACTGATTTCACTGATGTATCTGTAGAGCTGCTATTATGGACTAAATGTAAAAAAAATCACATTAAAAAAAATTACAATTATCATGCAAAATGGTAGAAAAATATGGTCTACTATTCCACAGTGAAAATGTGAAATTTTCAGCCTTTTTTGAATATCTAAAGTATGTCATTAATTCAAGTTGCCTTTGAAAGGCTTCAAAATGTAGTACTTTTGTTACCTCCAGCTCCTTCTTAAACTTACTGAATTAAGGTTATATCTGGCAATATTTGTAAATATATTCTACAGTCTTCTGCAAGAGAAAGCCTTGTAACTGGAGAAAAACAATTCATACTGTATTTAATGTAGATAAGCAATCATTGCTAAATTCAGACGTGCTGGCATGTTCTAACTTCTTATTTCTCTACATGGCTGCAATATTTCCACATATGGTATGTGAGTGGTTGTCATATTTCTCAAACTCTTAGCACAACAAATCTGAACAAAACAAAAAATAATGGGAGTCAAGGTCCAAAATCAGGGGCAATTTTTAAATATTGATCTTATAAACTTAGAAAGTTGCTAGAATAAAAGGTCTTGTGTTATTCATTGTCTGAAGGATATGAAGTCGGAAACTCAAGCCTCTTTCATTATTTAACAAAATCAGTCCTCAATGATTTGCCAGAAAACCACAAATTTCCTGCAGAATAGACTAAATATATGAGGCAATAATCTAAACATTCTGCAAATATTTGTGAGGTTGAGAGGTATGGTTGTCAGGTTCTGTCAGGCATTGTATCTTGTAGAAAAATGTACCCACAGCCTTCACTTCATGCACTTTTAGCAAGAGAAAGCACATTACATTTATGTACAGACTGTTTGGAACTGGTAAATTTCAGCAGTATCTGGTTATAAAATGTCCATACTTAGAAAACAATAACTGCAAGTGTTTATTTCTTTATCTGATTTGATAACAGGTCTTTCAAGTTAAACCATGCTCACTTATAGTGGAAGCACAGAAAATAAACCTCAAAGAATCATACCGTAGCTCTCAATTTCTTTGTTGAAGAATGAGACAACTAAACTAACTGGGGGGGGGGGGGGCATTTTTTCTCACTATTCTCACTATCCTATTGTCACCTTTGGAGGAGTCTATGCCTTGTTTTTTTTTTTCTTTTTTTTAAGACCAGGAAAGATCCTCTACTCATCAAAGCATTTTTAATGGGACAAACTTTTGATAGGGCTAACACATACCTGAATGCAGTCATCCTTAAAATCTCTACAAAAAATAACAAAAACATGATAGCTTTATAGCTCAGTTGCTCCTACATTCTCTGTAACAAGCTATGCCTCACCTTGAAACTGTGTAAGTTCCTTCACATATTTAAAATAGACTTCAACAGATTTAAGGGTATATGTAAATTTCAACACAGGACAATGACAGTAAAGCTTCTTGAAGGCATCTAGAGTTTAAGTTTGCCATAAAGCTATAACCTAGGAACCTATTACACTTCTGGTCAGTAGTCGTAAGCACTGCTGAGAATTGTTAGTCTCTATTCAAACATGTTCTCTCGGGTCTGCCTTTTACAATCAGCTACTTCTGTACTGCTCTGACAGAAATGCTCTGTTTCACACAGCTGGTAGGCATACCTATCACTTCTGTTCAGTCAAGAAAATCAACTGATAGCAATCTAATTTTGTTCCATCATAGATACAGTCATGTCTGAAATGCTTAACTGGAAGTAACAGGCCGTTCTGACCTTTGTTCTTACCTACTTTTACCTGTTCATTGGCTACACTAAATTGCTTATGTATGTATTGTATTTTAAACCTTACCCTCATAGTCCAGGTCATGGCACTAAAGAGCTCATGGAACTGGTTATCAGATCAATAAATTAAAAGTTAAATTAAGGGAAAGAAATTACCAGGAGTTTTTTTTTCTAGTGGTCTGATCAAAATAACATCAATGTAGAGAAAGCAAAATCTGTTCGTAATGTCTTTACTGAATATATCTCTAATGTAGCTTTTCACGCTCATGGGATGGTCTGAAGTTCTGTATTTACAAACTGATACTGGGTTTATGTTTCCTTTCACAGGAAATGCATTTTCATTGCAACCACTGACAATTCTGATGGTGTCTAAAGCTACTGTGTGTGATATCTAGATATGCTTTCATTTTGATCTTTCCGAGCAACTTCTGACCAACAAAATAAATTCTTTTCTCGAAAGTCTGAACATTTTATGCAAGCCAACAATACCCATCAAACCACTTCAGCACTCCAGTGCCGTTCTGCAAATGGACTTGCAGAGATGTTTCTCCAGAAAATGTAACAAGCCTTAAAACTGACATGTAGACAGCTGTCCAGCCAAAAGAGTTTTCATACTTTATATTGTTGTCCCACAAAAATACACATAATGCTACTTACAAAGTGTTTCCTTTATTTCTTTTGCAGGAATGTAGCCAACATGTTTGGAAATGTATAGCAGCCCCCCCCAGCTTCACATCCTAAGCTCAAAAAAGAAATTTATGTTTGTTCACCAAAACTCTTGGTGAACAAACATAACCCCTTCTTTATCTACAGAATAAATCTTAAAAATAGTAATTAAAGAGACAACGTGTTCTAAAATGATTCCATGAGGCACCTTTAATTGGTACATAAAAATTAATCTGCATTCTATGGTTTACATGGTCACACAATAACTGTCTCTATTGTTAACCTACCAAAACCTAACTTAGAGAAAGTGGTGAAAATGAATAGCATTACTAAAAGCACAGCCTTAGTTATCCTGACAAAACTCCTAAATACGTATACTAACATTGTATATTTGGAAATTCTATTTTATGGCAGGAATCCTCAGAGTCCGAAAGCAAAAGAAAATGAAGAAGTGTGTCCTCATTCTGAAGTTTACTTCATGTTCTTCCAATTGTTTTCCATAAGGGGAGATATATTAGTAATATTTTGTCTTTCTTATCTTTCAGCCTTTGCAAAATTATGACAATTATGGAACTGACTGTGCTATTTTTAGTGCATATAATAAATATATTTTAATGTTTCTGTGTTTTAAGGTCTAGACTCTGAGGTTTAATTTAGGCCTTCAGAGAGTCTGCTTTCTTTAAATCCTCAGTCAGATACTCTTTCCCCGACCAAACATCAAGTTCTTTCTTAAAAACACGCCAAAGAATTCAAGCTTCTTAAACACAGTGGTAGAGAATTCCGCAACCTTCCAGCTCCAATACGAAAAGTCATAGCAATGGAATTAGAATTCGGTCATGAAATCACTACTAATTTGTTTGCATTCCTTAAGCATGGAGAAATAAATTAAATCCATATTGTATCTCCATAGACATCATTGTGGTTACTTCTATAAGCCAAAATTAAGTCCCCTCTTATAAGTCTGAAGTTGTTTATGAACAGTGAAAGATGTTTTAATCTTTCTCTGTAATTCAGATCACACAGTAAATCTGCGTTGTAATCTACCTTTGGATTCTTATCAGTATGTTTATGGCTTTTTTATTATAAATTAAACAGGTACTCCATACTCCGGGATAGGTCTTATAACAGATTTGTAGATCAGGGGTAGTACTGCAACTTCTATGCTATTAATGGTCCTTAGAATTATTTTTAATAACTCTTCTTAAAGACAACATTCATGTGTGGATTAAAAGAGCACGGCTTATCTGTCAGCACTTCCAGGTCTATCACGGTCTCCACTTTTCTCCATTTTTGTTCATAACTTGTATGTCTTCTTTATGCTGTCTGCATGCTCTCCTTGCATCTGAGTAGGTATTTTCATGGAACTCCAGTTTTCTTCCAAAGATTATGCCATCCTGGATTGTCAGCATAGGCTATGACTTTCCTGTGCCCCTAAATATGTAAAGTTGATGTCAAAGAAGGAAAACATGTTTTTTTTTACTTTTACCTACATCAATAGCATACTGCCTATATTGTCCCAAGTCTCTGTTATGATATCTGTATCTCTACCTATAGCTATTTCTATCTGTACACACACACACACACACACACACACACACACACACACACACACACACACACACACACAAGAAAATAGATAGAAAGATAGATACATAGATAGATAGATAGATAGATAGATAGATAGATAGATAGATAGATAGATAGATAGATGGATGGTTGAACATTCACTATATACACAGTGTATAATGATGATGTATAAAGTTAACTGCGGTGGTGATGCTGCGGTAGCGTTGTTGCCTCACAGTAAGACATTGTCCTGTTCGATTCTCAGTTAGAGCGTCTTCTATGTGGAGACATGCATGAATGGGCGTACCTTTGTTGAAGGTTGTGCGTCAGGGCCGGCAACTCGGCACGTAAAAATCTACTGCCAATCATTGGCACGTAAAAATCTACTGCCAATCATTAGCGGACTGGAGTTCCGCTGTGGCAACCCCTAACCAGGAAAAGCCGAAAGACACAACAACAACATAATGATGCAAAAAGTTATTTATTTTATTTTATTCATTTATTTATATTTGCTTACTGGGAAAGTCCAACAGGGATAAAATTAATTTTCAGCAGAGGCCCTAGGAGAAAAGCTCCACATTTAACACCAGCTTTGACACGCAGACATATTTATGTATATATGTATATAAGTGTGTGTGTTTGTGTGTGTGTGTGTGTGTGTGTGTGTGTGTGTGTGTGTGTGTGTGTGTGTGTGTGTGTGTGTGTGTGTGTGTGTATGTGTGTGTATATATATATATATATATATATATATATATATATATATATATATATATATATATATATATATAACACACACACACACACACACACACACACATATATATATGTACATGTAAAATACAGTTATATAATATCAGAAGGAATACAAAATATAGGAAAGTGTACACACACGACAGAAAAAGCTTATGTAGAGTGCTGATGAGTCATTAGAAGTACACAGGTTTGTATATAGTATAAAGATAAATAAAATTGCAAAAGGTACTGTGATGTCACCTGCAAGTTCTAGCAATTAAAGCAATGAAAAGAAGAGGCAGCTTCACTATGGAAATATTAGCAAGGGGGGAGGTGTTGATAATGTATAATAGTATGATATGTTAGTAGGGAGACGTGTAAGATGGGAAACATGTTTAATGCATATATATTTTCTCTTTTTGGAATCCTTTTTATTTCAAGATTTATCTTGACAGCATACACCTGTCTTTAGTTTTTTGTTATTGCCAAGATGAATATGGCCAGGACAGAAAGTTCCAAAGTGGAAGATCAGAACTTATGCCTAATAAGGAAAGACACAGATAACAGGTCTGCAGATTCTTAGCAAAGAGAATAATACAACAGTGTTTAGTTTTAATTGGTTTGTGGATATAGTTTAATAGATACAAAATATTTTGCCTAGAAGCATTTACAATATAAAAGGAATAAGTTTCATGTGGTCAAGGAGACAAGACCTTGAATGGTCAGTCTCCCACCTGCCCTGGGTGTAATAGTCTTTTAATGAATGACAAGAACTGAGTGGCATTGTTTTGATGCGAGATTTGGAAGTCTTTTTGTCATTGTTTATTTGCTACCTTGTCATTGTTTATTTGCTACCTACACAGGTTTCATTGGATTCTATATTTCTACCTTCTTCTTCCAGCTTTTCCCAGTTAGGGGTCGCCACAGCAGATCACCTGACTGCTCATGATTGGCAGTGGAGTTTTACAGTGTTGAGTTGCCAGCACGGTGGCCAACCTTCCACAGAAAGCACACACATGTACACATTCACACCTAGGGCCAATTTAGAGTGTCCATTCCACCTACAGCATGTCTTTGGGATGTGGGAGGAAACCGGAGCACCCAGGGGAAACCCACACGACCACAGGGAGGACATGCAGACTCCACACAGAAGGCACCCCAGCCAAGGATCAAACCAAAGAACCTCTTGCTGTGAGGCGGCAATGCTAATGCTGCACCACTGTGGCCGCCCTGGATTCTATATTTCTATAGTGCTCTTTAATTTTTAGTTTAGGGTCATTCTTTCCAGGCATTGTCTGCTTTCGTCATTACATCTTTGGTTTTATATATTAACCACAGTGGTGGGTTTAACCTTAATCGCTTTCTTCTGAGGGGTGCCTGTTCATTTAGTACTTTTAGAAATATCAAGGTTAAAGTCAGTGAGTGTTTCATCTAGGAGTAGAGTTTTTGGTAGGTTTCAGTTGTACTTTGAGGTGTTTGACTAAAGTTGATGTATGCTGAATTGTTTTTTTTGTTACAAACTTATCTGTAGATTACTTATCTAAGAAAAAAATTTTCTGTCGTATTATATTAGCTGGAAATGAGTTGCTAATAGTATCTGGCTGAGGAGCTGCTGGAGGTTAAGGCATCTGGTGTGTTTGTGAGAATCATGTCACTTATGGATTCCCTCTGTTTTTTTTTTTTTGTTTTTTTTTGTTTTGTTTTTTTCTGCACTTGGGTGGCACTGTTTATCAGCTGTGAGAAGTCAAATAAGTTTATGCTGGGTGAGGTTAGGTGATTTTGTTAACAGTCAATATTTGTATCTCCAGTTATTATGGCTTCCTGAGCTATTTTGCACTTTATCAAACATAGGATGTCATTGAGTGTGGCTGCATTATTACCTGGGGAAATGTAGAGTCCTATAACACAAATGGATTTGAGCTTGGGGATTTCTAATGAGGGGGCTAGGACTGTGGGAGTTGGATAGGAAATATAGTTATTTTTACAGAGTTTTTTGAATATAACTGCTGTGGTGATGGGGTGTCCATCATATCTAATTATATTATATCCTTGGAGGAGTGTTTCATTGTTGCTTATTTCAGGTTTTAGCCAGGTTTTGTCTGCTACTATTATGTCAAGTTTGTAATGTTCTAGGCATGCATGGATGTGTAGAGTTTTATTGCAGATACTTTGGGAGTTTATCTTGAGTAGAAGAAGGATGGGGCCTTTAGTAAGTAGAGGAGCATGACATGGGGTTGCCTATGTACAGGAAGTTGGTATGGGTTGGGGTATGGTACTGGGGCTAGGACTGGGATGAATGTCACCACCTGGATTCAGTTTGATGGTGATAGTATGCAATGGGTGGTCATATCTGGATTTGGTTGTGCTTATATACATATAAAAAAACAAAACAATGTTCTGTGCCTCACCAAAGTCCAGTCAAATAAACCAAAGTAAATATCCAAAAACCAATAAGACTGGACACTGCTCGAATACCAACTCCTTCTGTTTATTAAAAATAGACATACAAGTGATGAGCGCTTTCGGGCCTCTGCCCTTCATTAGTGCTCCCGTGGCTGTGGGACATCCCGGCACCAGCATTGTGAGCACGGAAATGCAAGTACCGGGGTTTCATACACAAACGGTGTCCCGTGATGTATCCAAGGTTACTTCTTTGGGTGATGATGCTTCCATTTCCAGCAAGGAGGGGTCAGCAGTTATGAAAGAAGCTATTCCACAAGTTTCAACATGGGGAGATCCTATCCCCGCCGTGAGATCCATCATTGAGGGCACTAAGGCACCATCTTGTGCCACTGTTTCGACGGATACTGGTTTTGTGTCTGAGGTGTTGGTTTGTGATCCGAGTGATTACAGGACTGGTGCCAGACCGAAAGACACACAGGGTCGTTTGAATTTTTTGGACAGACTGCCGGCACCTGTCAAGAAGAAAGGGGCATGGAACCGTTCCCGCAGCGAGGACAGGGCGTACAACAAGAGGAGGAAGCTGCTGCACTGACTGTTAAGCAAGATACTGGTATTGTTTTTAACCTTTCATCTTACAGTTTATCTGAAGATGAGTGTTTTGTTTTAAATAAAGGGCTGACATTTGTGCCCAGTAGGGCCTGTGTATATAATGACATCATTATGGACCTTATGATTTTTTGTCGTAGCTTAGTTTTGAAACAGATTTTTGGAGGGGATAACCCGAGTATTACCATGCTAAGGCAGCCTAACGGTTTTGTCCCCCCTTTCTCACCCGCTATGAATCTATTCATTAATGCTTGTGAACAAGATCTGATGTGCTATTTTCAGGAGGGGACACACGGTAGATTTTATAATCTGAGTCCCACACAGAGACAAGCTCTATATGATCTTGGGAATAATGCAGATATTACTATCAAAATGGCTGACAAGGGGGGTGCTGTAGTGATATTGGACACCTCCTGGTATGAAAGTAAGTTGTTAGGATTGTTACAGAATGTTGATACGTATACTCCAATTAATCCTTTAGGTGTGAAAGGGATTATAGATAGAGTACACAACAATTTACGGCTGTTTTTGGATAGTAAATTGATTAGTGAAGATTTGTTTAAATTCCTTATGATAGAGAAGCCAGTGACACCTATATTCAAAGCTCTACCAAAAATACATAAATCAGAAACTGACCCACCTCTCAGACCCATAGTGTCTGGCAGAGGTTGGGTGACAGAAAACATTTCGATTTGGTTGGAGACGGAGTTAAGGCCATACCTAGTCAGATTGGATAGTGTGCTTTTAGATACAGGCCACTTTTTGAAATACTTAGGGGCCTATAAATTGGATCAGTTTGATGGTGAGTTACTTATGGTAACTATGGACATTCAGAGCCTGTTTACTGTCATAGGCAATGATTATGGGATACGAGCCATTTCTGAACTTTTGCAGGAGTTAGGCGTCACTACGCTGAAGATTGATACCATAGGAGGTTTGCTTGGTTTGGTACTGAATAATAATGTCTTTATAGGTGTGAATCAAGCATATAGGCAGGCACAGGGGATAGCCATGGGCACCCCCTGTGCCAACACCTATGCTAATCTTGTTTTGTCCTTCTGGGAGAGGAGTATGGTGTTGAATAACATGTCATGGAAAGGTCATATCAAGATGTATAAGCGCTTTTGTGGGCGATATTTTTATTCTTTGGGATGGGACGATAACTCTTTAGCTGATTTCGTCTCCTACCTACATACCACCACATCATTTTTGAGGTTCACGGTTAACAGCTCACGCACACAGATTGACTTTTGGATGTCAGGGTACAGTTGACAGAAAATGGCTTTTCATCCAGTTTGTATAGAAAAGACTGCTGGAAGAATACCTTGCTTTCTTTTGATAGCATGCACCCTCGACACATATTTCCTAATATAGTGCAGGGACAGGTTGCTAGGATTTCTAGAATCAGCAATGATGATGCATGCTTCGAGCAAGAGTTGGGGACCCTGAAGGACTGTTTTCATACCAGGGGTTATGATAGGAAATTGGTGAACAACAGGATGGAGTTTGGCAGAAATTACAGGAAGGATAGGTATAAACCATGGCTGAGAACCGTTGATACAGGCACAGGCTCACAACATGATAGGGCCAGTGGACATGTTTCTAGGTTGACACTAACTTATGGCAGTAATATAGGTGATGTTTGTGCACTGATCAGAGGGAATTGGAACATTTTAACTAGTGATGTAAGTTTGAAGGGTATGCTAGGTGATAAACCGGTTTTTAGATATAAAAAAAATAAAAACTTGAAAGATTTACTTTGTAGGGATAAGACAAAGACCAGTATGGATAATCTGGCCATCACTAAACAGGGCACTTTTCCATGTGGGCTATGCAAGGCGTGTACTTATGTAGCTAGTAGGGGTGTTTTTGTACATCCAGTGACTGGAAGATTGTTTGATTTGAAAGGGAGAGCAACATGTAGAACCACTGATGTGGTTTATTTGGCTGAGTGTCAATCCTGCACAAGTTTTTATGTGGGCAAGACCAACTGTATGCTTAAAGTTAGGGTCTTGCAGCACCTCTCTTCGATTAGAAATGGAGACACACGCAATGCATTATATAGACACTTGGCAGCTCATCCTACACATAGTTTCAAGTTTAAAGTGATAGTGAATGTGAAGTTGAACAAAAGAGGGGGAGACATTAAACAATTAACAGAGCTAGCTGAATCTAAATGGATAATTGAGTTTATGGCACACAGGAGTCCTGGGCTTAATGAAGTCATTCCTATGAGACCCGCCCTTAAGAACAGGCAGGTTTTTTACTGATTTTTATTGATTTTCTATTGGCTTGTACTTGTTTTAAAATGTTTGGTTTTTGGGAGATGCTTTATCTGATGAAGGGCAGAGGCCCGAAAGCGCTCATCACTTGTATGTCTATTTTTAATAAACAGAAGGAGTTGGTATTCGAGCAGTGTCCAGTCTTATTGGTTTTTGGTTATATACATATAGATAGATAGATATAGATATTGTTAACTAAATCTTCCCTCAGCCCATTCATATTATTCTTATTTTATATATTTTACGTTTTCTTATGCTACTTTTATTTGCCCTCATCCTACTATTAGTGCTCTTATATTATTTTATATTTTATTCTTAAAAACTTGGTCTAATACCTCACTATCTCTACCAACACATATTTGCTTTGTTGTTATTTTTATGTGATATATTTCTTGTAATATTTTTTGTTATATTTCTTGTAATGTTTTTATTATTGTGTAGCTTTTCTCCCTGGGCCTCTGCTAAAAATAAACCACTGGCCCAATTGGTCTTTCCCGGTAAACAAATGTAAAATAAAATAAATAAATAATACCTTTTGAAATATACCTTAAAATTTACAAAATTTTTCAGCATTTTCTGAGATATCATAAATGTTTTTGTGGAATTCTTCATTAGATAATTCTTCAAGGACATGAAAGGCCACACAGAAATGATTGGCACACAGCAGAAAAAAATGTGATGAGTGTGAAAGAAAGCTAACTTACCTGTAGGAATTTTATGTATGGGGGGAGAGCAGTGTGGCAGGTGACATAATTTTGGGGTATCTGTTATTTTCACCTAAGATAGCTGTCCTTTCTTTGTGGTATCAATGCTTTCAAGTGCAATTTCTGCCATAAGGATTCGGGGCATTTTCTTTCAGAATTGTTAAAGTGGGTGTAGAGGTTTTTCATCTGCAATGATTCTAACAAATCTGATTCTTGCATTCCAGAAACAAGACAACCAAGTCCAGGGAGTCTTAGAAGAGTGTAGAACTAAGTTCCATTTTTATAAAGAAGGATAAACATGTTCACAGTAGACATTGCTGGTGAAGTCACAAGCAAGCAAAGCAGACATTACTTTTGCAATTTACTACCCAATGTTTGTTGATAGCTATAAGAAATACAAGGAGAAATAAATGATTGTAACACAAAAGAACATCATGAGAAAACAACAGGTATGTGATTCAAAGGTGAAGAAAACGTTATCCTAGAAAGTACCAAGAAACATCCACAGAAATACAACTGTCATTTAACTGTGTGGATATCCTCATATATTAAGAGTCAACCATATGCCACAATATCTCTCTGGTATCTTGTCTTCCTCTCCAACAGGAAATTGCTCTGTGTGTGTGTGTGTGTGTGTGTGTGTGTGTGTGTGTGTGTGTGTGTGTGTGTGTGTGTGTGTGTGTGTGTATATATATATATATATATATATATATATATATATATATATATATATATATATAAAATAAATAGAAAGATTCTGTTGTGAAAAACTCTAAGCAGTTAAAGAAAATCAGTAAATCCTGAAATTTGGAAACTCTTGTCTTGCTTGCTGCCTACCTCTGCTTGTAATTTTGGAACATTTTAAAGAAACCTCATCTTTGAAGACATTCACGGGCCCCTTGTTCAGTAACATGGTTTGCTCATCAAATCTCTTCTGCAGTGTCTTGTTTTTGAATAGACTGGCTAGAGCCTAAACATAATTCACCTTTAGGGATTTCTTTTGACTGTCTGTTATCTGCATTCCCAATGTTTGTGTGCTTAGTTTATGTCAGAAAAAGAATATGGCACGTGCATACCCCTTGCTTAAGAAAACTTAGTGGGGAATGCTACTTTTATTTAAATGTCTCACTAGCGAGATTTTTTTATTTTTTTATTTAAAGCATGTTAACTCCCATGGTCGTTTGCTGTAAATCTGTTTCCATACTTTATTATTTTCTTATCAGGATAGTCCCACTAAGCTAGATGCCTCTTTTCAGAAGAGACCCAAGGAGGTATTTGTACTACCAGGCACTTCCCCAATTCTTTCCGATACATGCCATGGGATCTTTTACATCCACCAGCTCAAGAACAGGGAGCCTCTGTTTGACATCTCATCTAAGAGATGTTGCTCTCAAGATTGCAGTATCCACTTTTGCTGCATTGCAGTGTCAGCAATTGATCTACCTGGGGTAGGAACAGACCCTACAACTTTTTGCACCAAAGGCAAGTGTGCTACCTGTTGCACCACTGATACTATTTACCATAGTTTTTCATTTACCATAGTCATAAAGTTATATATGAATTATTAGATTCTGTACAGCTCTGCCTTGACTGCTACATGGCATAAACTGTTGAAAACATAATATTATACATAAGCATTTTCTTCTTTTGCTTAATGCTAAAAGGTTCTGCTTTTCCCACGGGTGAAAGGAACTTACTGCATATAAAATTATATCATTCTGTTCCCATTCCACCCCCACAATTTCACACATACATTGCAACCAGAGAAGGTCACAGTGTGTACAACTAAAATCAGCAAAATGGACTTGCTTTGAAAAACAATGACACTTAACTGGGTGTGTACCTTCTGTAAGTAGGCAGAGCCGCACAATACATAAGATAGCAGATATCTGAATATTAAAGCATAGACACGTAGAAAGATGACTGTATAAATCGGAAAGGACATTTCATGTAAGAACATCTCACTGTATTTATCAGAAATCACAAAAAAGTTAAACACTGGATGTAGCTGTCTAAAACTTAAGGCAATGTTAGCATCCAAACAATCAAAATGGCTTTCACTGGCAAATAAGCAGTACTCCTCAGACAGCATCATATTTTGTGTTATGTAAGACAAAAGAGCCAATACCTGTTGAAAGATATACTACTTGATTTTAGCTGAAAAGAGTAAGGAAGGAATGAGAAAAATTGTCTATAAATGAAACTGAGGTATTTCCAATGTAGAAAGTAGTTGTTCAGATTGAACTCTTAAATGCTGTTTAAATTAAAACTGCAGCAAGCAGGAGAGATGGCATTTTTTGTAAAGAAAATGTAAGTGACATGAACCTGACCAGCAGAGCTGGTAGCTGTAGGATGGTAGTTTATACAGCTGAACAGAAAGAAGCTATTGGGGCCAGTCGGCAGTGTGATGACATAATTTGATAAGAACTTATCCAGGGTGGTGCCTGAGGGTGCTAAAAGAAGTCCAGTATGCTAGATGCTAATTAATGAAATGAATGTTAATAGCATCCAGAAGCCTTTAGTAAACAATTGTTAGATACAGAAACAGATGGGATAGAATAAAGATATGACCTGAAATAATTCAAGATGTTAAGAATACTTTAAATGAAATATGCCACAAGTAATATCAAGAGAAATTCTACAGTTTAAACAAATGCGTAATGGAAACTTTTGTAGAAGACAGCTACAGTTAAGTATGGGAGAAAATTATAGCATTTGTTAGGATTGTAGCTATATGAAATACCGAACGCCCAAAATCCCAATGCTTAAAACACCGAGACCACATGCCCGAAATCCCACAATACCAAATATTTACAACCACGAAATCCAAAATCGCGAAAGTTACAAAACCAAACAGCGCGCACACACACACACACACACACACACACACACACACACACACACCACAGTCACAACACACACTTACACACACTACACCCCTCACAAATACACTTACACACACATACTTACCTGAATCGCAACACCAGAAGCGCTAACGCAAAATACCTAAAATCCCTTAACATCGGGATTTTGCATTTCGCGCTTCTGGTCTTTCCATAATGCGGGGTTTCAGTCATCTGTTCTTGTTGCTTTCAGCGTTGGGATTTTGGGCATTCGGTATTTCGTAATGATTTTATATATATATATATATATATATATATATATATATATATATATACACAGTTGTATATTATACCACTGTTTAGGCTTTTTAGAAATAATATCTATTTCTTACAGCACCTCTGTGCATCTACCCAGAAACTGTGCAAATTTTTTGAACATTTTTTCCTAACATGGTGTTTTGCACTTCGAGACTGGGGACTCTATACCCATACCAGGTCATTGGATTGATGACAATGCAGCACACAGCAAATTGGGAGTACTGTCTACTGCTTCTGAGATGAGTGGCTTCTGGGAAGATCTTCTAAAAACTCAGACAGCTGTAAGGCTGCCTAGCAAGAAAATCAGTGTATAAAGTAGCAATGGGCACCTCCACTGTGGAAGGAAGTCTGTCAGTCTTGAGCTCAGTTTTATAGACAGGAGCTAGTAACAGAGGATAATTTCCTTGCCCTCTTGGCACTGCTCTGGATATCATAACATCAGCACTAGAGACTGGAAAGGAAAAGTAAAACTCCTAAGTAATCTTCTTACCACAGTACTTCCTTTTTTAGCCCTCCCCACGTAGATATTTTAGCTATAGCTGTTTTCTTTGTTAAATTCTCAATATATTTTGTTATTAAGAAAATGAACACAGAATCAACAATCATAAAACAGTAACTTGTCTCTTGCAACTAGAGTTATTTATGTCAAAGATGGATTAAAGTGATTGTTTTGTTCCGTACTTTTAGCAAGATAAGTTTGAATGTTGCTCTGAACAACCTTTGGAGAGTTTGACTACTTGAAAGTATCTAGAGAGATTGCTGAACTGTACAATTTCACCCAAGAATAGGCCATACCTCTCAACTTCTTTACGCAAGAATTCTTGGCAATGAAAAAAATTAAGGGGAATGCAAAGGGCAAAAACTCAAGGACCATTTTTAAATATTTTATCTTATAAACATAGTAAGTTGATAATATATATATTTTCAAAGGTGTGTGTGTGTGTGTGTGTGTGTGTGTGTGTGTGTGTGTGTGTGTGTGTGTGTGTGTGTGTGTGTGTGTGTGTGTGTGTGTGTGTGTGTGTGTGTGTGTGTGTGTGTGTGTGTGTGTGTGTGTGTGTGTGTGTGTGTGTGTGTGTGTGTACATATATATATATATATATATATATATATATATATAT
>NC_056743.1:1691069238-1691239238 GCF_019279795.1 Protopterus annectens
ACTGAGACAGATGCCTGATGTCAGAGGCATGGCCTCAAGCTCAATGCCAAAAAGTGCATTGTCATCCCCTTTGGTAAAAACTCTTTACCCATGCACTACCGCATAAACGGCAAGTCTACTTAATGCCGAATGTGTGATAAGAGACCTTGGGACCTAGGTGGACAGTAGTCTCTCCTTTGATAATCACATCGCCACAGTAGTCAGGAAATCATTCTATGTGGCTCACCTCATCACAAAAGGGTTGTCATCCAGGATAAAAGAGGTCACTGTTCCCCTCTACTCGGTACTCATTAGACCCATTATAGAGTATAATGCCCCTTTTGGAATGTACCTCACAAGACATCTGCAGCAGCTGGAAAGGTCACAGAGGTACCTCATGAAGAGGATTACTGGCATCACACAGATGCCCTGCACTGACTGTCTCTAAAAATTCCAGCTTTACTCTGATGCATATCGCTTACTCCGAAGAGATCTCTGCCTAACATATAAAGCTATGTTAAACCCAGAGCTGTTGGACATGCTACACCTAAAGAAATCCCAAACCCTCCAAGCTACATGTTCTAGGGACCTAACCTTGTCACCACAATAAACAGGACATGCTGGAGGGATAGATTCCTGTCCCAGAGACTTCCTATACTCTGGAACAGTCTACCCATCTATGTCAAGCAAAGTTCCTCATTAGCGCTCTTCAAGTAAAGTCTTGATGTGTAGATGGGAAATAGGAAATACAGCCCAATGATCACTTCTGTGGCTCTGCTCGACAGGGGCAGGGGAAATTAACTTTCTTGAGTGGCATAAGCCAGGGAACCTTCTTGGCTAGGTTTACTTAGGCCCTTGGGCCGATAGCCTAGTATCTACCTATGAACTTATGAAAAGGTAGGCAAGGCAGGAGACAAGGTGAAAGCTCCTTTTATGCCTTTGCTTGTGATTGAAGAGTAATTTCAGAGGGTAGCTATGCATATTGTGGGGCCTCTGAATAACCTAAGTTCAACAGGGCAAAAGTATATCCTAGTGGTCGTAGATTATGCTACCAGATACCCTGAAGCAGTGGCTCTGTCCTCCATTGACACAAAAGGTGGCACATACCTTATTAGAGATTTTCAGCACGGTAGGTTTCCCTAAAGAAATACTGACTAACAGAGGTGCCAATGTCATGTCAAACCTGCTGGCCTGTCTGTGGAAGTACTGTGGGGTGAAGCACCTAAAGACCACCCCTACACTCCCCAGACTAATGGTCTTGTTGAGAGGTTAAACTCTACACTCAAGTCCATGTTATAGACATTTGCAGACCAGTTTAAGAGGGATTGGGACAAATATTTGCCTCATCTGTTGTTTGCTTATGGAGAGGTGCCCCAGGAATCCACAGGTTTTTCACCCTTTGAGTTGTTGTATGGACATATGGAGAGTGGACCTCTAGATTTGATTTGAGATGATTGGGAGGGTGAGTGTGTATCCCACAAAGAGTCTGTTGTGGCATATGTCCTAAACTTCAGGACAAGGCTTAGGGAACTCTTGAGCTTGGCCCAGGAGAAACTGGCAGAAGCCCAACAGCATAAAAAGGTCTGGTATGACAGGAATGCTCGAGCTAGAGAGTATGCTATAGGGCAGCAGGTAATGGTTCTCATTCCTGTCAGACACAACAAACTGCAGGCAGCTTGGGAGGGACCCTACAAGGTTGTACGGAAGGTCAGTGATGTTAAGTACATGGTAGAACTCTTAGGCAGGAGGCAGGGGCACAAATTGTACCACGTTAACATAATAAAACCTTACCGTGATAGGGAGGCCCTTTTGCTGAGTATTTACAGTGGATGGCAGGAAAAGTCTGAGGGGGATCTGGTGACTGATCTCCTCAGTGAGGCTTGGACTGACACCTCAGTGAAAGGGGTAGCAATGTCCCAGCTACTATCTCCTACCCAGGTTTGAGAAATCCAAGCAGTGTTACAGACGTTTGGGGCATGTTCACTGGGAAACCAGGGTGTACCCACCTGGTGCAGGACCATGTGGATACAGGACCCCAAAGGACTATTAAGCAGGCCCCTTATAGGGTGCCTGAGAGAGTCAGACAGACTCTGAGGGAGGAGATAAGGAAATGTTGGAACTAGGGGTAATTCAGGAGTCCAGTAGTCCCTGGGCCTCCCCACTGGTGCTGGTACCAAAGAAGGATGGCAGCACCAGGTTCTGTGTGGACTACAGGAAATTAAATAGTCACACCGAGTCAGGTGCTTACCCCGTGCCTAGGACAGATGACGCCCTTGAGCAGCTGGGTGGGGCTACGTATCATACCACTATTGATCTTACCAAGGGTTACTGGCAGGTGTCCTTGACTCCTAGTGCTAGAGAGAAGTCAGCTTTTGTGACTCCTTTTGGCTTGTAGGAGTTCACGAAGATGCCCTTTGGGATGAAAAATGTCCCAGTGACTTTCCAAAGGCTGGTAGATCATATCCTAGCAGGAGCAGGAGATTTTGCCCTTGCTTACCTAGATGATATTGCCATCTACAGCCATTTCTGGCAAGAGCACCTTACGCATGCCAGGGAGGTGCTTGGCAGACTACAGAGAGCAGAGTTGACCATTAAGCCCTGCAAGTGTTAGGTTGGTATGGCAGAGGTCTCCTACCTGGGACATAGAGTGGGGAGTGGTAAGATCAGACCAGAACTTGCCAAAGTGGAAGCCATTCAGGCATGGCCTGCACCTGTTACCAAAAAGCAGGTGAGGGCATTCTTAGGGACAGTGAGGTATTACAGAAAGTTTGTTCCAAATTATAGTACCATAGCAGTTCTCTGCACAGACCTGACAATGAAAGATAAGTTAGTGTGGACCCCAGCATGTGAACAGGCATTCCAGAACCTTAAAGGAGCTTTGTGAGGACCCCTGTGTTAGCCAGTCCAGATTACAGCAAAGAATGTGTTGTGCAGGTGGATGCTTCAAACCATGGGGTGGGGGCTGTACTTAGCCAGGTTTCCTCAGAGAGAGAAGAACACCCAGTGGTATATCTCAGTCATAGGCTCCAACCCAGGGAGGAATGCTATGCAGCTGTAGAAAAGGAATGCCTAGCCATAGTGTGGGCACTGCAGAAATGTCAGCCTTATCTGTATTGAAGGAAATTCACTGTAGTTACAGACTACAATCCCTTAATATGGCTACATTGAGAAAGCCAGTAAAATGCCAAGTTACTAAGATAGAGCCTATGGCTGCAAGCATATGATATGACAGTGCAGCACCACAGTGAGGTTAGCAATGCCAACACAGATGGGCTCTTAAGATAGGCAATGGGGTAAGGTATTCCCAGATAGGCTCAACCCTCCCAAGCAACGTTTTTCAAGGGTCACTTGAAAAAGTAGCTTGAGTATTCGGGGGCGGGGTGGAATTGTGACACTACCAGCCCAGCTATCTGGAATTTTGTAAATAATTGTCATTTGTGAATATTAATATGATTCATATGCTTGTCTTACAAATGTAAGAGAACTATATGTTATGTGTATATTAAACTATTGGTGCAGAAGTGTGTGTTGAATAGGGTTTGTGCAGTACTGAGCTTCAAGGATGTGTCCACAGTGTACCCTACTGGAAAAGAACAGAAATGTATATAAACTATATACCAGTACAAATGTATGTTTTAATACTAGAAGCTGGAACATACAGGGTTAACTTGCAAAACTTCAAGAAAATAAGTTGAAATGAAAGTGTTTTGCGATTGTGTTATTTCTCAGTTTCAGTGAAGCAGACAACGCCTAGAGCTAGAGGTTTTTCTATTGTCTTGGAGAGAAGTAATTGCTACGTCTAAAATGTAAAAGTGTTTAATTATTTTATGACTTCCAGTTCTGAGCAAACATCTGAGAGATATGTATTTTTAACACAGAGACGTTAGTTTCTGTTAGCCTGGGAAATGAAGGCAGGTGACAAAGAGAGATGTCATCCAAACTGACCCAGCAGTCTTCTTCTTCTTTCGGCTTTTCTCGGTTAGGGGTCGCCACAGCGGAACTCCGGTCCGCTAATGATTGGCAGTAGATTTTTACGGTGCCGAGTTGCCAGCCTGACGCCCAACCTTCAACCAAGGCACATAAGCTGACCCAGCAGTAATGTTTGATATTAATTTAAGAACTGTCTCAGAGAGAGACTTTGCATTTTGCATCTTGTCTTGGTCCTAGAAACATCCACTCAGCACGTCTGCCTGTGTGTTGTCTATAAGTAAGACTTAGGGCATAGTATCTGTTTTAGATATAGATAGGAATATAGTAAATATTAGTTTAGATGTTTTCTGTATTTATTTGAGACTGTCCTGCAATGTTGTTTTAAAATATTTCCCGTGATTCTGAACTCTGAAGTAACTGTGTTTGTTTTCTGAGTATTGTCTTGTTCTTTTATTATTTATTATTAAATATATTTAAACCCATCTTTATGGCTGATATTTGTGAGACATATTTAAGCTCTCAGAGTACTTGCATATGTATTTGGTGACAGTGTACAAGCCACTTCTAACAGCCTTTCTTGGTCAGACTATTATTTGGATTATTAGTTACATTACGCAGTAGGTAAGGGCCTTATAACAGCTGATAAGTTAGGGTGGCTGGTGGCAACTGGTACTACCTTATAGTCTGGGCAGAAGGAGACATAGCTGGTAAACCTGTGCCAGCCTTCTTCAGGTGTCAGTGTGTGTTTGTATATTAATCAAATCTCAAAGTGTGTGTTTGTATCAGCTACTTGGGCAGGGACACAAAGCAATGGTTGGACAGAGAGGGTGCTGGAAGTCTTATTTTGTCCACTAGACTGACATCTCAACCCTATAGCTGTACCAGTGGGGAGTCTTATTGGGGATCTGGAGAAAGAGGGAGAAACCAGCCCCACACTGACTGTGATCTTCATGTGCTCTTAAGGGAAATTGTACTTTACTGAGTGTGTACTTGTCATCCTCCCATTGTGTAAGTCCCTCACTGTTGCCAGTGGTGAGGATTGAGGCTCCTTGATAACAGGTCCAGTGTAGGGGCGTCACAGTCTGTTTAGTTTGAAGAGAGAGTTCTTATTTTTATGGGAGTTATACTTCCTGATTTTAGACATAACATTTTTTTATTTTGTTATATAAGCTGTTTAATTTTGGATTCCACCAGGGTGGTTTGTTTTTAGAGATAAATTGGGGTTACATTTGGTAGGTACAGCAGCTTCTAAGCAACCATTGACATGGTTGCTCATAGGTTCATAGTGTGGTACTAGGCTATTGGCCCTAGGGCCTACACAAGCCTAGCCATAAAAATTTCCTGGATATTTCTTCCTACAATATTTACTTCCCTGGACCTCTGTCTAGCAGGGCAACTGACGTGATCCCCGGGATGAATTTCCTATCTCTTATCCAATCGTCAAGGTTTCTTTTGAAGAGGGCCAAGGAGGTGATCTGCTTGATATGTATGGACAGTCTGTTCCAGAGTATGGAGAGTCTCTGGGTCAGGAACATATCCCTCCAGCATGTTTTGTTCATTATGATGACAAAGTTTAGATCCCTGGAGCATGTGGCTCTGAGGGATTGGGATTTCTTTAAGTGGAGCATACCCAACAGCTCAGGGATTGACATGGCCTTGTATGTTAAGCAGAGATTGCCTCTGAGTAGACAATATGCCACAGACTATAGCTGGAGTTTTTTTAGACGGTCAGCATAGGGCATCTGCTTTAGGCCTGTGATTCTTTTAGTGAGGTATTTCTGAGGCCTTTCCAGCTGTTGCAGATGTCTTATGAGGTACATACCAAATGGGGCATTGTACTCTATAATGGGTCTAATGAGGGATGAGTACAGTGGGATAATTACCTCTTTTTTTCTGGATAAAAAGCTCTTAGTGATGAGGTGTGCCACATAGAAGGATTTCCTGACTGTTGTGGCGATGTGGTTATCAAAGGTGAGACCACTGTCCACCTGTGTCCCTAAGTCTCTCATCATACTTTCGGTGTTTGGTGTACTGCCACCTATGTGGTAATTCATGAGTACATGTTTTTTCCCAAAGGGGATAACTATACATTTCTTGGCATTAAGCTTGAGCCCATGGCTCTGGCACCAAGCATCTGTTTCTGTAAGGCCCTTTTGTAGAATATCCACATCATTTGGGGATTCAATAATGGCTCCCAGTTTGCAGTCATCTGTGAACTTTGTTAACCAGAGTCCCTTAGTGTTGGCCTGTAATTCAGAGAAGTAGATGCCAAACAAGAGCAGTCCCAGGACTGAACCCTGAGGTACTCCACTTGTCACTTGTCTGGAGCTGGATTTGGAGTCGGCTAATTTTGCAGTCTGGGTTCTGTCAGTAAGCCAGTTGGCAACCCATCGAGTGACATAGGGATTTATACCCAGCTAGTATGTTTATCTATGATTCCAGAGTGGGGGATGGTGTCAAAGGCCTTGGTGAGGTCCAGATAGGCTGTGTAGACTGCCTTACCCTCGTCCACAGCTCAGGAGACTGATTCGAAGAAGTCAATCAGGTTCAAGAGACAAGATCGGCCCTTAACAAACTCAAACTGGGTAGGGTCCAATGTTTGAAGGTTTCCAATGTCTTTGTTTATAAGTTCCATGATAATGCGTTCCATGCCCTTGCAGATGAGGCTCGTCAGACTGATGGGATGGTAGTTCCTCAGATCCAAGCAGGATCCCCCCTTGTGGAGTCGGATAACTGTAGCTGTGCTCCACTCACTGGGTATGAAGCCTGAGGTGAGGCTATGATTAAATATGACACTTACGTGAGGTGCCAGTTCATTTTGTAGTTCATGTAGTACACAGCCCGGGATGTCATCTGGTCTCATGGATGCTGTATTCTTAGCTTTGGAGAGTGTGGTTTCTACCTATGTGGCCGTGATTACTGGAATTTGGCAATCTTTTGGTATTGAGATGGGCCCTCTAGGGGGTGAGAGGGGGGTGAAGTTGGCACTAAATCGATCTGCCAGGATATTGGCAATATCCTTGGGATCAGTATATTTAATTCCATTCTGTTGTAGCTCAGAGCATATCTGAGCACTGCCATTTAGATTCTTGACATAACTATAGAATGCCTTGTGGTTGTCTTTGGAATCCTTGGCAACTTTATTTTTGTAACTAGCTTTGGAGGATTTTATGAGGGATCTCAGCTTCTTACTGAGGCTGGTAAGGGAGTTTTTTGCATCCTGGGGTTTTCCTCTTTTCTGCAACAGTTTCTTTCTTCTGTTGTATAGTTTGTTTATGGCAGGGGACCACCAGATTGGCTTCCTTTTTTTGGAGGAGAGTGTCTTGGTTCTATATGGGATGGTACAATTCATGCACGAGTGGATGTGCTCATACAGTGCCTTAGTATAGGATTCAGCAGTCGAACTTTCAGCTCCCGTCTGCATGGGTGTCATGAAGTTTGTCACTTCTGACTTGAGTAGCATGAAGTTGGCTTTGGAGATGAATTTTATGGAGGTTTCCTTACTGGGGAGTGGGGGTGAGATGTGGATGTCAAGGGTGATTTGCTTATGGTCAGACCTGACCAATGAGGGGATGACCACTGGTGTGGAGCATCTGTCTCCCATGTTGGTAATGACCAGGTCTAGGATACTGAAGCACCTGGTGGGATAATGGATTAGTTGGTCCAGGGCATTGGAATTTATGAATTCCAAGAACTGTTGGGAAACTGTGTTGGTACCTGAGTGGTTTTCCCATTTAATGGCAGGGTAGTTGTTTGAATAATTCAGCATAGGTTGCTGTGTTGTCTGTGTTTGGAGGGGCATTGAATTTTGCAAACTATCATTTAATAAAAAGTAGTTTGCTTTGGAATAATTCCTGTTATAGGGTTTACTGGGGTTACTGAACTGATTTTTATTTTATTTATTTATTATTTATTTATTAACTTTTGTTTACCGGGAAAGTCCACTGGGCCATGCTAGCCCATTTTCAGTGGAGGCCTAGGGAGAAAAGCTCCACAGTAACAGGTAGAAATGACAGAGTACAGTATTGTTCACAGTAAAAAGTGTTAATGACACAGATGTAGAACTTGCCAATGTACAAAGAGACTCATAAATTGCACATAAAAAGCAGTACATAAAGGCTTCAATAACTTTAGAATTTGGTTAGCAAAGTTACTACGTAGTATAAAGTGACCAAATAACACAATAAAGAAAAAAACCTATGACTATACATATAAACTAATTAGTTGCACCAAAGAAGAACATAAAAGTTTTCTAATCTACTGTTTACATAGTATTTACATAGAATAGAGTGACTATAGGGAAAGCTACATCAACCTAGAGAAAGGGATGCAAATTGCAATAGAGAAAGAAGGTGAATTTGAGTGCAGACAGAGTTATGCTGTTTATATGTAGGTTAGAATTTAGGTAACTGCTGAAGAAGGAGTTGAGCAGTTACATATCCATGAAGAGAAGAGGTTGCTGTGGAGGGCAGCTTTGAAGGTAGCTGGTGATGGCTGTAATTGGATTGGAGCTGGAAGGTTGTTCCAGATTTTAGAGATGGTCCATGAGTATAATAATTGGCCTGATGGGAGTTTTGGCTTGTGTATTTGGAGCAGAAATTAGTGCTCAGAGCAAAGAGGATGGGTAGGATTATACAGGGAGAAAATGGAGCTGAGAGCTGGACAGTCATAAGGTTTATAGATCAGTTTATGAGTACTGGAAAGCTGGAGAAGGAGAAGATAGTGGGGGAGTTCAAGCCATTTCAGTTGCTTTGGCAGTACAGTGGTGAGTAGAGTGGCGATTATTTGTGGCGAATTTGGCAATTTTGTTATAGCAAGTTTCTAATTTGCCCATTAAAGAGAACTACAGATTGGTTAATAAGGGTTTTCCATAAGTTAGAGAAGGTAGAAAGTAGGATTGTGTGAGCACTTGTTTAGAAGGGATAGAGAGAAATTTATGTCTATATAGCAGACCTATTTTTTTGTGGCTCTTACTGATATTATTTTGGATGTGGAGATCGAATTTAAGATTTTCATCAATAATTACTCCTAGCAGTTTAGTGTGTGTAACTAGCTTAATTTGCGTAGAGTTGTGGGAGAAAATTTCAAGGTCAGCTTTATTGATGGGAGAGTTTCTTTTGGGAGTGAAGATTAGAAGTTTGTTTTTTGGGATTGAGGGAGAGTTGATTTTTGTGTAGCCAGAATTCTATTAAGGAAAAAGTAGCTTGTGTAATTTGTTTAAGAGTGCTAACATTGTTAGCTGAGCAGACTATAGTGGCATCGTCTGGGTCTACTTTATTTACGCGAAAGCTTAAAACAACAAATGCATATGCATCGAACCATACGCATCGAAAGTGTGAACCATCGAAAACTGTAAACGGAAATCTCCGTAGTTGGAGATTTCTGTTTACTTCAATATAGTGCGATCTCGGAGTTGTTATATTTAAGTAAAGGGAGGGTGTTGGGGGTGCAGGGGTGCTTGCCCCCTGCCTACAGCTGTTACATGTCATGTTTGTTGTGTAGTTCCGTTTTTATTGTGTTTTGATGGTTTCTCGGTTCGATGCATATGCATTCGCTGTTTTAAGCTTTCACATAAATAAAGTAGACCCGAGTCATCTGCATACTGGATTAGGGAGCCCTGTGAGATAACTTGCTGTAGATTATTGATAAATATGTTAAAGAGAAGAGGGTCAAGAATAGAACCTTGGGGCAGCCCTGTAGGGTTGTGAATGAAGGGGGAGATGGAGTTTTGCCATTTAACAGCATGCTCTCTGTTAGAGAGGTAGCTGCTGAACCAGTTAAGTGAAGGTGGAGATAGGCCTATACAAGAGAGCTGAGAAAGGAGGATGGAGTGTGAGATACTGTCAAATGCTTTTGACAAGTCTAGAAAAAGGGCTGATACAATATTTCCTGTGTCTCGGGCTTTATTGACAGTATCTAAGAAGGAAATGAGAGGAGTGGATGTGCTACGACCAGGGTGGAACCCATGCTGTGTGAGGAAGAGAATGTTGTGTTGTAGAAGGAAATCTAAAAGTTGTTTCTGAATGCATTTTTCTAGGATTTTGGAGCTAGGGGAAAGTATAGCAATGGGATGGAAGTTAGAGATGTCAGTCAAGGGACCACCTTTATGGAGAGATAATATTATAGCTTTTTTCCATATAGTAGGGACATAGGATTCCTGGATAGATCTGTTAATGAGAATGCTTATGGGATATGCGACTGAGTCTGCAGCGAGTTTAAGAAATTTTGCAGGAATGTTATCAGCAGAATTTGTCCAGGGTTTAATTGTCGAAGCAGTTTTTTGACATAGCTGATAGGGATGGGAGAGAGGTTGAGAGGAGGATGGGCAGTTGTGTAGGTGCTGTTTGGGTGTGGAGTTTCAGTGGATGGAGATATCTGGTGATTAGAACAAGGAGAGTTTGGGATATTTTGAGGTGGGCTATGAGATAGAGGGGAAGTGGTAGTGGAGTTAGGGAGAGGACAGGAGAAGGTGGAGGTTATATTGGCAATGATGTCAGATAAAGTATGAGTTAAAGATGCCAGCCATTTGTTCAGGAGGTTTGTCAGGGTGTGGGCAAGGATTGGGTTTTGTGCCTGGTGACAAGAGGTTGTTAATGGAAGTCCAGAAGGATTTTGGGTTACTATTTCTATAATTTTGTTGGTTCCAAAAGTAGTATTGCTTGTCTTTAGCATTGAGCTTTTTGGCTTGATTACGAAGCTTTTTATATTGCATAAGTGTGGATGCATTCTTGGATTTAAGCAATGCTTTCCATGCTTCATCCCTATTATGCATGATTTCTTTGGTAGTTTTGGATAGCCAAAGGAGGTTACTTGTTTTAGTTCTTTTAAATCTTGAAGGAGCTAGTCTATCTAGTAATTTTAGGAAAGAATTATTAAAGTAGTGTACTGCATCATCCAGGGAGAGAGTTTTAAGGATGCTCCAGTTTATGCTATTTAAGGTGCTGTTGAAATTACTAGGGTTGACATTAGAGAGGTTTGCACTAGTTTAATATTATGTTTTTCTGGGGAAGGCTGAGCATGCTAGGATTGCAAAAGAGGGGAGGTGATCACTATTTGAGTTAGGTAAAGTGCCAGAGGAAGTGAATTGAATTTTGAAGGAGACAACTTTGTGACCAGACCATACAAGGCAGGACATGACACTGGGTGGGGTGCAGCATCCTCCCATATTTGTGAGTACCAGATCCAATATGTTAGAACCTCTTGTAAACACATACATCATCTGGTCAAAGGTGTTTCCATTTACAAAGTCCAGGAATCTCTGTGCCTACAAATTTGAAACAGTATATGATTTCCAGTCTATAGAAGGGTAGTTGAAATCCCTCCAGAATAAGGTGTTTGGCAGAATGGTGTCTCCAGTAGGAATAAGTATGAGCTATGAGTTTCGTGGGACATAGAGTGTGACTTTTACATTGCTAGGATATGGTATGGGACTTTGTCTATGGTAATTTGCATGTGGAAGAACTCCAGTGCATCATCTGCTTTTAAAGGTTTACTTTGTATTGTTTTGTCTACACTCTGGGTTGTACCTAAAATACAGACACACACACACACATACACATATGCACACACAATATCCATACATACACAACTGCATGCACACAGACAGACACACACAACTAGAAATCACATACAGTCTATACCTCCATTTCCTTAGTGTATGTTATCAAGCTAGACTTTCTGAGCAAAATTTTGATTTTCTCAGGTGTAACTGAAAAAAATTGCAAAACTAATTTTAGATTATATAACACAGATAATGCTATCAGCAATGTACTAAGGATGTTTGATCAACTATTATGAAGGGAAGTACTTGGTCATAATGTCAGGCACCAGAGTTTGTAAACAAGTTCAGATCACTGGAAGACCAGTCAGACAGAGATGACACATCTTCAAATCAAGACTCCTTTTTCTCTAGGTTGGAATCAAAGAAAGAATAACAGGATTATAAACTGACCATATCTTGGTATAGTCTGGGAGAGACAACAACATTTAAATCTGATAGGATGGGGCATTGAGGAGGGATCTTTATAACACATGTAGGAGCCAGTAAACTGTACATCAAGAAAGATTAATGCACTTATGGTTGCACAGGGTTAAAGCTGCTTTAGTGACATAGTTTATAGTATAACTAAAAATCTATTCCAAAGTTTCTGGTTAAAATCCCAGGTGAAGTATTTAGTTCTTAGTTGTAATTATTTGCATATTATACACACTACAGACAGTGTGTTTATAGTCAGTATTAGTGTGCAATGTGCATCACTAGAGTGTATATTGAGAAAATACATTTATTAATGAGAAAAAGATTTCCACCATGTTAAGTGGCACAACTAATGCTGCAACCAAATTGTATTCTACAGGTCCTGGGTTCAAATACCAGCTGAAGAACACCATCATTTCTCAGTGTGTTTACATGAGTTCCTTAACATCTATACTGCATTCCTATCCCAGACTATGTGGCATAAAGAGATGAAGACCAAATTATGACCCAGATGTCTCATGTTCTACTAGTGGCATAAGTGCCGCAGGAGCCAAGCAGGGAGATATGAGCATGTGGCCAGTTCTGTCTCCCCCATATCGGAGATAGGGAGGAGGTCCAGCATGCTACTTAGATGATATTTAGAAGATTATAGGTCTATGGCTGCAGCTGCATAGGCCAGTGTGTCTACAGGCTTTATCAGATGTACTCCACATTGGCAAGGTTGACATTTGTAGTTGTATTCATGCACCCTCTGTAAGCAATGGCTGCAGAAGTCAAAATGCACCTATGGAATGGGATTTAGGTGAGGGAGACTCTATATAATTGTGGATGACTTGTCCAAGCCACCTGACTCTCATCTCTCAGGGGAACGAATGGTCTGATAATACTCTTGCCCTGAGTAAGGTGCAAATGGTCTGTTCATCTCTTGTCTTGGTCAGGGAACAAACAGGCTCCATTCTCCCCTCTCACGGAAGAAGAAGTGGGTTGAATGGGTGTTGGGCTAGATAGCCTAAACTGATGGTGAAGAGGAACTAAAAAATCATGTACACCATATTCCTGTGTGCTTACTAAAGGCAATTGTTTGAGTAGCAACACTGGATAGTTCACTTAGAAAGATTAATATTATTTGAGCAGATAGGTTTCCTTTTGCTTCAATTGGAACAACTGATATTGTGAATAGAATTAAGTTCTAAAGCGCCATGGATTAATTTTCTCAGTTAAGTACTTATTTATTTTTTCAGTTTTGTTTCAATGTACTTCATATCATATCCTCTACATACATGTATATATCAAATGCAGGAAAATATATATGCAATAAAACTAAAAAGGGTGTGCATATTAAAGAGATTACCTCTTGCCCAGAGGTGTTGTGAGGCACTAGAGGTAATATATGTACCATGCACACTCCCGATTACCTTGATGCATTTATTAAATGGCTGTATTTTTCTACTTTAATGTTTACATTTACTGTATGTTCAAGTAAATTATACAACATACAGTCTTAATTATTCAGAAATGTTCACTCTGTTTAGACAGACAAACCAGCATGCCCACTGCAAATCAAGCATTCCCCATTGGAAAAAAGTATGGTTAGGATTAATTTTCTCTGCATTGCTAAATGGACAATTTAAATTATTAAAAATACTTCCTACGATGCTATACATAAAATAAAACTATATAAATAATTATACCACAGTTCTCAATACTCAAAGTGCCCCCACATGCAGATCCACAGCACAGATTTGCAGACATCGCTCAGAAGGTACCTTACAGAACTCTTCTGTAATTTCTCAAAAAAAAAAAAAAAAAAAAAAAAAAAAAAAAAAAAGACACAAAAACTCTGACAAAAGGCACTTCAAGATGTTAATGAAAAATGGATAAGAAGACAGTACACAGAAGCAGCATACCAAACTCTTCACTACATTAGCAACTTCAGTGCACTGTAAAGGTGTTTACAGTTATAGGCAGGTATAGGCTTGGTACATGCTAAATAGGTATTTAAATCCCAGGACTAATCAATGATGGCAGAAGAACACTATAGTCTGTTTACACAATGGAATCATTTAGAAAAGGTACAAGGACCCAATGACTCAAGTACAAACAGTGTTCAGTCTCACAGAGGGATTCCCAGTGGGAATGGGTGCGCATCAGCATTCAGCTCTGAGCCCACTGCTGTTCATACTGGTGATAGACTACATTAGAAAACAAGTCAGAGAGGACAGATTAACAAAACTGCTGTATGCAACTTATGTGGTATTACAAGCAGGTTCTGAGTGAGAACTTCAGCAAAGGATAGGGGAATGGAATGCAAAACAGAAGGCACATGAGATGAAACTGAGCACAGATAAGACTGTTGCACTGGCAGCAAATGGGGGAAATCAGAAGAAGCTGAAAATTAAGATAGCAGGGAAAATAGCGGAACAGGTTAACAATTTCAAGTATCTGGGAGGGGTGGTTGAGGAGAAGCGAAGTCTGAATGAAGAGGTCAAAGCAAGAAACAGAGGGGCTACAGCCAACTGGCACAGAGTGTCAAGGGTAATGTATGATAGAAGAATGCTGAAAAGAAAGGTATACAAAACAGTGGTGTGACCAGTACTACTGTATAGTACAGAAACTTGGGCTAAACCAAAAAGAAGTTTTATTTCAGGGGGGGCAAGCCCCACCTGCTAATTATATAGACAAACTCTGAGGTTGCACAGTCCACAGGGAAAGGGAATATTCCCCTACCCAGAAATTGTCGATCAAGCTTACATGGTGACCATCTTCACCTGTCGACCAAATTGTGTCAACCAACTAACTGTCGACACTGTACTCCATTCAGTGTTAACAGAGTACATCCAAGTGTATATATATATATATATATATATATATATATATATATATATATATATGTGTGTGTGTGTGTGTGTGTGTGTGTATGTACATACAGAAAGATCAATAGGTATATGTGTGGGAAGAAATCGAAGCTCTAAACTGTCCCTGATTTTGCCCCATATTGAGATCTGTTTTTTATAAAATGCGTGGTGTTCTGGCAAATAAATGAGTATTGTAGTCACTAAAAAAGACAGATATTTCAGTTTCAGATTGACAGCCTTCAGGAAATTATATGACTGCAAAACCTATTATTCAAGAAACTTTTTAAGTATATAAAGAAAATACCTGAAATTGATTTTGGTCCTGTGTCCCATGTCATTATTTAACTTTCTCAGTGACATTCCATTTGTACGTTTGCCTTCATGCCAGTTTTAACACTAGAGGGGTGTGCAGAAGGTACTATTCCTTTTTGGAGGGGCAGGAAGGCAGATTTTGTTCATAGACAGGATTTATATATCCTTATATTTGTCTTCTCCATTTATGAACAACCACTGTTTTGTTAGCATTGAACATTAACCTTTAGACACAACTTATTTTTCCTTGAAAGAAAAAAATATGATTAAATTTATTTTCTTACTCATGAATTTTGTTCCAAGATCTGGTCAGTTAGGGTGTATTAAAAGCATGGGGGAAGCTAAAAAGTAAGATAAAGTGTGAAAAAAACAAGAAATAAATAATCTGTTTGGACAGTGTGGGGCCATGATGATGGGAAAACACTGGAGGAGCCCTGGGGAAGTACAAGAGAGACTAGTGTGCAACAGGAGAGCCCATGAAATCTTTTTTCTAGGGCTTCATTTCATGTAAGGCTGGCATTGTTGACCGAAAGTCAGACATCTGACTTGTATATAATAAAGTAGCTATAATTACTTGGTACATACTGTAGCAGTCTGTGAATTAAAGTGAATGTCTGTATGTCCTCCCCGCAGTTGAGTAAATTTAAAGACATGCAGGTAGGTGTAAACATGTGTGGGTGTGCCTTCTTTGAAGGCTGGGCACCAGGCTGGCAACTCAACACTGTAAAAATTCACTGCCAATCATTAGCAGACCGGAGTTCCGCTGTGGCGACCCTTAACCGGGAAAAGCCAAAAGAAACAAGACCTCATCTGTCGTTTGACTTCTGTAATAGAGGTCCACCCCATTCCAGTTAGCCCTGCCCATTCAGTTGTTTCCTGCAACACCCATTACTTTGAAGCCACCAGCCTTCACTGAAAATACCAGATGTTATGCACCAGACAGTCCTACCTCGAATTTTGAAGCTTAACTGTGTGGACTTTGACACATGTGTAAGGCATTTGTGGGATTCAACTTTTTTGCCCACGAGAAACAAGTTTGGTTAGTCCTTCTAGGGTATGGGAGTAAAACAGGTGTCACATTAATCCCTTAACAAATGCTGGGAAAAATTCTACTTCCGGGTTCAACAACAAAGTACTGCAGTTTGGAAGGTACCAAAATTAAAAGCACTCATCTGCGTTTACCATTTTGGTTTCTCTACATATTGTTCCCAAGAGGCAAAGTAGGTTGCATGCCCAGAAACATCCAAATCTAGCAATGCAATGGACCCAGGGGTGCTAGCACCTTCAAAGCACCTTTTATATCACCAATGAGGATCAGACATTTAAGTCATGTTTAAAGTTTATTCGCAAAAAGACTGTGGATCCCATCTGGGGATGAAATACTGTTGGCCTAAATCAGCATAAAGAAAGAATATGATCCCAAAGTGGTTGGCAACTCTTCCTACCCTGTCTCCATAAGATGACTAAAATGAATTGGGCCACAGGATGGTTGGTAATCCCTTCTACACCATCTACCTCAGGGGAAGATGGCAGGTAGAATTAAAACAAAAAGAAACATGGTAAAATAAATCCATGGTGAGATAAACGCAGAGGTTGTGAGTTTTCCTAATTCTGCTGCTCAGCCCACGTCTAGAGATGATCATTTTAGGGTCTTTGTAACAGTTATGTGGAATGTGAGAAAGGGTTTGGACCCACTGTATATGCTGATCTTGTATTTAGTCATCAGCTGCCCATTTTTAATATCTATCTATTCATTTATTTATTTATCAAATGGCTAAGTGAACTTGTCCACTACAGCCCCATTTTGCCCTTCACTTAAGCCACAAGGGTACATTTGGTATACATATGGACAGTTTACAGTACATAGTCCAACTAAGACATTTTTGACTCACATGAAGAAATCAGAGCACCCAGAGAAAACCCACACTGGCGCAGGTATGCAAACTTGACATAGACAGCAACCAAAGGTCAAGATGGAGCAAAATAACCTGGAGTTCTAAGCCTTCATGCTTCCCTCCTCAAAGTACAGAGAAGGTTGTGATGTCTCTGTACCTTTCAGAAAATGCCCAGAGTATATGGCTAGTAGGCATGCCATATTCAGCAGGGAGTAACAGGGAAAATTGATGTGTTTTATAAATGGTATCATAAAGACTGCAGGTGTGATAAACCACAGATCAGCTCTGGCATGCTACTACTGACATCCGGAGGTGGATAACAAAAGACTAACAGAATGCAACTTTGTTGCACTTTACATTGATTAGGGTATATTGGCTTCAGGACAGCAGGATTCTTGGGCCGAGAGTTTAGGATTATCAAGGATAAGTGGACTTCACTTCAGTGAAACAGCTTTGATGAATCCTACTTCAGAGCGCTTATGACTGCACTTGTCAGATAGATCTATAATTTCATCAACCCTTATATCATAAGGAGGGTTGTGAACTGGCTCTCTGAGAGAACTCATACAGTCAAAATAGGGGAATCCACCTCGAACAGCAGACCCATTACCAGTTGTGTTCCACAGGAATCGGTACTGGAACCTCTAATGTTTGGAATCAATTTCTCTGATGTACAAGCGAAAAACAAGGTACTGTGTCTAACAAAGTTTGCTGACGACTGCAAATTGGGTGTGGTCATAGAATCTCCAAACGATGTCAATATCCTTCAAGAAAGTCTTACGCAAATAAATGACTGGTGCCAAAGTCATGGCCTCAAACTCAATGCAAAAAAATGCATTATCATCTCTTTTGGCAAGAGCGTTATTCAAATATTGTCTCTCTCTCTCTCTCTCTATAGATATATATATATATATATATATATATATATATATATATATATATATATATATATTACAACTTAAGGGCTGTTACGCAGTTTAAGTAGAGATGCATAAAGAATAAAGTATATACACCATGAGAAAAAAGCAGTGCATAAGCTACATTAGAAAGTACATATCATTAGTTAAAGTGTTTAGACAGTATCACTGAAACACACTCAGAATCTTCTCTTAGGGTTGATTTGAAGGCTTGTAAGTTTGGACTATTCCTGACATCACTTGGCAACTTACTCCATATTGGAGATCCTAATGCAAAAAAGGCTCTTTTGCTTATATCATTCTTAAAGTTAGGATGGCCCGGGAGGAGGGAGTCATCCTGTGTATTCGCTAGAGTGCAGTTTGCTTTTCTGGCCTGTAGTACTCCCTTAGCCTATTTTTTATTTTATTTTATTTTTTTTGCCAACTAACATCTTTATTAAATTTTCACATATGACATAGGCAATCTTACATTTATATAAATGAAAAATAAACAACATGACACCATTTTAGTTGCAAACTGTATACATCACAGACACCATTGAAACAACTGTAGTTGCAAATATTATACATCACTTATAATCTATCCAGTCATTGTCAGTTAAGCATTATATGGCTCATTCAAATCCTGTGTCTTAAACCTCATTCCTACTCTGCATATATTGTTCCCACAATTCTCATTTTTCCTATGTAGTTTCTAAAGATCCCAAGTCCAGTTGTTTTATCTCTGTTAATATATATACACTACTCTTCCAGTAAAGGTGGTCTAGACTTTGATTTCCATTTAATAGTAATTGCTTTTTTAGCAGCCACCATAATTAGATTCAGCAACATAGCCGGCCTTAGGCATAGGCCAACTAGGCGGCTGCCTAGGGTGCCGCTCTAGCAGGGGCACTTTTCTGGTATTTATTTAATGTAGTTAGACCAGGATGGGGGCACCGGGTGGTGTAGTGGGGGGCACCATGGAGCTCTTTTGCCTAGGGCACCAGTTGACCTAAGGCCACTCCTGTTCAGCAAGGCTTTATTATGTCTAGGCAATTTTGATTCTACATCATAACTAAAAAAAAAATCGTCTCCCAGTCAATTCAATCTGCTCACCCAGCATCTCCAATAAAGCGGTCTCCGGGGAATCTGCCAGCTCATTGCACTCCCAAAAAATATATTCCCAGCCATCTTTTTCTTGCTTGTCACACCTACATTTGCTATCCACCTGAGGAAACATTCCACTCCCTTACTCCCTTGAGGGGTTCCCTGTAGCTGATTTGAGGTACACTATAGATCAAAGTAGCATTTAGAGATAGTATCTCTATTTGTAATAAGGAGCCAAATCACTTGCTTTAATATGTCACAGTGAAGTATGTCTGTGTTATCAAGTGGTGCAAACCTCAGAATATTATTCTCAATGGTTTGGAGTTTGTGTGCATTTTGCACTGAGCAGAGGCAAAGGAAGGGTATTGTATATTCTAATTTAGGTATTAGGACATTCTTTGCATCAGCCAAAGGTAATAGAAGATGAGAAATATGGTAGCAAAGCCTCAGTTGAGAAAGTACCTTGGAAATGGTGTTTTCAGTACAGTGGGAGTGACACCAAGGTAGCTTTGTTGTGAGACATTTGGAATAGTGTTATTGTTATTATTTTTGACTATTAAAGATGGGAAGTAAGTATTTTTGATAGGTAGCAATAATCATTACATTAGTTTCTGCTGAATTCAATAGGAATTTATGTTCTTGCAGCTGACTTGAAATGCTTGGCTATGGCTGGAACTGCAGAGTTTGGTAGAATCAATCATAAGGATGTCATCCACGTGGATCGCTTGGTTAAAACCTTATAGGTATAAAGAGATGTCAACTTATAACGATAGAGAAGAGCAGCAATCCCAATACAGAACCTTGTGGGCCATCTATATTGGGTCCTTTTATCAGATAATTTGTTATTAATAGATACTTGAAAGGTTCTGTCTTTGAGATAATTTTAAAATCAAATAATTGTGTTTTCTCCAAGGTTTAACCTGAACAATTTACAGAGGAAGAGATCGTGATAAGCAGTCTCAAAAGCCATATTCATGTCATTAAAAATGCCTATAGAGATGAGGCCATTGCTAATACTGTATAAAGTATTGGCGACTGCGGTAAGAGCAGTGATAGTACAAAAGGAGTTTCTTAAACCATGTCGCTAATCATGTAATAATCCAGATTTATTTACATGTGGTAAGAGTTGATTATAAAAGAGTTTTTGAAGGTTTTTGTTTTCATGGGCATGGTGTGCAGAGGTGAACATGTTTTTTGTGCACTATGACCAGTATGTCACTGAGGACTACCATGATTCATGTCTGTGGTCGCACACAATATCCATCCCAGTTTCGTGAATGATGGCCAGCAGCACCTAGTATATTTATGCATATGAGGCCCTCCTATTTTGGGGACAGAAGGCAACACTATGTAACATGATACAGCTGCACCGTACACTGCCATAAAGCAACTTATTGTGGTAGCAAGCAGCTATATGTGTCTAGTTGGTAAGGCAGATTGTACTCTAACATCCTATCTTACACTGCTATGCTGTGGTCTGCTGGTATGCCTAAACTATCATTCATAAAGAAATCACAGTTGTTAGGCATGAAGGTGGGATAGAGTTTATTATTGTATGGTGGTAATGAGGGGATCTGGTGCTTTGTAAGCTCCCATTGGGTAATGAGGGGATCTGGTGCTTTCTAAGCTCCCATTGGCTAGAGCTTGTAAACATCACAGTGAGGAAGCAGGACAAAAAGATGTGTGTGGTAGCAGGTGTGCCTGAAACAGAAAGGGCTGCATTGCTGCTAGGAATTTTCCTGCCATGTTACAAAGATGTCTACTTTTTTCTTTTTTTTTTTTTCCTTTTTTGGCATTGACATCTCAGTGCTGTCAAGTCATACTAGACAGATAGATACACCTCCCACAGACTGCCACTCTTCTGGAATAAGCTTCCAGTTCATGTGAAACAGAACCCTTCCTTGACCCTCTTCAAATGCAACCAAGATCAATGGATGGGAAACCACAAATTCACTGCTGCGGCAGTGCCCATGTCCCTCCTGGACAGAAGAAGTCATTATTAACTACCATAGATCCTTACCTCTACAAACTTCACTCACCTAACCACCGACAAATGGGGTAACTCAGGATAAATATGACTAGGTTTTAAGGGCTCTAGGGCCATTAGCCTAGTAACCTTCTATGAACCTATAAATCTATGAACATACAAGCAGAAGAGGTGATTAGTTCACACACAAATTATACATCACTCATCTGTATACAGCTGGACTGTTGTAGTTACTCATGCAGTGGTGGTGTACCTTTATGAACTGTGTACGATCAAGAAGTGAGCGCATTACCATGTCAAAATGGTCACTGTTCCTCTCTCACTGTGCAGTGGAGAGGTACAGTGCCACAAGGATATACCCCACTGTTCAGTGAGTTTTACAAACAGCAAAAGGTTTTTGTACACCATTGCCTGGCATACAACTCCTGTTCCATGGCTTTGTCTATGAATAGCACTCTCTGTATTTCAGTCCACTTCTTATGATTATTTGACTCTCCCTGAATGAGCTTGGGACCTACATGTGTATTGGACCCAGATCCACCACCTGCCACTATCTCTACAAGTATGACATTTGTGATTCTGGTGCCTAGGGCAGAAGAAGATGTTAGCAATGGCTTTCAAAAGTCATCAAATATGAGGTTCTGTACTTGGCTGAAGCTCAATCAAAATACTTCCATTTTATTTAATTTGGGAACTTGAGCAGTTTTAGTGTCTCCCTGGAAGTATTCTGGTGTCTAAGATGATGTCAGGTGGCTGCCAAAGGGCAGATAATCGAGAGAACCTTATTTCAGAATTATGACAAATTCTTTTTCTTTTTTGTTTTTATCTTTAGAGTCTGTGATTATAATTTTAACTTGCTCAGGTTGTAGCTTGAATTGTTACCATGTGACCAGTTGACTTTCTGCTATACATTGGTTGCCATGACTATCTTCCTGTCTCCCATCCCCTCCTGTTGTTGTATTGCCCTATTTTATTGTTTGCTTCCCAAAGGTGGCTTTCTGGCTTTGGGATGTAATATTATTAATTTGTGGAGGCATATTTAATGTATATGTTATGTCTTTGTGTCTGTTGACCACCAAGCTCTTCCCTATGCAATCAGACTCATTAATACCCTACTCAACAAGATAACAGATGATCATGGGGGTACCTTCACAGAGGCAGCCAAAGGGGAATGCTTTCATGCTTTTCTTTGTGATCTAATTCTTCATGTGGCAGTGGAAATGTTCAAACAGACATGAGACATCAATGGGCATGTGTGCACTTTCAGAAATGTACCATAATGTTACCCAGATAATGTCTCTGACCACATATAGTCTGTTGAATGTCTCTCTCTCTCTCTCTTCTCAGTAGCTACCAGTATTCCAACAGACTAGACTGCTTCCCTCCCCATAGGATGGGTGAGATGGCATTCACCTCTCACTCCAACCCATTTTTGCCAGCTTCTTCATTGCCCAGGTCAAATCCAGGTTACTGGATCACAGCCATGGCCACTCAGAACCACTGAGTCATCCTGTGAAGATATCTGGATATCACTGAAGTGGTAGTTTGCCTACTTGTTGCCATTTGCTGAGTCACCGGATTTTGCCAATATGGCTCAGTTGTCTAGATTTTAGACCTGTTGCAGTCAGCTTGTCATTTGGGGTATTGTAGATACTTTGTCTGGCCTGGCATTTCAGTTAATTTAAAAGAAAATGGATATTAACTAAAATGACACAAGCAAACCGGTTGCCAGTACAGGAATGATACCACTGATACAGAGTCTAATGAATAAGCGCTTTCATTCCTTTAATCGTTTCATGCAACTCCATCTGATTCAAACATCATAGGAATCATGAAAATAAATATAAAACTCATCAAATCAAATGAAAACACAATTTATTTTATTTATTTATTTATTTTACACTTGCTGACCAGGTTTTTCTGACTGAGCTAAATAGCCCTTTTTCAGCAGAAGCCCAGGGAGAAAAGCTCCACATGTTCTACAGATTATCATTTACAAAAATAAGTCAACAATCAACAACTGGTTTACAGAAAATATTCAAAGCAACATATACATGAAAAAGGGGGATTTACTGAAGTAAATTAATCATTATTTCTGTCAGATTTAGAATCCTACATCATTCAGAGGACTAAGAATAGTTTTGTCACCAGACGTAAAATATTATATTATGCAAATAAGAATGTATGCAATGTGCTTAAGATAGAGAAGTTAATGTCAGACAAAGTCTAAAAAGTTAGAGAAAGTTACATAAGTTAGGAGCAGATAGAGGTGTGCAGTTAGGGTTGATAACCTGTTTAAGGGGGGTGGGTACAGAAGCATTTCCATTGGCTTAACAGGTATTCTTTAGTGGCTAGCTTGAATTGACTAAGTTTTTTGAGTGACCTAATCTCTAGTGGGAGTTTGTTCCAGGGCTTGGAAGGATTATAGCTATAGAGAATATATCCTTTCCTAGTTTTGGGTTTCTGTATTTCAAGCAGATCTAGGTTAGAGCTCCGGAGGGATCTAGCAGGTGAATAGTGGGAGATGACAGATGATAGGGTAGGACAGTAAGAAGGCTGATAAAGGATAGAGTGGATGATCTGGAGTTGACAGAGAAGAAGCTGGTGAGGTAGTTCAAGCCAGTTAAGGTGTTTGAGTGAGAGACAGTGACGTGACTTGTAAGTTTGATGGGCTGCAACTTTAGCTATCTTGTTGTAGGTAGATTCAAGTTTGGCAAGGAGTGTGGAGTTGAGGCAAGTAAGAATTTGAGAGCCATATAATAGACTGGGTAGGAGGTAGGCATAAGAGAGAGTTATTTTAGCTTCACTGGTGAGAAACTTTTTGTTGCCCTAGTTTCTGATGAGTTTTTTTGATACAGTTGTTAATGTGTAGATTGAATTTAAATTGGTCGTCAATGATGACACCAAGGAGTTTAGTGCTAGTTTCCACCTCAATGTGTGTGTTATTGAGGGACAGGATTGTGAAAGTGGATTTAATGTGGTTGTAGTTTTTAGGAAGAAAAAACAGTGACTTAGTTTTCTTTGGGTTAAGGATAAGCTGCTTATCAGAGAGCCAGTTTTGTACTGAGTTAAAGGAAGTGTGTGTTGTAGAGATGAGTTTGGAGGGAGAGTCAGCAATAGTCATGACAGTAGAGTCATCAGCGTATTGACTGGTGATGACTGAGGGACAGGAAGAATAAAGATTAGTGAAGATGTTCAAAAGTAGTGCACCAAGGATGGAACCCTAAGGGACACCCATTTTAACTGGAAGAGAAGGGGAAAGTGCAGATTGCCACTTCACTGCTTGAAATCTGTCAGTGAGGTAGCTGGAAAACCATGCAACAAGCAGCAGTGGAGAAGTTAAGGTTGGTTAGTTTGTGCAGAAGGAAAGGGTGAGAGGCGGTGTCGAAAGTTTTACAGATCTAAGAATAGGCAGGAGACAAGTTTGTTGTTGTCTCTGGCAAGGGCTATAGTATTAAGGAATGATAGTAGGGCAGTAGTAGTACTATGCCTTGGTCTAAAACCATGTTGAGTAGGTGTGAGCAGATTTTCAGAGAGTAGGTAGTGTATAATTTATGTATGCATTTTTCTAGAACTTTAGAGAGAGGAGAGAGGATGGCAATTGGTCTAAAATTAGTGATGTCTGAGGAGTTACCTCCTTTATGTATTAGTAGAGTGAAGAATTGTTTCCATGTGGAAGGGACTTTGCACTCTGAAATGGAACGGTTGATTAAGATAGTTACAGGGAGAGCAAGAGAGTCAGCAGCTAACTGAAGGAAAACGGAAGGAATGTTGGTGGTAGAAGCTGAGCAAGGTTTGAGTTTAGAAAGTAGGGATTTGATGTAGCTAGTGGGTACAGGTTTGAGGGGAAAAGAATGTGATGAGAGTATAGTGGGATTTGATAGAGAGTGGTCGGAAATATTATCAAAGGTAGACAAGTTGGCACTGGGGTTAATCTTACTTGATTTATTCGTATTTATTAACTGTTTAGGAAATGTTTATTTTAATTTTTGTAGTAATCTATTTATAGGCTTTATCGGTTTTATTTTTTAAGAGGTTATTAATTGTTTTATTATGTGAATTGATTTTGTAAGATTGATTAATTGTGTTTTTGATTTGATTGAATGGGTTTTGTATTTATTGTCATAATTCCTATGATGTCTGAATCTGATGAAGCTCTGTGCAATGATTAAAATAATGAAAGCACTTATTCATTAAACTCAGTGTCACTGGTGTCATTCCTTTACCAGCAACCTGTTTGCTTGTGGTTTGTGTATCTTTGTCATTTTCATTTTGAACTTTCATTAACTAAAGTGAATGTCTTCCAGCTGGGTAATGGAACCTTGCAGCATTGCTGTGGATGTTAAGACTCATTGGTACTCTGTGAACTTTACATTTCTTTACTGAGAGTATTTGCATTTGATAAATATGCATGTGTACAGCTTGTCATATTTTTCTTGTTTATTGCTATCAGTATGCCAATCAAGATACTTCATAAAGGGATTAGGAGCAAACATTTAAAGCATATTGGTCATGTTTTGGAGTGTCTTTGTTTTGCAATTAATTTTGTTTCTATTTAACATGTTAAAATTACAACTGGTGCTGGAAAAATGCAGTTAAGAGCATTTTATTTGATTTTTAGTTTCACTGTTTACTCAGTGTTTCTCTATAACCACACCTACAAAATGACACAATAGCAGGTACTCTGCAAGAATTTACAAATACATGCAAAGCATTATGGGTAATCAACAACAACTTTTTAGATTGCTGTGTCATTAATACATCTTCACATACATTAATTTCCAATGTAAATTGCACCAACTGCAAGACCTAGTTGGCAACCTGTCTTTCTAAGAAGCATAAACTTCTACTGATGCATTTAGTATGGAAATACAATAGCCTATACATTCATTTTGGAAGTGAGACAATATAGGTTTTGTCTATCATGATGTCATCATAGGAGTTTTCAGCTCCAAGAAAATTTTCAGAGGGCTGTCCTTGTCAACCAAATAAAAAAAAATGTTTTGCATCAAAAACTGCATAACTTGGTTATTTTATATAATTAGGTCAAATGGAACTCAAGGGATTTGCTACTTACACTTGCATCAGAAAGTGACCAATACACTTTAAAATGTCATTAACTGATTAATTAATTAAAAATATCCTTAATTTGGATTTCCTGGGTAGAGTAGGTAGTAGATCGAGGTGTGGGAGACAGAGGACTCTCTGATTCAGACTACATAGCAAAAAACATGACCCCTGAGCAAAACTTGGTGCATCTGTTATCATGGTAAAGCTAACGAATACAAGCAGATGGTGAAGGAAATGTGGGATCTTCTTAACAGTTAAGCACATGAAACTAGATTTGATATGTACTCAAAAAATCTAAGCTTTTTTCTCTTGGAGGAATTGTTTGATGTGGTAAGCCTTCCTTGGAATCCTCATTAGTCCACAGTAAAATGTCTGTGCTCTTTTCAGCAAATCATAGCTCAACAAGCCCAACATTTTGAAATGGCATTTCACTTAATGTATAAAATGTAAAAGAATTAAGTGTGCACTTGGTATTTTTGTAGTGGGGACCAAGCCACTCCCAACCGTCCACACACCCCTACTTGTATTGCTACTTAGAGGTCACACTACCTCTGGGAAGTTAGAAGAACAGAAGCGCTGCACTAAGTTCCTTGCAGACTTGTTAAGCTGGAGGATGGTACTTTGATCCCGGAACAAGTTTAAGGGGCTGCATACAGTGCATTTTATTACATCGAGCCTCATACAAAACCTGTTTCTTGAGTTTCGGAATAACATGTGATGTCAGTATTAGTCTGAATCTGAAATGTGTTTTTGTCCCTTTGTTATGAAGGACATATAAATCAGTGTTGGGTTAGCTAATTTACAATGATGAAGTGGGGAATAGGGTGTAGCATCAGAATGAACCTATTTGGTTAATGCTATATCACGATCCTGGAGTTTATTTTATACATAAATTGATAGAACCACAACGCATTTTAGAGAATAGGGGCATGCCACACAGAGACTACAGGATTTTCCATCCCTTTATTTGCTAAACTACATTAATAATTTATAATTGGCCATTTTTTGTGTTGACCACATTTGGGGGCTGTAGTGTGTTTACTCTGAACTGCATATGTTAGAGCTTAAAACGAATATTTATAAATCAGGTGACCATCTAGTTGGGCATGGTGTACTGAAGATCTTTGAAGCTGCATTAGAGGGCAGAGTCGTCAGAGTTCTTCAGACTGAATCTGGTATCTCTGAGGATGAGAGACTTAGCTAACTGGATAAACTGGGGTATGTCTGAGAGTTTTTTCTAGAGAAATTCAAAAGTTGTTTTTTTCAATATTTTATTTCTGCTGAAGTAATAGTTATGCGCTATGTTTGTCATGTTTGAGTGATTATTGCTACCACCTGACCTAGAAGTATAGTGAATGCTTTGTTTCTTTATTTATTTTTTGTTTACAGGGCACTAGGATACTTCCAATGAAAAGAGATAATTTGTGTTTGTGCAAAGATATCAAAAAGGGTCCCATATATCTTTGATGCATTCTCTGTTTAAGTTACATTTGAAAGGTATGGCTATCAGTCAGTGTAGGATACAAATACTTTAGAAATGTTATATTCATTGAACTAGCAAATTGGTAGATGATGTCCATCAGTAGATCAAATGTAGGCTGATGTTTTAGCTTACCATGTCTCATTTCCTGGAAACAGAGTGGATTTGGAGAATTGGAGAAGCAAAGCAATGCATAAGCAAAACTCCAAGATGCTAGAGACTCATCTGAAACAAGGAATTTTAACTGCTTGGTAGTGCAAGGAGGCATTGCCTCCAGTAGCCAGTAGCAGTGTAAGTAAAACAAGTGGCAGCATACTTGCCTTTGGTGCAGAAGGCTGAGGGTTCTATTCACACCCCAGGGAGATTGATTACTGACATAGCAGTGCAGCCTAAGGGAGATGCTGCTATTCTGAGGGTGTTGTCCTTTGGATGAGATGTTAAAAATAAGGTCCCATCTGCCTAAGTTGGTGGTAGATCAGGTGGATCTAAAAGATCACATGACACCTATCAAAAAGAGTTGAGGACATTTACCAGTGTCCTGGCCAAATTTCCATAGTAGTATAAATACCACCAGGATAAATAAAAAAATAAATGACCACACATATTTACTTTATAACCCCAACTCTATAGTCTGTGATACTAACAAATCTTATCAGGCTTCCAAGATAAAGTCCTCACATAACAACCTACATAATTTATTAGGTCATTTAAGCCTAAAGATGATCTCCTACACCTAATCCTACCTTTGACTGAACTCATCCTCTTGGCTAAAGATGTTTGTAAAAAAGAATTGTCAACTTTAAAAATGCAAACATCTAATCTTACACATCAAAGTAAATACTGGCAAAAAAATAAATGATTTATTACGAAAATATTAATGGCTTTGCTTACTATTCTAAATGTGGACTTCTGTAAATAGTTTTTTTTTTCCATTTCTTTCTGTGATTATTTGAATCTGTACAATTTTATTCTTTAAAATTCAATAAAAAATTATTACAAAAAAAGATGATTTCCTACGTGTCCCTCATATCACTTCACATAGTGCAATATGTCACTTAAAAAATGAATAATCAAACCAACAGTGAGGCCCGTAAAAAATAAAGCTCATTAATTAGTAACCTAGCCATCATGTACTCCTCAAAAGTAATAATTGCTTTCAGTTACAAATAAAATTGAAGCTCTTTAGATATCAAGAACACCCTACCGTCCCTGTCATATTATCAAGTTCACTGCTTCCAAGGGATCCTTGAATTGTTGTTAATTAGTATAAATATCAACTTAGAATTTAATATGTAAAATCATCTCCCACATCAGCAATCATATAATCACCATGACAACTTCTACAACTCCAAGAATTGCATTCTTAAAACTTTATATATCAACTTCTAGGTAATTATAACTCAGGAAAAAGGTAACAAGTTCAAATGAAATATAAAACTCAGCTTCATCCTTTTCTTCAAATGTAACACTGCACTCAAATTGTGACTGAACAATGTAAAAATCCAAGAAAATGTATGGTCCAAAACACGGCCAGAATAACAGCAACCAATAGTTTATTTCACATAAAACAAGTAAGCGCTTTCATGAGTAACAAACTCACTTCTTCAGACCTTATACAAAAGCTAAAACTTACTGCCTGATTTAAAATCACTTAGCTGTCAGTACACTGTGCTAGAGCGATCACATGACCTGCGCTGACACAAATTAACTAGCTTAAAGAAACATATTACTAAATAATATTGCTGCAATATTCAGGAGCAACTGCAAAACATGCTCTGAATTGGTACCTGTTAGATACAAAGTTTCACAACTAATACAAGTTATTTCTTAGGAAAACATATTAAATGTTCAAGATCGCTCAACTACTTATGCAAACTACAAAGCATGATCTAATCTGCTGCACAGTTGATAAAAAGTTCCTGCACTGATACAAATAATTAAATCACGCTGTTTCCATGTTCAAAAATCACCCAGTTATCTATGTTAAACTTCAGAATAAACAGAATCTACACAAGGGATAAGTGGAAAAGGGGTGGGGGCGTTGGGCTTTATAACACCCCTGGGCAGGTGTTAATTACACATTAACACACACCTTGTCAGGGAAGCAGGACTATTCGACCCTGGACAGTTCGACCCCAGACACTTTGTCCCCAGACAGCTCGACCCCAATGCATTTCAATGCAATTTCATGTATAAATTTATATGTATTGTCTGTGGAACTTTTTAATGGACAGTTCGACCCCAAACTATTTGACCCCAGACTATTCGACCCCAAACATATTCTAATATGTACTTTATCATTATGCAATAATAACACTTTTATTTTTTTCATTGTATATATTTTTATTAATATTTTTATTTTAAATAATTATTACATTTGTCAGTATAAGTAAATATAATGTTAGCATTAATAATTTATAAACTTTTAACATATAATAACTAATGTTATATTTTAATATATTTAGACTAGCATTACTTTATAACATACTTTATAACATTTTTTTAATTAAATATTTTTTTTTAATTTTATATTATATTATGTTTTTATGTTAACTCATCTATTATCTACTATAAATTAATTCTTTAAAATTAAATGAAATTAATGTTTTATTCAAGTTGTATGCCTTCTTCATAGGTTCATAGGTAAGTACTAGGCTGTTGGCCCTAGGGCCTATATAAGCCTAACCAAAAGGTACCCTGGTTTTTGCCACCCAAGAAAATTATTTTCCTGTGCCCCTGTCAAGCAGAGCCACAGAAATGATACCCAGGGTGAATTTCCTATCTCCCATTCAATCATCAAGATTTTTCTTGAAGAGTGCTAATGAGGAGCTTTGTTTGATATAGATAGGTAGTCTGTTCCAGAGTATGGGATGTCTCTGGGACAGGAATCTATCCCTCCAGCATGTTCTGTTTATTGTGGTGACAAGGTTTAGGTCCCTAGAGCATGTAGCTCGGAGGGATTGGGATTTCTTTAAGTGGAGCATGTCCAACAGCTCTGGCTTTGACATAGCTTTGTATGTTAGGCAGAGATCGCCTCTGAGTAGGCGATATGCGATGGAGTAAAGCTGGAGTTTTTTGAGACTGTCTGCATAGGGCATCTGTTTGAGGCCGGTAATCCTCTTTGTGAGGTATTTCTGCAGTCTTTCCAGTTGTTGTAGATGTCTTGTGAGGTACATACCAAAAGGGGCATTGTACTCTATAATGGGTCTAATGAGTGACAAGTAGAGGGGAACAATGACCTCTTTTTTCCTGGATGAGAAACCTTTTGTGATGAGATGTGCCACGCAGAAGGATTTCCTGACTACTGTGGTGATGTGATTATCAAAGGAGAGACTACTTTCCACCTGTGTCCCAGGGTCTCTTATCACACTTTCAGTGTTAAGTAGACTACCACCTATGTGGTAGTTCATGGGTACAGAGTTTTTACCAAAAGGGATGACAATGCACTTTTTGGCATTGAGCTTGAGGCCATGGCTTTGACACCAGGCATCTGTCTCAGTGATGTCCTTTTGTAGGATGTCCACATTGTTAGGAGTTTTGATTATGGCTTCTAGTTTGCAGTCATCTGCGAACTTCGTTAGCCAAAGACCTTCTGTGTTAGCCTGTACTTCAGAGAAGTAGACACCAAACAGGAGAAGACCCAGAACTGAACCCTGTGTTACTCTACTTGTCACTGGTCTGAAGTTGGATTTGGAGTCTGCTACTTTTTCAGTGTGGGTTCTGTCAGTGAGCCAGTTGGAAACCCATCTTGTGACATAGAGATTTATGCCTAGTTTAGTGAGTTTATCTATAATTCCAGAGTGGGGGATGGTGTCGAAAGCCTTGGCGAGATCTAGATAGGCTCTTACCCTCATCTATGGCTTTGGTGACCGCTTCAAAGAAGTCTATCAGGTTTAGGAGACATGATCTGCCTTTTACAAACCCGAACTGGGTGGGGTCCAGTGTTTGAAGATTACTGATGTCATTGTTTATAAGTTCCATGATGATATGTTCCATAGCCTTGCAGACCAGGCTCATCAGGCTAATGGGGTGGTAGTTCCCATGGTCCGTGGTGGCTCCACCTTTGTGGAGTGGGATAACCATTGCTGTGCACCATTCAGTGGGCACAAAGCCTGAAGTGAGGCTATGACTGAACATGGTACTTAGGTGGGGTGCCAGTTCATTCTGTAGTTCATGCAGAACGCAGCCTGGGATATTGTCAGGTCCCATTGATGCTGTGTTCTTGGCTTTGGAGAGTATTTTTTACCTGTGCAGCTGTGATTACAGGAACTTTGCATTCTTCCAGTATAGAGATGGTTGCTTTAGGGGATGAGAGGGGGGTAAAGTTAGCACTGAACCTATCTGCCAGGATGTTGGCAATATCAGTTGGTTCTGTATATTTAGTGCCATTGTGCTGTAACTCAGAGCAGATCTGAGTGTTGCCATTGAGATTCTTGACATAGCTATAGAATGCTTTTCTTCATCTTCATCTTTCTTTTAACCCATTAAGAAATTGTCTGCTACTCCCCGTAGGTATTCTAAATTTCTTCTATTATTACAATCTCTTGCTAATGTTAAAAGTCTTATTATCATTTGTTTGACTTTTTTTTTTCTTTTTTTTTCTTTTTTTTTTTGGTGGTTATACTCCACTTATAAACGCTTTGTAATCTTGATCTCTTCCACATTGCATTTTTTGAATGCCATCTATAAATCTCCAAATTGTTGGATGATCTATTTCAAATTCTGTTTGCATTTTTCTGTGCGTAGCTTCTGCATAGTTGTTTGTTCGGTGTTCTCTGTTTAAGGTTCTGTCATACACTGATCATATTTCAGGTGGAAACATTGTTTTTTTTTTTTGCTCCTCTGCGATTTAGTCATCCAATATAGCTGTCTTCAAACTAGTTTAGTACCAGTTGCAGTCCTTCTGGCATGTTCTCTGCTAATTCTTCTATGGCATTCTCTATTTCATCCAGTGGTGCGAAGGCAAGTGCTGAAATCATTCTTGCTTGCTTTTAGTACAAATTCACTATCTGTATTGTACTGGCCTAGCAGTCCTTCTTGTGATATCATCTTTTTCATGTTTTTTACTAGATGGAGAAAGCATCCGTAGATTTCAGTTTTTTGAAATGCTGTTTTTATTACATTTAATATGGCTATTTCATAGTCTGTTGATATTGAATTTGGATAGAGGTTTGGCCAAATGTTCTTTATTCCTTGAAACATTCTTTCATTGGTTTCTTTTCTCTTGTCTGGTAACAAACAGTAAGCTACTGGTATAATGAATCCACTTCATTCACTCATTATTATGTATACCTGTGAAAATAGTTTTGGTGCTATTCTAAATGTTCCATCTATGAATAGTTTTTTTTATTAGATGGCTCCATGTACTTGTTGTTTCTCGCCCAAATATTAAAATTCTTTTTTGATCTTCTTCTCCCGAGTCGTATAGAAGAAACTTTTCAATTTTTACATACATTTATATATTTCTGGTATTATTAAGGAATATAAATCAATTGCTTGTGTTGGAGGTTTATTAACTTTTTCTCATTTTCTTTTTATTATTTGTTTCATTGCGTCACTATTTGGCAGTTTACCTTTCACTACTTCTGAAGTCCCTTCTATTGCAGTGTTAATGATCATTGCTGGAATTTCCACTGTTTTCAGGTCTTTCTTTAATGGCTGTTTTTATCTTTTCCACCTCTATTTCTGACATGTCACTTCCATGGCTGTGTTCATGTAACATACTTATTACCTCATTTGTAGATACTTATTACCTCATTTGTAGATACTCTCATACAAGGCTATGTCAAACCCCGAATTGCTAGAAATGCTCCACCTAAGGAAAACCCAATCCACCAGAGCTACACTCTCAAGGGACATAAACCTGACATCATCAATAAACAGGATGTGTTGGAGGGACAGATTCATGTCCCAGAGACTCCTCTTTCTCTGGAATAAGGTCCCCATATATGTGATGCAGAGCTCCTCTTTGGCACTCTTCAAGAGAAATCTTTATGAGTGGATGGGAAACAGGAAATTCACCCCGGGAATCACTTCTGTGGCCCTGCTCGACAGGAGCATAGGTAACTAAACCACTTGGGAGGGTGATAACACAAAATTTCTGGCTAGGCTTAATTATGCCCTAGGGCCAATAGCCTAGTAATTACCTATGAACCTAGGAACCTATGTAGTCTGGATTTACAGTTATACGATGTTCTTTTGTCACATCTCCAAAATTGTATCGTCTGATCATTGTTGTATTTAGCAAAGCAGTACATATATCTATTATAACTTATTTTTTCTCGATTTCTTTTTGAGGTAATTTTCGACATGTTTAACTGATTCTCTGCTTGAGCTATATATATTTTTTAATTTTTTTAATGATAATATCTTACAATTGCCACAAGGTGGCAGTAAACTAATATATAACATTTGTAGTGTTTTTATGTATTTGATTTCTTTTATAGTTCGTATGTTATGGATATACTTGCATTTACAATTTTTTAATATTTTTTATGATATTTTTCCTCTTTCATGTTGTTAAAATGTATGTTTTGCGTAATTTTTAATATCTGTTTTTATATCTGTTTTACAGCTGATAATGTAATTTATTCTTCTTTATATGTATTTTGCATAATTGATATTCATATTATGTTTTTATTTCTTGTATTTGTGTTATATTAGTATTTGTTTCAATCCAGTTTGCTTACTAACCGGAAGTTCACAGCATTACCTAGTCTTCTTGTAACAATGCTGTGAACTTCTGGATGTCATTGGCCATGTTTAGCTCATTCGTTCCTTTTTTTTTTTTTTTACTTGTTCGTCCTTTTTTGTATTCACGATAATTAATATTATAATATATAATACTCAGTTCACGATAATTAAATTCCATCTGCTGTCCTGATTTGCCTACATTTTAATTGTGATGACATCAGCATCTGCAGTAACTGCTCATAGCTGATCAGTTTAACTGCTCTCTGAATAAACACAGCATGCCACACATTTTGAGGATCAGTTGTTGTGTAGTTTCCACTATACGTGCAGTGATTCTGTGTAGATTTCCTCAAACTGAATGCAAGATTTCTTTGAAAGAAACTCATGGCAGTTCACCAAAGTGTAACTGAGCAGTACTCTAAACCTCTTCCCCACTAGATCCCCAGATAGTCATTCTCTCTATATAAAGATTGCTATCTTCTTCAAAAAGTATTTAAGCGTTTCCACTATCTCTCAAAGTACAGCTCTACGTCTTCTTTCAATTCAAATGCCAGAGAAAGCATTGTAAAAGTAAAGCACATCAGAACATCATAAGTGAAGCAAAAGCATATTGGAACAAAAATAAAAAGAAAGACTAGAATATAGGAATATACAGATTTGTTTTTTTAATTATATTTATTTAAATAATTTTATTTTCTGTATTGTAATAGCAGTTAATGCACTTTATTAGAAAAGAAAGACTAAACAATTTTAAGAATGTTTAAACAGTCTTTCTTTTGTATTTATGTTCAGCCGTGCTTTTGCTTCACTTCTGTTACTTCTTTTATGCAGATCCAACCATCTGGGGTCGAATAGGTCGGGGTTGAATCGTCACGGGGCGAATTGGCGGGGTCCAAATGTCCTATTAATTATTGCTTATTATTATTGTTATTAATATTATTGTTAATAATATTATATTATTATTATTTTATTAATATTACTATTATAATATTATTATTATTATTATTATTATATTATTATTATTATTATTGGTCCTTTATTGCTTGCTTAAATACCACTTAAGCACTGTTGTGGTCTGATATAAGGGAAGAAGGTTCCTTCAGTCTCAAATGACCCTGAATATCTTTGCTCATACAAGAAGTTTACAGATGTTAGCATGCAAGTAACTTATTTAAATTATAGCAGTATAGCAGTATTTAAAAACTGTCTCAATTATATTTATTTGTTGTCTATGGGATAGCACTTGCTGAGTGCTTTACTGGCTTTCAAAGCCAGTAAAACATTTCAGCCTTTTTTTTTCTGTAACTGGTAGTACATGCTCTCAAAGTAAATTTCTTGGTATCCATATCTGGAAAACATAATAATGTTGTTATGATCAGAGACCCAATCATAACCTTCTATATTGCACACCTATATATCATCTATCTAACTTGTAGCTACTATGGAGCTTTTCTCCCAGGGCCTTTGTTGAAAAGGGCCATCTGTTTGCCCAGTCAGACTATCACAATAACAAATGCAATAAATAAAACAATACACTTTAAATCAATAATCATGAAAACAAAATTATAGAAGTGAAAGGATAATATTAGCTCTTATTTGGAACCTTATCACACTGTGCTGGTATCACTGCAGCTGTACCAACAAGAGCCCCATAGCTATGTCATCGTGAGAAAGGGACCTTATCACACTGTGCTGGTATCACTGCAGCTGTACCAACAAGAGCCCCATAGCTGTGTCATCGCGAGAAAGGGACCTTATCACACTGTGCTGTTGTCACTGCAGCTGTACCAACAAGAGCCACATAGCTGTGTCACCATGAGAAAGAGGGACCTTATCGCACTGTGCTGTTGTCACTGCAGCTGTACCAACAAGAGCCCCATAGCTGTGTCATCGTGAGAAAGGGACCTTATCACACTGTGCTGGTATCACTGCAGCTGTACAAACAAGAGCCCCATAGCTGTGTTATCATGAGAAAGAGCCATTATCACACTGTGCTAATATCACTGCAGCTGTACCAACAAGAGCCCCATAGATCTGTCATCATGAGAAAGGGACCTTAACACACTGTGCTGGTGTCACTGCAGTTGCACCAACAAAAGCCCCATAGCTGTGTCATCGTGAGAAAGGGAACTTATCATACTGTCCTGTTGTCACTGCAGCTGTACCAACAAGAGCCCATTAGCTGTGTCATCATAAGAAAGGGATCTTATCACACTGTGCTGTTGTCACTGCAGCTGTAACAACAAGGGCCCCATAGCTGTGTCATCATCCGAAATGGACTTTATCACACACTGCTAGTTTCACTGCAGCTGTAACAACAAGAGACCCATAGCTGTGTCACCATGAAAAAAGGACAGTATCACACTGTCCTGGTGTCACTGCAGCTGTACCAACAAGAGCCCCATACCTGTGTCATCATGAGAAGGGACCTTACCACACTGTGCTGTTGTCACTGCAGCTGTATGAAAAAGAGCCCCATAGCTGTGTCATCATGAGAAAGAGACCTTAACACACTGTGCTGGTGTCACTGCAGTTGTACCAACAAGAGCTCTATAGCTTTGTCACCAAGAGAAAGAGACATTATCACACTGTGCTGGTGTCACTGCAGCTGTACCAACAAAAGCCCCATAGCTGTGTCATCATGAGAAAGAGACCTTATCACACTGTGCTGGTGACACTACAGTTGTACCAACAAGAGCCCTATGGCTGTGTCATCATAAGAAAGGGACCTTATCACACTGTGCTGGTGTCACTGCAGCTGTACCAACAAGAGCCCCATAGCTGTGTCATCATAAGAAAGGGACCTTATCACACTGTGCTGGTGTCACTGCAGCTGTAACAACAAGGGCCACATAGCTGTGTCATCATGCAAAATGGACTTTATCACACTCTACTAGTTACACTGCAGCTGCAACAACAAGAGCCCCATAGCTATGTCACCATGAAAAAAGGACCTTATCACACTGTCCTGGTGTTACTGCAGCTGTACCAACAAGAGCCCCATACCTGTGTCATCATGAGAAGGGACCTTATCACACTGTGCTGGTGTCACTGCAGTTGTACCAACAAGAGCCCCATAACTGTGTCATCATGAGAAAGGGACCTTATCACACTGTGCTGGTGTCACTGCAGCTGTACCAACAAGAGCTCTATAGCTGTGTTACCATGAGAAAGAGACATTATCACACTATGCTGGTGTCACTGCAGCTATACCAACAAAAGACCCATAGCTGTGTCATCATGAGAAAGAGACCTTATCACACTGTGCTGGTGTCACTGTATCTGTACCAACAAAAGCCCCATAGCTGTGTCACCATGGGAAAGGGACCTTATAACACTGTGCTGTTGTCACTTCAGCTGTACCAACAAGAGCCCCATAGCTGTGTCATCATGAGAAAGGGACCTTATCATACTGTGCTCTTGTCACTGCAGCTGTACCAACAAGAGCCCTAGAGGGTTGTCACCATGAGAAAGGGACCTTATCACACTGTGCTGATGTCACTGCAGCTGTACCAACAAGACCCCATGGCTGTGTCATCATGAGAAAGGGACCTTATCACACTGTGCTGGTATTACTGCAGATATACCAACAAGAGCCGCATAGCGTTGTCATCGTGAGAAAGGGACTTAATTACACTGTGCTGGTGTCACTGAAGTTGTACCAACAAAAGCCCCATAGCTGTGTCATCATGAGAAAGGGACCTTATCACACTGTGCTGTTGCCACGGCAGCTGTACCAACAAGAGCTCCATAGCTGTGCCATCATGAGAAAGGGACCTTATCACACTGTGTTGGTGACACTGCAGTTGTACCAAGAGCCACATAGCTGTGTCATCATGAGAAAGGGACCTTATCACACTGTGCTGGTGTCACTGCAGCTGTACCAACAAGAACCTCATAGCTGTGTCATCATGAGAAAGGGACTATATCACACTGTGCTGTTGTCACTGCAGCTGTACCAACAAGACCTCCATAGCTGTGTCACCATGTGAAAGGGACCTTATCACACTGTATTGGTATCACTGCAGCTGTACCAACAAGAGCCCCATAGCTGTGTCATTATGAGAAAGGGACCTTATCACACTGTGCTGGTGTCACTGCAGCTGTACAAACAGGAGCCCTATAGCTGTGTCATCATGAGAAAGGGATCTTATCACACTGTGCTGGTGTCACTGCAGCTGTACCAACATCAGCCCCATAGCTGGGTCATCATGAGAAAGGGACCTTATCACACTGTGCTGGTGTCACTGCAGCTGTACCAACAAGAGCCCCATAGCTGTGTTATCATGAGAAAGGGACCTTATCACACTGTGCTGGTGTCACTGCAGCTGTACCAACAACAGCCCCATAGCTGTCCATGAGAAAGGGACCTTATCACACTGTGCCGGTCTCACTGCAGCTGTACCAACAAGAGCCCCATAGCTGCGTCATCATGAGAAAGAGACATTATCACACTGTGCTGTTGTAACTAAATCTATACCAACAAAAGCCCCATAGCTGTTTCACCATGGGAAAGGGACCTTACCACACTGAGCTGGTGTCACTGCAGCTTTACCAACAAGAGCCCCATAGCTGTGTCATCATGAGAAAGAGAGCTTATCACACTCTGCTAGTTTCACTGCAGCTGTAACAACAAGAGCCCCATAGCTGTTTCACCATGAAAAAAGGACCTTATCACAGTGTCCTGGTGTTACTGCAGCTGTACCAACAAGAGCCCCATACCTGTGTCATCATGAGAAGGGACCTTATCATACTGTGCTGCTGTCACTGCAGCTGTAAGAACAAGAGCCCCATAGCTGTGTCATCATGAGAAAGAGACCTTATCACTCTGTGCTGGTGTCAATGCAGTTGTACCAACAGGAGCCCCATAGCTGTGTCATCGTAAGAAAGAGACCTTATCACACTGTGCTGGTGTCACTGCAGTTGTACCAACAAGAGCCCCATAACTGTGTCATCATGAGAAAGGGACCTTATCACACTTTGCTGGTGTCACTGCAGCTGTACCAACAAGAGCTCCATAGCTGTGTCACCATGAGAAAGAGACCTTATCACACTATGCTGGTGTCACTGCAGCTGTACCAACAAAAGCCCCATATCTGTGTCATCATGAGAAAGAGACCTTATTACACTGGGCTGGTGTCACTGCATCTGTACCAACAAAAGCCCCATAACTGTGTCACCATGGGAAAGGGACCTTATCACACTGTGCTGCTTTCATTTCAGATGTACCAACAAGAGCCCCAGAGGGTTGTCACCATGAGAAAGGGACCTTATCACACTGTGCTAGTGTCACTGCAGCTGTACCAACAAGAACCTCATAGCTGTGCCATAATGAGAAAGGGACTATATCACACTGTGCTGTTGTCACTGCAGCTGTACTAACAAGACCCCCATAGCTGTGTCACCATGGGAAAGGGACCTTATCACACTGCATTGGTATCACTGCAGCTGTACCAACAAGAGCCCCATAGCTGTGTCACCATGAGAAAGGGACCTTATCACACTGTGTTGGTGTCACTACAGTTGTACCAACAACAGCCCCATAGCTGTGTCATCATGTGAAAGGGACCTTATCACACTGTACTGGTGTCACTGCAGCTGTATCAGCAAGAGCCCCACAGCTGTGTCATTGTGATAAAGGGACCTTATCACACTGTGCTGGTGTCACTTTAGCTGTACCAATAGGAGCCCTATAGCTGTGTCATCATGAGAAAGGGACCTTATCACACTGTCCTGGTGTCACTGCAGCTGTACCAGCAAGACACCCATAGCTGTGTCATCCTGAGAAAGGGACCTTATCACACTGTCCTGGTATCAATGCAGCTGTACCAACATCAGCCCCAGAGCTGGGTCATCATGAGAAAGGGACCTTATCACACTGTGCTGGTGTCACTGCAACTGTACCAACAAGAGCCCCATAGCTGTGTCACCATGAGAAAGGGACCTTATCACACTGTGCCGGTCTCACTGCAGCTGTACCAACAAGAGCCCGATAGCTGTGTCATCATGAGAAAGAGACATTATCACACTGTGCTGTTGTCACTGCATCTGTACCAACAAAAGCCCCATAGCTGTTTCACCATGGGAAAGGGACCTTACCACACTGTGCTGGTGTCACTGCAGCTTTACCAACTAGAGCCCCATAGCTGTTTCATCATGAGAAAGAGACCTTATCACACTCTGCTAGTTTCACTGCAGCTGTAACAACAAGAGCCCCATAGCTGTGTCACCATGAAAAAAGGACCTTATCACACTGTCCTGGTGTTACTGCAGCTGTACCAACAAGAGCCCCATACCTGTGTCATCATGAGAAGGGACCTTATCACACTGTGCTGCTGTCACTGCAGCTGTAAGAACAAGAGCCCCATAGCTGTGTCATCATGAGAAAGAGACCTTATCACTCTGTGCTGTTGACACTGCATCTGTACCAACAAAAGCCCCATAGCTGTTTCACCATGGGAAAGGGACCTTACCACACTGTGCTGGTGTCACTGCAGCTTTACTAACTAGAGCCCCATAGCTGTGTCATCATGAGAAAGGGACCTTATCACACTTTGCTGGTGTCACTGCAGCTGTACCAACAAGAGCTCTATAGCTGTGTCACCATGAGAAAGAGACATTATCACACTATGCTGGTGTCACTGCAGCTGTACCAACAAAACCCCATATCTGTGTCATCATGAGAAAGAGACCTTATCACACTGTGCTGCTGTCACTGCATCTGTACCAACAAAATCCCCATAGCTGTGTCACCATGGGAAAGGGACCTTATCACACTGTGCTGCTGTCATTTCAGCTGTACCAACAAGAGCCCCAGAGGGTTGTCACCATGAGAAAGGGACCTTATCACACTGTGCTGGTGTCACTGCAGCTGTACCAACAAGAACCTCATAGCTGTGCCATAATGAGAAAGGGACTATATCACACTGTGCTGTTGTCACTGCAGCTGTACTAACAAGACCCCCATAGCTGTGTCACCATGGGAAAGGGACCTTATCACACTGTCTTGGTATCACTGCAGCTGTACCAACAAGAGCCCCATAGCTGTGTCACCATGAGAAAGGGACCCTATCACACTGTGTTGGTGTCACTTCAGTTGTACCAACAACAGCCCCATAGCTGTGTCATCATGAGAAAGGGACCTTATCACACTGTGCTGGTGTCACTGCAACTGTACCAACAAGAGCCCCATAGCTGTGTCACCATGAGAAAGGGACCTTATCACACTGTGCCGGTCTCACTGCCGCTGTACCAACAAGAGCCCCATAGCTGCATCATCATGAGAAAGAGACATTATCACACTGTGCTGTTGTCACTGCATCTGTACCAACAAAAGCCCCATAGCTGTTTCACCATGGGAAAGGGACCTTACCACACTGTGCTGGTGTCACTGCAGCTTTACCAACTAGAGCCCCATAGCTGTGTCATCATGAGAAAGAGACCTTATCACACTCTGCTAATTTCACTGCAGCTGTAACAACAAGAGCCCCATAGCTGTGTCACCATGAAAAAAGGACCTTATCACACTGTCCTGGTGTTACTGCAGCTGTACCAACAAGAGCCCCGTACCTGTGTCATCATGAGAAGGGACCTTATCACACTGTGCTGCTGTCACAGCAGCTGTAAGAACAAGAGCCCCATAGCTGTGTCATCATGAGAAAGAGACCTTATCACTCTGTGCTGGTGTCAATGCAGTTGTACCAACAGGAGCCTCATAGCTGTGTCATCGTAAGAAAGACACCTTATCACACTGTGCTGGTGTCACTGCAGTTGTACCAACAAGAGCCCCATAACTGTGTCATCATGAGAAAGGGACCTTATCACACTTTGCTGGTGTCACTGCAGCTGTACCAACAAGAGCTCTATAGCTGTGTCACCATGAGAAAGAGACATTATCACACTATGCTGGTGTTACCGCAGCTGTACCAACAAAAGCCCCATATCTGTGTCATCATGAGAAAGAGACCTTATCACACTGTGCTGGTGTCACTGCATCTGTACCAACAAAAGCCCCATAGCTGTGTCACCATGGGAAAGGGACCTTATCACACTGTGCTGCTGTCATTTCAGCTGTACCAACAAGAGCCACAGAGGGTTGTCACCATGAGAAAGGGACCTTATCACACTGTGCTGGTGTCACTGCAGCTATACCAACAAGAACCTCATAGCTGTGCCATAATGAGAAAGAGACTATATCACACTGTGCTGTTGTCACTGCAGCTGTACTAACAAGACCCCCATAGCTGTGTCACCATGGGAAAGGGACTTTATCACACTGTATTGGTATCACTGCAGCTTTACCAACAAGAGCCCCATAGCTGTGTCACCATGAGAAAGGGACCCTATCACACTGTGTTGGTGTCACTACAGTTGTACCAACAACAGCCCCATAGCTGTGTCATCATGAGAAAGGGACCTTATCACACTGTCCTGGTATCAATGCAGCTGTACCAACATCAGCCCCAGAGCTGGGTCATCATGAGAAAGGGACCTTATCACACTGTGCTGGTGTCACTGCAACTGTACCAACAAGAGCCCCATAGCTGTGTCACCATGAGAAAGGGACCTTATCACACTGTGCCGGTCTCACTGCAGCTGTACCAACAAGAGCCCGATAGCTGTGTCATCATGAGAAAGAGACATTATCACACTGTGCTGTTGTCACTGCATCTGTACCAACAAAAGCCCCATAGCTGTTTCACCATGGGAAAGGGACCTTACCACACTGTGCTGGTGTCACTGCAGCTTTACCAACTAGAGCCCCATAGCTGTTTCATCATGAGAAAGAGACCTTATCACACTCTGCTAGTTTCACTGCAGCTGTAACAACAAGAGCCCCATAGCTGTGTCACCATGAAAAAAGGACCTTATCACACTGTCCTGGAGTTACTGCAGCTGTACCAACAAGAGCCCCATACCTGTGTCATCATGAGAAGGGACCTTATCACACTGTGCTGCTGTCACTGCAGCTGTAAGAACAAGAGCCCCATAGCTGTGTCATCATGAGAAAGAGACCTTATCACTCTGTGCTGTTGACACTGCATCTGTACCAACAAAAGCCCCATAGCTGTTTCACCATGGGAAAGGGACCTTACCACACTGTGCTGGTGTCACTGCAGCTTTACTAACTAGAGCCCCATAGCTGTGTCATCATGAGAAACGGACCTTATCACACTTTGCTGGTGTCACTGCAGCTGTACCAACAAGAGCTCTATAGCTGTGTCACCATGAGAAAGAGACATTATCACACTATGCTGGTGTCACTGCAGCTGTACCAACAAAACCCCATATCTGTGTCATCATGAGAAAGAGACCTTATCACACTGTGCTGCTGTCACTGCATCTGTACCAACAAAAGCCCCATAGCTGTGTCACCATGGGAAAGGGACCTTATCACACTGTGCTGCTGTCATTTCAGCTGTACCAACAAGAGCCCCAGAGGGTTGTCACCATGAGAAAGGGACCTTATCACACTGTGCTGGTGTCACTGCAGCTGTACCAACAAGAACCTCATAGCTGTGCCATAATGAGAAAGGGACTATATCACACTGTGCTGTTGTCACTGCAGCTGTACTAACAAGACCCCCATAGCTGTGTCACCATGGGAAAGGGGCCTTATCACACTGTCTTGGTATCACTGCAGCTGTACCAACAAGAGCCCCATAGCTGTGTCACCATGAGAAAGGGACCCTATCACACTGTGTTGGTGTCACTACAGTTGTACCAACAACAGCCCCATAGCTGTGTCATCATGAGAAAGGGACCTTATCACACTGTACTGGTGTCACTGCAGCTGTACCAGCAAGAGCCCCACAGCTGTGTCATTGTGATAAAGGGACCTTATCACACTGTGCTGGTGTCACTGCAACTGTACCAACAAGAGCCCCATAGCTGTGTCACCATGAGAAAGGGTCCTTATCACACTGTGCCGGTCTCACTGCCGCTGTACCAACAAGAGCCCCATAGCTGCATCATCATGAGAAAGAGACATTATCACACTGTGCTGTTGTCACTGCATCTGTACCAACAAAAGCCCCATAGCTGTTTCACCATGGGAAAGGGACCTTACCACACTGTGCTGGTGTCACTGCAGCTTTACCAACTAGAGCCCCATAGCTGTGTCATCATGAGAAAGAGACCTTATCACACTCTGCTAATTTCACTGCAGCTGTAACAACAAGAGCCCCATAGCTGTGTCACCATGAAAAAAGGACCTTATCACACTGTCCTGGTGTTACTGCAGCTGTACCAACAAGAGCCCCGTACCTGTGTCATCATGAGAAGGGACCTTATCACACTGTGCTGCTGTCACAGCAGCTGTAAGAACAAGAGCCCCATAGCTGTGTCATCATGAGAAAGAGACCTTATCACTCTGTGCTGGTGTCAATGCAGTTGTACCAACAGGAGCCCCATAGCTGTGTCATCGTAAGAAAGACACCTTATCACACTGTGCTGGTGTCACTGCAGTTGTACCAACAAGAGCCCCATAACTGTGTCATCATGAGAAAGGGACCTTATCACACTTTGCTGGTGTCACTGCAGCTGTACCAACAAGAGCTCTATAGCTGTGTCACCATGAGAAAGAGACATTATCACACTATGCTGGTGTTACCGCAGCTGTACCAACAAAAGCCCCATATCTGTGTCATCATGAGAAAGAGACCTTATCACACTGTGCTGGTGTCACTGCATCTGTACCAACAAAAGCCCCATAGCTGTGTCACCATGGGAAAGGGACCTTATCACACTGTGCTGCTGTCATTTCAGCTGTACCAACAAGAGCCACAGAGGGTTGTCACCATGAGAAAGGGACCTTATCACACTGTGCTGGTGTCACTGCAGCTATACCAACAAGAACCTCATAGCTGTGCCATAATGAGAAAGAGACTATATCACACTGTGCTGTTGTCACTGCAGCTGTACTAACAAGACCCCCATAGCTGTGTCACCATGGGAAAGGGACCTTATCACACTGTATTGGTATCACTGCAGCTGTACCAACAAGAGCCCCATAGCTGTGTCACAATGAGAAAGGGACCTTATCACACTGTGTTGGTGTCACTACAGTTGTACCAACAACAGCCCCATAGCTGTGTCATCATGTGAAAGGGACCTTATCACACTGTACTGGTGTCACTGCAGCTGTACCAGCAAGAGCCCCACAGCTGTGTCATTGTGATAAAGGGACCTTATCACACTGTGCTGGTGTCACTTTAGCTGTACCAATAGGAGCCCTATAGCTGTGTCATCATGAGAAAGGGACCTTATCACACTGTCCTGGTGTCACTGCAGCTGTACCAGCAAGACACCCATAGCTGTGTCATCCTGAGAAAGGGACCTTTTCACACTATCCTGGTATCAATGCAGCTGTACCAATATCAGCCCCAGAGCTGGGTCATCATGAGAAAGGGACCTTATCACACTGTGCTGGTGTCACTGCAACTGTACCAACAAGAGCCCCATAGCTGTGTCACCATGAGAAAGGGACCTTATCACACTGTGCCGGTCTCACTGCAGCTGTACCAACAAGAGCCCGATAGCTGTGTCATCATGAGAAAGAGACATTATCACACTGTGCTGTTGTCACTGCATCTGTACCAACAAAAGCCCCATAGCTGTTTCACCATGGGAAAGGGACCTTAGCACACTGTGCTGGTGTCACTGCAGCTTTACCAACTAGAGCCCCATAGCTGTTTCATCATGAGAAAGAGACCTTATCACACTCTGCTAGTTTCACTGCAGCTGTAACAACAAGAGCCCCATAGCTGTGTCACCATGAAAAAAGGACCTTATCACACTGTCCTGGTGTTACTGCAGCTGTACGAACAAGAGCCCCATACCTGTGTCATCATGAGAAGGGACCTTATCACACTGTGCTGCTGTCACTGCAGCTGTAAGAACAAGAGCCCCATAGCTGTGTCATCATGAGAAAGAGACCTTATCACTCTGTGCTGGTGTCAATGCAGTTGTACCAACAGGAGCACCATAGCTGTGTCATCGTAAGAAAGAGACCTTATCACACTGTGCTGGTGTCACTGCAGTTGTAACAACAAGAGCCCCATAACTGTGTCATCATGACAAAGGGACCTTATCACACTTTGCTGGTGTCACTGCAGCTGTACCAACAAGAGCTCTATAGCTGTGTCACCATGAGAAAGAGACATTATCACACTATGCTGGTGTCACTGCAGCTGTACCAACAAAACCCCATATCTGTGTCATCATGAGAAAGAGACCTTATCACACTGTGCTGCTGTCACTGCATCTGTACCAACAAAAGCCCCATAGCTGTGTCACCATGGGAAAGGGACCTTATCACACTGTGCTGCTGTCATTTCAGCTGTACCAACAAGAGCCCCAGAGGGTTGTCACCATGAGAAAGGGACCTTATCACACTGTGCTGGTGTCACTGCAGCTGTACCAACAAGAACCTCATAGCTGTGCCATAATGAGAAAGGGACTATATCACACTGTGCTGTTGTCACTGCAGCTGTACTAACAAGACCCCCATAGCTGTGTCACCATGGGAAAGGGACCTTATCACACTGTCTTGGTATCACTGCAGCTGTACCAACAAGAGCCCCATAGCTGTGTCACCATGAGAAAGGGACATTATCACACTGTGTTGGTGTCACTACAGTTGTACCAACAACAGCCCCATAGCTGTGTCATCATGAGAAAGGGACCTTATCACACTGTACTGGTGTCACTGCAGCTGTACCAGCAAGAGCCCCACAGCTGTGTCATTGTGATAAAGGGACCTTATCACACTGTGCTGGTGTCACTGCAACTGTACCAACAAGAGCCCCATAGCTGTGTCACCATGAGAAAGGGACCTTATCACACTGTGCCGGTCTCACTGCAGCTGTACCAACAAGAGCCCCATAGCTGCATCATCATGAGAAAGAGACATTATCACACTGTGCTGTTGTCACTGCATCTGTACCAACAAAAGCCCCATAGCTGTTTCACCATGGGAAAGGGACCTTACCACACTGTGCTGGTGTCACTGCAGCTTTACCAACTAGAGCCCCATAGCTGTGTCATCATGAGAAAGAGACCTTATCACACTCTGCTAATTTCACTGCAGCTGTAACAACAAGAGCCCCATAGCTGTGTCACCATGAAAAAAGGACCTTATCACACTGTCCTGGTGTTACTGCAGCTGTACCAACAAGAGCCCCATACCTGTGTCATCATGAGAAGGGACCTTATCACACTGTGCTGCTGTCACTGCAGCTGTAAGAACAAGAGCCCCATAGCTGTGTCATCATGAGAAAGAGACCTTATCACTCTGTGCTGGTGTCAATGCAGTTGTACCAACAGGAGCCCCATAGCTGTGTCATCGTAAGAAAGAGACCTTATCACACTGTGCTGGTGTCACTGCAGTTGTACCAACAAGAGCCCCATAACTGTGTCATCATGAGAAAGGGACCTTATCACACTTTGCTGGTGTCACTGCAGCTGTACCAACAAGAGCTCTATAGCTGTGTCACCATGAGAAAGAGACATTATCACACTATGCTGGTGTCACTGCAGCTGTACCAACAAAAGCCCCATATCTGTATCATCATGAGAAAGAGACCTTATCACACTGTGCTGGTGTCACTGCATCTGTACCAACAAAAGCCCCATAGCTGTGTCACCATGGGAAAGGGACCTTATCACACTGTGCTGCTGTCATTTCAGCTGTACCAACAAGAGCCCCAGAGGGTTGTCACCATGAGAAAGGGACCTTATCGCACTGTGCTGGTGTCACTGCAGCTGTACCAACAAGAACCTCATAGCTGTGCCATAATGCGAAAGGGACTATATCACACTGTGCTGTTGTCACTGCAGCTGTACTAACAAGACCCCCATAGCTGTGTCACCATGGGAAAGGGACCTTATCACACTGTATTGGTATCACTGCAGCTGTACCAACAAGAGCCCCATAGCTGTGTCACCATAAGAAAGGGACCTTATCACACTGTGTTGGTGTCACTACAGTTGTACCAACAACAGCCCCATAGTTGTGTCATCATGTGAAAGGGACCTTATCACACTGTACTGGTGTCACTGCAGCTGTACCAGCAAGACCCCCACAGCTGTGTCATTGTGATAAAGGGACCTTATCACACTGTGCTGGTGTCACTGCAACTGTACCAACAAGAGCCCCATAGCTGTGTCACCATGAGAAAGGGACCTTATCACACTGTGCCGGTCTCACTGCAGCTGTACCAACAAGAGCCCCATAGCTGCGTCATCATGAGAAAGAGACATTATCACACTGTGCTGTTGTCACTGCATCTGTACCAATAAAAGCCCCATAGCTGTTTCACCATGGGAAAGGGACCTTACCACACTGTGCTGGTGTCACTGCAGCTTTACTAACTAGAGCCCCATAGCTGTGTCATCATGAGAAAGAGACCTTATCACACTCTGCTAGTTTCACTGCAGCTGTAACAACAAGAGCCCCATAGCTGTGTCACCATGAGAAAGAGACATTATCACACTGTGCTGTTGTCACTGCATCTGTACCAATAAAAGCCCCATAGCTGTTTCACCATGGGAAAGGGACCTTATCACACTGTCCTGGTGTTACTGCAGCTGTACCAACAAGAGCCCCATACCTGTGTCATCATGAGAAGGGACCTTATCACACTGTGCTGCTGTCACTGCAGCTGTAAGAACAAGAGCCCCATAGCTGTGTCATCGTAAGAAAGAGACCTTATCACACTGTGCTGGTGTCACTGCAGCTGTACCAACAAGAGCCCCATAACTGTGTCATCATGAGAAAGGGACCTTATCACACTTTCCTTGTGTCACTGCAGCTGTACCAACAAGAGCTCTATAGCTGTGTCACCATGAGAAAGAGACCTTATAACACTATCCTGGTGTCACTGCAGCTGTACCAACAAAAGCCCCATATCTGTGTCATCATGAGAAAGAGACCTTATCACACTGTGCTGGTGTCACTGCATCTGTACCAACAAAAGGCCCATAGCTGTGTCACCATGGGAAAGGGACCTTATCACACTGTGCTGCTGTCATTTCAGCTGTACCAACAAGAGCCCCAGAGGGTTGTCACCATGAGAAAGGGACCTTATCACAATGTGCTGGTGTCACTGCAGCTGTACCAACAAGAACCTCATAGATGTGCCATAATGAGAAAGGGACTATATCACACTGTGCTGTTGTCACTGCAGCTGTACTAACAAGACCCCCATAGCTGTGTCACCATGGGAAAGGGACCTTATCACACTGTATTGGTATCACTGCAGCTGTACCAAAAAGAGCCCCATAGCTGTGTCAAAATGAGAAAGGGACCTTATCACACTGTGTTGGTGTCACTGCAGCTGTACCAACAAGAACCTCATAGCTGTGCCATAATGAGAAAGGGACTATATCACACTGTGCTGTTGTCACTGCAGCTGTACTAACAAGACCCCCATAGCTGTGTCACCATGGGAAAGGGACCTTATCACACTGTATTGGTATCACTGCAGCTGTACCAACAAGAGCCCCATAGCTGTGTCACCATGAGAAAGGGACCTTATCACACTGTGTTGGTGTCACTACAGTTGTACCAACAACAGCCCCATAGCTGTGTCATCATGAGAAAGGGACCTTATCACACTGTACTGGTGTCACTGCAGCTGTACCAGCAAGAGCCCCACAGCTGTGTCATTGTGATAAAGGGACCTTATCACACTGTGCTGGTGTCACTGCAGCTGTACCATTAGGAGCCCTATAGCTGTGTCATCATGAGAAAGGGACCTTATCACACTGTGCTGCTGTCACTGCAGCTGTACCAGCAAGACACCCATAGCTGTGTCATCCTGAGAAAGGGACCTTATCATACTGTCCTGGTATCAATATAGCTGTACCAACATCAGCCCCATAGCTGGGTCATCATGAGAAAGGGACCTTATCACACTGTGCTGGTGTCACTGCAACTGTACCAGCAAGAGCCCCATAGCTGTGTTATCATGAGAAAGGGACCTTATCACACTGTGCTGGGGTCACTGCAGCTGTACCAACAAGAGCCCCATAGCTGTGTCACCATGAGGAAGGGACCTTATCACACTGTGCCGGTGTCACTGCAGCTGTACCAACAAGAGCCCCATAGCTGTGTCATCATGAGAAAGAGACATTATCACACTGTGCTGTTGTCACTGCACCTGCACCAGCAAAAGCCCCATATTTGTGTCAGCATGGGAAAGGGACCTTATCACACTGTGCTGTTGTCACTGCAGCGGTACCAACAAGAGCCCCATAGCTGCGTCATCATGAGAAAGGGACCTTATCACACTGTGCTGTTGTCACTGCAGCTGTACCATCAAGAGCCCCATAGGGTTGTCACCATGAGAAAGGGACCTTATCACACTGTGCTGGTATCACTGTAGCTGTACCAACAAGAGCCCATAGCTGTGTCATTGTGAGAAAGGGACCTTATCTCACTGTGCTGGTGTCACTGCAGTTGTACCAAGAAGAGTTTCATAGCTGTGTCATCATGAGAAAGGGACCTTATCACACTGTGCTGTTGTCACTGCAGCTGTACCAACAAGAGCTCCATAGCTGTGTTATCATGAGAAAGGGACCTTTTCACACTGTGTTGATGACACTGCAGTTGTACCAAGAGCCCCGTAGCTGTGTCATCATGAGAAAGGGACCTTATCACACTGTGTTGGTGTCACTGCAGTTGTAAGAGCCCCATAGCTGTGTCACCGTGAGAAAGGGACCTTATTACACTGTGCTGGTGTCACTGCAGTTGTACCAACAAGAGCCCCATAACTGTGTCATCACGATAAAGGGACCTTATCACACTGTGCTGGTGTCACTGCAGCTGTACCAACAAGAGCTCTATAGCTGTGTCACCATGGAAAAGAGACCTTACTACACTGTGCTGGTGTCACTGCAGCTTTACCAACAAGAGCCCCATAGCTGTGGCATCATGAGAAAGAGACTTTATCACACTATGCTGGTGTCACTGCATCTGTACCAACAAAAGCCTCATAGCTGTGTCACCATGGGAAAGGGACCTTATCACACTGTGCTGTTGTCACTTCAACTGTACCAACCAGATCCCCATAGCTTTGTCATCATGAAAAAGGGACCTTATCATACTGTTCTGTTGTCACTGCAGCTGTACCAACAAGAGCTCCATAGGGTTGTCACCATGAGAAATGGACCTTATCACACTGTGCTGGTGTCACTGCAGCTGTACTAACAAGAGCCCCATAGCTGTGTCATCATGAGAAAGGGACCTTATCACACTGTGCTGGTATTACTGCAGCTGTACCAACAAGAGCCCCATAGCTGTGTCATCATGGGAAAGGGACCTTATTACACTGTGCTGGTGTCACTGCAGTTGCACCAACAATAGCCCCTTAGCTGTGTCATCATCAGAAAGGAACCTTATCACACTGTGCTGTTGTCACTGCAGCTGTACCAACAAGAGCTCCATAGCTGTGTCATCATCAGAAAGGGACTTTATCACACTGTGTTGTTGACTGCAATTGTACCAAGAGCCCCATAGCTGTGTCATCATGAGAAAGGGACCTTATCACACTGTGCTGGTGTCACTGCAGCTTTACCAACTAGAGCCCCATAGCTGTGTCATCATGAGAAAGAGACCTTATCACACTCTGCTAATTTCACTGCAGCTGTAACAACAAGAGCCCCATAGCTGTGTCACCATGAAAAAAGGACCTTATCACACTGTCCTGGTGTTACTGCAGCTGTACCAACAAGAGCCCCATACCTGTGTCATCATGAGAAGGGACCTTATCACACTGTGCTGCTGTCACTGCAGCTGTAAGAACAAGAGCCCCATAGCTGTGTCATCATGAGAAAGAGACCTTATCACTCTGTGCTGGTGTCAATGCAGTTGTACCAACAGGAGCCCCATAGCTGTGTCATCGTAAGAAAGAGACCTTATCACACTGTGCTGGTGTCACTGCAGTTGTACCAACAAGAGCCCCATAACTGTGTCATCATGAGAAAGGGACCTTATCACACTTTGCTGGTGTCACTGCAGCTGTACCAACAAGAGCTCTATAGCTGTGTCACCATGAGAAAGAGACATTATCACACTATGCTGGTGTCACTGCAGCTGTACCAACAAAAGCCCCATATCTGTATCATCATGAGAAAGAGACCTTATCACACTGTGCTGGTGTCACTGCATCTGTACCAACAAAAGCCCCATAGCTGTGTCACCATGGGAAAGGGACCTTATCACACTGTGCTGCTGTCATTTCAGCTGTACCAACAAGAGCCCCAGAGGGTTGTCACCATGAGAAAGGGACCTTATCGCACTGTGCTGGTGTCACTGCAGCTGTACCAACAAGAACCTCATAGCTGTGCCATAATGCGAAAGGGACTATATCACACTGTGCTGTTGTCACTGCAGCTGTACTAACAAGACCCCCATAGCTGTGTCACCATGGGAAAGGGACCTTATCACACTGTATTGGTATCACTGCAGCTGTACCAACAAGAGCCCCATAGCTGTGTCACCATAAGAAAGGGACCTTATCACTCTGTGTTGGTGTCACTACAGTTGTACCAACAACAGCCCCATAGTTGTGTCATCATGTGAAAGGGACCTTATCACACTGTACTGGTGTCACTGCAGCTGTACCAGCAAGACCCCACAGCTGTGTCATTGTGATAAAGGGACCTTATCACACTGTGCTGGTGTCACTGCAACTGTACCAACAAGAGCCCCATAGCTGTGTCACCATGAGAAAGGGACCTTATCACACTGTGCCGGTCTCACTGCAGCTGTACCAACAAGAGCCCCATAGCTGCGTCATCATGAGAAAGAGACATTATCACACTGTGCTGTTGTCACTGCATCTGTACCAATAAAAGCCCCATAGCTGTTTCACCATGGGAAAGGGACCTTACCACACTGTGCTGGTGTCACTGCAGCTTTACTAACTAGAGCCCCATAGCTGTGTCATCATGAGAAAGAGACCTTATCACACTCTGCTAGTTTCACTGCAGCTGTAACAACAAGAGCCCCATAGCTGTGTCACCATGAGAAAGAGACATTATCACACTGTGCTGTTGTCACTGCATCTGTACCAATAAAAGCCCCATAGCTGTTTCACCATGGGAAAGGGACCTTATCACACTGTCCTGGTGTTACTGCAGCTGTACCAACAAGAGCCCCATACCTGTGTCATCATGAGAAGGGACCTTATCACACTGTGCTGCTGTCACTGCAGCTGTAAGAACAAGAGCCCCATAGCTGTGTCATCGTAAGAAAGAGACCTTATCACACTGTGCTGGTGTCACTGCAGCTGTACCAACAAGAGCCCCATAACTGTGTCATCATGAGAAAGGGACCTTATCACACTTTCCTTGTGTCACTGCAGCTGTACCAACAAGAGCTCTATAGCTGTGTCACCATGAGAAAGAGACCTTATAACACTATCCTGGTGTCACTGCAGCTGTACCAACAAAAGCCCCATATCTGTGTCATCATGAGAAAGAGACCTTATCACACTGTGCTGGTGTCACTGCATCTGTACCAACAAAAGGCCCATAGCTGTGTCACCATGGGAAAGGGACCTTATCACACTGTGCTGCTGTCATTTCAGCTGTACCAACAAGAGCCCCAGAGGGTTGTCACCATGAGAAAGGGACCTTATCACAATGTGCTGGTGTCACTGCAGCTGTACCAACAAGAACCTCATAGCTGTGCCATAATGAGAAAGGGACTATATCACACTGTGCTGTTGTCACTGCAGCTGTACTAACAAGACCCCCATAGCTGTGTCACCATGGGAAAGGGACCTTATCACACTGTATTGGTATCACTGCAGCTGTACCAAAAAGAGCCCCATAGCTGTGTCAAAATGAGAAAGGGACCTTATCACACTGTGTTGGTGTCACTGCAGCTGTACCAACAAGAACCTCATAGCTGTGCCATAATGAGAAAGGGACTATATCACACTGTGCTGTTGTCACTGCAGCTGTACTAACAAGACCCCCATAGCTGTGTCACCATGGGAAAGGGACCTTATCACACTGTATTGGTATCACTGCAGCTGTACCAACAAGAGCCCCATAGCTGTGTCACCATGAGAAAGGGACCTTATCACACTGTGTTGGTTTCACTACAGTTGTACCAACAACAGCCCCATAGCTGTGTCATCATGAGAAAGGGACCTTATCACACTGTACTGGTGTCACTGCAGCTGTACCAGCAAGAGCCCCACAGCTGTGTCATTGTGATAAAGGGACCTTATCACACTGTGCTGGTGTCACTGCAGCTGTACCATTAGGAGCCCTATAGCTGTGTCATCATGAGAAAGGGACCTTATCACACTGTGCTGCTGTCACTGCAGCTGTACCAGCAAGACACCCATAGCTGTGTCATCCTGAGAAAGGGACCTTATCATACTGTCCTGGTATCAATATAGCTGTACCAACATCAGCCCCATAGCTGGGTCATCATGAGAAAGGGACCTTATCACACTGTGCTGGTGTCACTGCAACTGTACCAGCAAGAGCCCCATAGCTGTGTTATCATGAGAAAGGGACCTTATCACACTGTGCTGGGGTCACTGCAGCTGTACCAACAAGAGCCCCATAGCTGTGTCACCATGAGGAAGGGACCTTATCACACTGTGCCGGTGTCACTGCAGCTGTACCAACAAGAGCCCCATAGCTGTGTCATCATGAGAAAGAGACATTATCACACTGTGCTGTTGTCACTGCACCTGCACCAGCAAAAGCCCCATATTTGTGTCAGCATGGGAAAGGGACCTTATCACACTGTGCTGTTGTCACTGCAGCGGTACCAACAAGAGCCCCATAGCTGCGTCATCATGAGAAAGGGACCTTATCACACTGTGCTGTTGTCACTGCAGCTGTACCATCAAGAGCCCCATAGGGTTGTCACCATGAGAAAGGGACCTTATCACACTGTGCTGGTATCACTGTAGCTGTACCAACAAGAGCCCATAGCTGTGTCATTGTGAGAAAGGGACCTTATCTCACTGTGCTGGTGTCACTGCAGTTGTACCAAGAAGAGTTTCATAGCTGTGTCATCATGAGAAAGGGACCTTATCACACTGTGCTGTTGTCACTGCAGCTGTACCAACAAGAGCTCCATAGCTGTGTTATCATGAGAAAGGGACCTTTTCACACTGTGTTGATGACACTGCAGTTGTACCAAGAGCCCCGTAGCTGTGTCATCATGAGAAAGGGACCTTATCACACTGTGTTGGTGTCACTGCAGTTGTAAGAGCCCCATAGCTGTGTCACCGTGAGAAAGGGACCTTATTACACTGTGCTGGTGTCACTGCAGTTGTACCAACAAGAGCCCCATAACTGTGTCATCACGATAAAGGGACCTTATCACACTGTGCTGGTGTCACTGCAGCTGTACCAACAAGAGCTCTATAGCTGTGTCACCATGGAAAAGAGACCTTACTACACTGTGCTGGTGTCACTGCAGCTTTACCAACAAGAGCCCCATAGCTGTGTCATCATGAGAAAGAGACTTTATCACACTATGCTGGTGTCACTGCATCTGTACCAACAAAAGCCTCATAGCTGTGTCACCATGGGAAAGGGACCTTATCACACTGTGCTGTTGTCACTTCAACTGTACCAACCAGATCCCCATAGCTTTGTCATCATGAAAAAGGGACCTTATCATACTGTTCTGTTGTCACTGCAGCTGTACCAACAAGAGCTCCATAGGGTTGTCACCATGAGAAATGGACCTTATCACACTGTGCTGGTGTCACTGCAGCTGTACTAACAAGAGCCCCATAGTTGTGTCATCATGAGAAAGGGACCTTATCACACTGTGCTGGTATTACTGCAGCTGTACCAACAAGAGCCCCATAGCTGTGTCATCATGGGAAAGGGACCTTATTACACTGTGCTGGTGTCACTGCAGTTGCACCAACAATAGCCCCTTAGCTGTGTCATCATCAGAAAGGAACCTTATCACACTGTGCTGTTGTCACTGCAGCTGTACCAACAAGAGCTCCATAGCTGTGTCATCATCAGAAAGGGACTTTATCACACTGTGTTGTTGACTGCAATTGTACCAAGAGCCCCATAGCTGTGTCATCATGAGAAAGGGACCTTATCACACTGTGCTGGTGTCACTGCAGCTGTACCACCACCACCCCCATAGCTGTGTCACCATGAGAAAGGGACCTTATCACACTGTGTTGGTATCATTGCAGCTGTACCAACAAGAGCCCCATAGCTGTGTCATCATGAGAAACAAACATTATCACACTGTGGTGTTTTCACTGCATCTGTACCAACAAAAGCCCCATAGCTGTGTCACCATGGGAAAGGGACCTTATCACACTGTGCTGCTGTCATTGCAGCAGTACCAACAAGAGCCGCATAGCTGTGTCATCATGAGAAAGGGACCTTATCACACTGTGCTGTTGTCACTGCAGCTGTACCAACAAGAGCCCCATAGGGTTGTCACCATGAGAAAAGGACCTTATCATACTGTGCTGGTGTCACTGTAGCTGTACCAACAAGAGCCCCATAGCTGTGTCATCATGAGAATGGGACCTTATCACACTGTGCTAGTGTCACTGCAGCTGTATCAGCAAGAGCCCCATAGCTGTGCCATCATGAGAAAGGGACTTTATCACACTGTGCTGTTGTCACTGCAGCTGTACCAACAACACCCCCATAGCTGTGTCACCATGAGAAAGAGACCTTATCACACTGTGTTGGTATCACTGCAGCTGTACCAACAAGAGCCCCATAGCTGTGTCACCATGAGAAAGGGACCTTATCACACTGTGTTGGTGTCACTACAGTTGTACCAACAAGAGCCCCATAGCTGTGTCATTATGAGAAAGGGACCTTATCACACTGTACTGGTGTCACTGCAGCTGTACCAGCAAGAGCCCCATAGCTGTGTCATCGTGAGAAAGGGACCTTATCACACTGTGCTGGTGTCACTGCAGTTGTACCAACAAGAGCCCTATAGCTGTGTCATTGTAAGAAAGGGACCTTATCACACTGTGCTGGTGTCACTGCAGCTATACCAACTACAGCCCCATAGCTGTGTCATCATGAGAAAGGGACCTTATCACACTGTGCTGTTGTCACTGCAGCTGTACCAACAAGAGCCCCATATCTGTGTCATCATGAGAAAGGGACTTTATCACACTGTGCTGTTGTCACTGCAGCTGTACCAACAAGAGCCCCATAGCTGTGTCATCATGAGAAAGGGACCTTATCACACTGTGCTCATGTCACTGCAGGTGTACCAGCGATAGCCCCATAGCTGTGTCATGAGAAAACATTTGTGTTCTGTCTGGACATCCGTTAAAACATGCATTTATGAACAGCAATAATATTGTCATTATAAACAATCACATAATGTACTCTTGCTAGTTCCGAACATCTTGAAATACAAAACAATCTCTTATTGTTTGCAAGAGCCCTTGAGACATTCTTATTCAATGAACAGACATGCTTAACCTTAATAAATAGTCACTCATCTAAACATTCAAACATATTGAACATTCTGATTTTTACTTAGAGTATTTATCAAGCTGAAGGGTGTGAAATTATTTTTCTGATGTAACCCCACAAAACACTTTGTATATTGGTGTCACTACAGACTGTTGCCATAGGACACAAATGTGTACACATGCATTGTTTGCCATGATCTATGAACATATTTATGATATTAAAAGAAAACATGGAAACAATGTCTCTCCTGCCCTTCATTGCTCTCTCAAAATCATTAGCAGTTGTTGTTTTGTAACTGTTTATGTCCTGATGGATTTATGGTGGGTCAGACTTGGAAACATTCTTGGTGACTGAATCTTAACAAGCTTCTTGGTTTAAATGACCTATTCTGTCTTGGTTTATGATCGACTGTGCGATAGTCCTATAAGAGAAATTTTATTTGACTTCATATTTTATGTTTTACTAATGTTTTTCACTGTTTGTAGGAAGGAAGGGATAGCTTATAGGCAAGAATATTTACTTTGATTCATATTTTTCTGTTTTACCTTCAATTTTCACTGTTTGTTGTTAGAAAGAGATAGGTTTTAGACAGCCAAACTCTAGCCATCCCAAGGGGCCTAGTCACCTATAAATTCACACAGATTGCAGACATGGCAATCCAGAGCTCAACTAAACAATCCTGTCTTAGTTTGTGATTTTTTTTATCTTTACTGTTAAAAAGAGGTGTGATTGCAAGCAATAGTGAGATAGTGACTTTCACAACTTGTAAGGTTAATCACTTTACTCTGCTTAATTTAATTTTTCAGTGTAGATTGTTTGTGTGATTTTTGTCTTGGAAGTTTATTTAAATTCTTTTTGAATAATGCAGAAACTGGTTTTGATTATTTTTTTTATAGAATTCTTTATTCATTTGCAGCCAAATATGGATTCGGTAAAAAAAGTTAATGATTTGCTAAAGCACAAATATCTTGTACAGTGTAATAAATGCTATGTATACTTAAAGGTAATGCCTGATAACGCTGGTGATCTCTGTTCCTCATGTCAAAAGTTGGATGATTTGCCTACCCATATTAGTAATATATCTACACTTACTAATGACATTTGCATTTGTGCAAATGGCACAGACTGGAGAACTGTTGTTACACATATTGACTGGACTGATGAGATAAATAATGTTAGGCAAAAAGCAAATAGAACACATTTAGGAAGGAAGTGTCTATTTTATGCAAACATAATACTACTGACAACTTCGGAATTCTGGATACAAGTATTCAGCATTCTGAGGATTCAGAGTATACAGAAGAAAATAAAAAAGAAGGAAAGGAAGAAATTCACAACAAATAATAAGGAATAAGTAGAAACTGATACATGCCTGTAAAGCAAAAAAATACATACTGAAAAAAACACTGCTTTGTTATATAACACAAAGATTCAAGTAAGTAGAACAGTAGCCAGGATACACCACGAGAAGTCCAAAGTAATCAAAAAAATTCTTTTATTCCATAAAACTGCAGAAGATAAGCGCTTTCACGTGCTAGAGCGCACGCTTCATCAGATCTACTAACACAAGTCACTGAGACCTTTTTATACAGTTTTAGATAATTTTTAATCATACCAATTAAGTGCTTATTAAGCAATAAGTCAAACAGGACTTTAAAGATGTAGCTCATTTCTTCTGTGCAAATACAATAACAGTTTGTTTCAAAATCCTAGCAAAGTTCTTAAATAGTCACATTTCATATTCTAACTATTATACCTAAATTGTTTAAAAAATATTGTTAAAAACGTATTCATCTTTATGAAAATTCTAATATATGTTGTACATAGTTCTTCATTCATTTATTCATTATTCGTTCTCATGCAATTCATGTAACTTATGTCAAGTTTTTGTTCCTACTCTATTTACAAAAAAGCTTTCATAGTACATATATATAGCAATATAATGAATCAATTTATCTGAAGTTCAACTAACATATGAAAGGTGTATATTTAGATAAATGGGCATCTACCCAAGGTCCTATCTAAAGATTTAACTTTCGTTAAAAGGGCTAAAAGTACTATTGCGCTTAAATATGTTTACATTATTATTAACATATTCATTATCTGTATTGTTAAAGAATAGTTTAATAGCTATTCTTCTGGCAAATAGCCTTAAGTCCGCTATAGTCTCTGATGACTTACTGTTTTGCGAAGGCACAAAATTAAGCCCTTTGTTCAGAAGTGAAATGTCAGATGTCGATAAAGTATGCATAGAAAAATTGTGAACCAAAGTCAATTCCAATTCCTTTACATGAATTGCATGAGAACGAATAATGAATAAATGAATGAAGAACTATGTACAACATATATTAGAATTTTCATAAAGATGAATAAGTTTTTAACAATATTTTTTAAACAATTTAGGTATAATAGTTAGAATATGAAATGTGACTATTTAAGAACTTTGCTAGGATTTTGAAACAAACTGTTATTGTATTTGCACAGAAGAAATGAGCTACATCTTTAAAGTCCTGTTTGACTTATTGCTTAATAAGCACTTAATTGGTATGATTAAGAATTATCTAAAACTGTATAAAAAGGTCTCAGTGACTTGTGTTAGTAGATCTGATGAAGCGTGCGCTCTAGCACGTGAAAGCGCTTATCTTCTGCAGTTTTATGGAATAAAAGAATTTTTTTGATTACTTTGGACTTCTCATGGTGTATCCTGGCTACTGTTCTACTTACTTGAATTGTTTTACACGTTTTGCAGCAGGATACTTTGGGAGTACCAGCGGTAATTTTTGGATTTATAACACAAAGATTAGAGGGAATGGTATAATTTTTTCTATTAAAAACAGTCGGTCTACATAAAAAAGGCATTATTTCTTCCAAAAGAGAAGGTAGAAAAAAGAAGCAGGGAGCAGATGAAAAGAAGAAATCAAAACTAAAGACGGAAGGACTGAAGAACATTACTGTAAGGGAAAATGAGAAAGACATTCAGTGAGTACATGGCTCAAGCTGTGGATGTACAAAACCAGCTGGATGAGAATTGTATGCTTGCAGATGTGATAAGCAATGAAAACAGTGGGATTAATAAAACTAATGGTGATAAAAATCATTCCTTTGTAACAATTGCTAGATTACTGAATTAGAAGTTGAAGATTATCCAGATCTGGTCAGAAAAGATATTCTTGTAATTGGAGATTCGGTTATTAGAGGAAATGATACTTAACATTTGCAAAGAAAATAATGATTATTGAATAATTGTGTTATGCTTGCCAGGTGCAAAAATAGGGGATGTGAGACAGGCCTTAGAACACCTTAATATAAGGCAGTACAGATCTATTTTTATTTATGTCAATACAAATGATCTCATCCACAACGACTCTGACTTTTTAGAAGAAAACTTATAGCCCTCTTAAATAGCATAGCTTGTACAGTTGTTAGAACATATTTTTCACAAATCACATATATAAAGGATAGTCAGGTCACCAGGAATGAAAACATTTTTTGGGTAAATACCTACATGAAAAAAATATCCCATTTTAAAAAGTGGAAATGTGCAGCGCCTCAGAGACTAATTTTGGGCACACATGTTCAGTCAGTGTTGCATGACACAGTGTCATGGCAGGCTTCTCTTTAAATGTCAGGATATGTAAGTATGCTGGCTGTGTGCATGCTTGTCACACATAATGATGGCTGATAAGCAAGTGTTCAGGCAATGACAGGATTCACACTGTTAAGCTGTGTTATACATGCCATGGCATGGCCTGGAGTAAACTGCTCACATTCTGTGATGGCTGTAGTGACCCTAACATGGGCCTGAATTGCAAACATCCGTAAGTATATATAATAGGAAACAGGGAATGTCCATCCACTATAGGAATTATTTTTATTATACTTCTCCTACATAATCATTTTAGGCTATTTCATCTGAAAATGTGGTTTTAATGACACCTGCAATATATGCTGATGTACTTTTATTCTCATATGCAGACATGAGTCGTCCATGTGCACATCAAGTTTTGTTTAATGCTAGCCATAATTTTCACAGGAATGTATTACCTGATAGATATGTGGTTTTGATTATTATGGTTTTGATTAATGACTTACATCCCATATGTTGGTACACTTGACTATGGCCATACCTTATTCTAAAGTTTCATACTGACTGTTTTTGCTTATGCATTGTGTCATAGTGGGTATTTTATGTAGTCATATAGTAGCAGGTATGCATATGTACTTTCTTTCTTGTCTTGTGATTAACCTTGACAGAGCATGGTACCTGTGGATGCTCACCTATCAGTCATTAGAGACAAGTGAATGCCAGTCCACTGTCTGAGTCCTCCGATGACAATGATGACCATGATGGAGATGGTGATGATGATGATGACTGTGATGCCTGTGCTCTGGCCCAGCAATCAAGGAGCCTCAATCCTCACCACTAACATCACTCAGGGGCATCTCATATAGGAGGAAAGGATAACGAATACATACAGTAAAGTGCAATTTCCCTTAAGAGCACACAGAGATCACAGTCAGTCTGGGACTGGTTGCTCCCTTGCTCCCTTGCTCTCCAGGTCCCCAATAAGACTCCCCACTGGCACAGCTATAGGGTCCAGATCTCAGGCTAGTGGGCAAGCTAAAACCTCCAGCAACCTCTCTGTCCAACCAGTGCTTCGTGTCCCTGCCCAAGTAGCTGACACACACACATACACACACAATTTGAGAAGAGTTTATATAACTATACAGACACTCCTGGGGAAGGCTGGCACAGGTTCTCCAGCTGTGCCCCCTTTTTCCAGACTGTATGGTAGTACCAGCTGCCACCACCCACTAATATTTATCAGCTACTCAAAGGCCCTTAAAAGGGTGTCCAATTATTACTGTGCAATATTAGTATCCAATTGGTAGTATAGCCCAGGGCTAAAGCTATTAGAGTGGCTTTGTACAATCTTACCAAAGGCATGCAAGTACTCTAAAGAACTTAAATAATCTCTACAAAAACAGCCACAGTTGAAAGGGTTTAAAAATATTTAATAACAAATAGTCAAAACACAAGACAATACTTTTTACTACACAGTGGTAGTCAAGAGTTCAGATATCACAGAGAAATACTTAAAATAATTCAGTAGTACAGTTCTGACATCACAGAAAAACACTTAGTCTAATCTTTTTAGTTTCTAGCTATTTCTAAGAGAAAACACAAATCTAAGATAAACTTACATATAGAGCAAGACAGTGCTGAGTTGGATGTTCAAGACAAAAATGCTTAATGCTCTCTGATTCTCTCTGTTTTTAAAATCACATTCCTGGTTCACATTGCACCATTCTTCACACTTCCCTGGGTTCCCAGGCTAACAGAAACTGCATTTGCATTCTTCACCTCTGGGCAGAAACCAGAGCAATAAAGGACATTTATGCATGCAAATTATGCCCATTAACTCTGGCCTTACAACAATAGCAAGAATTCTTTCATCTAGACTGGCCAGAGCCATGTTTACATCAAAGGGTAACAACATGCTTTACTTGGTCAGAAGAGTGCACTGTTGTTAATTTTTTTTCAGTTCCACATGTAACACTATGTTTACCATTAAGACAACAAGCCTGTGGTTTACATTAATATTTATAGATGACAGAATTATCTCCAAAATTCTATCTGGCTAGGCTGGCGGCCTTTACACCCCCCCCCCCCCAGAGAACTCAAGCTAGTTTTCAAGTGACCCTTGAGAAATGCTGCTTGAGAAGGTTACGTCTATCTGAGTATACTTTACCCCATTCCCTGGCTTGAGTGCCCATCTGCATTGGCATTGCAAATCCCACTGTGGTGCTGCACTGACAAATCATATGCTTGCAACCCTAGGCTCCATCTTAGCAACTTGGCCTTTTGCTGGCTGGCTCTGTTTAACCATGTTAGGGAAATGTAATCTGTCATAACAGTGAATTTCCTTCCATACAGATAAGGCTGAATTGTCTGCAGTGCCCACACTATGGCTAGACATTCCTTTTCTACAGCTGCATAGCATTCCTCCCTGGGTTGGAGCCTACGACAGAGATAAACCACTGGGTCCTCTTCTCCCTCTGAAGAAATCTGGCTAAGTACAGCCCCCAACCCATGGTTCGAAGCATCCAACTGCAAAACAAATTATTTGCTGTAATCGGGACTGGCTAACATGGGGGGTCCTCCCAAAGCTTCTTTAAGCATCTGGAATGCCTGCTCACATGCTGGGGTCCACACTACCTTATTTGGCATGTTCTTCCTTGTCAGGTCTGTGAGGGGAGCAGTTATGGTACTATAACTAGGGACAAACATTCTGTAGTACCTGACACTCCCTAAAAATGCCCTCACCTGCTTTTTAGTAACAGGTGCAGGCCATGACTTAATGGCTTCCACTTTGGCACGCTCAGGCCTTAATGGTCAACCCTGCCCTCTGTAGTCTGCCCAGCACCTCCCTGACATGCTGAAGGTGCTTTGGGCAGGAATGGCTGTAGATGGCAATATAATCTAGGTAAGCAAGGGCAAACCTTCCTGCTCCTGCTAGGATATGATCTACCAGCCTCTGGAAGGTCACTGGGACATTCTTCATCCCAAAGGGCATCTTTGTGAACTCATACAAGCCAAAAGGAGTCATAAAGGCTGACTTCTCTCTAGCACTGGGAGTCAAGGGCACCTGCCAGTAACCCTTGGTAAGATCAGTGGTTTTAAGATACTTAGCCCCACCCAGCTGCTCTACGGCCTCATCTGTCCTAGGCATGGGGTAAGCATCTGACTCTGTGTGACTATTTAATTTCCGGTAGTCCACACAGAACCTGGTGCTGCCATTCTTATTTGGCACCAGCATCACTGGGGAGGTCCAGGAACTGTTGAACTCTTGAATCACCCCTAGTTCCAACATCTCCTGTACCTCCTCCCTCAGAGTCTGTTTGACTCTCTCAGGCACTCTATAAGGGGCCTGCCTAATAGGCCTTTGGGGTCCTGTATCCACCTGGTGCTGCCCCAGGTGGGTGCACCCTGGTGTCCAAGTGAACATGTCCCCAAATTCCTGCAACACTGCTCATATTTCTCGAACCTGGGTAGGAGATAGCTGCTGGGACATTGCTATCCCTTCTACTGAGGTGTCAGCCAGAACCTCAATGAGGAGATTAGACCCCAGATCTCCCTCAGACTCCTCCTGCAATCCACTGCAAATGCTCAGCACAAGGGCCTCCCTATCATGGTAAGGTTTCATCATGTTAACATGGTACAATTTGTGCCACAGCCTTCTGCCTAGCAGTTCCACCATGTAGTTAAAATCACTTACCTTTCTTACCAACTTGTAGGGTCCCTCCCAAGCTGCTTGCAGCTTGTTGTGTCTGACAGGAATGAGAACCATTACCTGCTGCCCCACAGCATACTCTCTAGCTCAAGCATTCCTGTCATACCACACCTTTTTCTGTTGTTGGGCTTCTGCCAGGTTCTCCTGGTCCAAGCCCATAAGTTCCCTGAGCCTTGTCCTGAGATTTAGGATGTATGCCACAACAGACTCCTTGTGAGACTTGTACTCACCTTCCCACTCATCTCAAATTAAATCTGGAGGTACCCTCACCCTATGCCCATATACCAACTCAAAGGGTAAAAAACCTGTGGATTCCTGGGGAACTTCTCTGTAAGCAAACAACAGATGGGGCAAATATTGTCCCACTCCCTCTTAAACTGATCTGCAAATGCCCGTAGCATAGACCTGATTGTAGAGTTTAACCTCTCAACAACATCATTAGTCTGGGATGGTAGGGGATGGTCTTCATGTGCTTCACCCCACAGGACTTACACAGACAAGCCAGCAGATCTAACATGAACTTGGCACTTCTGTCAGTCAGTATTTATTTTGGGAAACCTACCCTGCTGAAAATCTCTAACAAAGCATTTGCCACCTTCTCTGCCTCAATGGAGGACAAAGCCACCACCTCAGGATATTGTGTAGCATAATCCACTACCACTAGGATATACTTTTTCCCTATAGAACTTGGGGTACTCAAAGGGCCCACAATATCCATAGCTTCCCTCTGAAATGGCTTCTCAATCACAGGCAAAGGCATCAAAGGAGCTTTCACATTGTCTCCTGCCTAGCCTACCTTTTGGCACTACTCACAGGTCCTGCAGTTTCCTGTTACATCTCAGGAAATTCCAGGCCAATAGAAGTTCTGCATAATATGCCTCTTTGTACATTTTATGCTCATATGACCTGCAAAGGGAATATCATGGGCTATGGCTAGAAGCGCCAGATGGTAGGCTCTAGGCACTACCAACTGCTGTACTCTCTCATCTTCTAGCCCTCCCTCAGGGGTCCACTCTCTGTATAGTAACCCTTTGTCCCAGTATACAGATCCCCCTTTCCTTGAGAATCAAGTGCCTCCCTAGCTACCTGCCTCAGGTCTTGCAATGTAGGGTCTGAGAGCTGAGCCTATCTCAAATCTCTCCTTGTAACCCTACCCAGCCCCCCTTCCACAGGAAGTCTGGCATCCTCTGACAGCAGTGCCTCACTGTCAGCCTGGGTACTCCTACGAACCTCTACCTTTGCAGTCACTCTGTCCAAGGGACCATCAGTACCCCCAAGCAGCTGTGGCTCACCTCCAGTCTCACTGCTACAGGGTAGCTCCCTCCCTGAAGTAACCACCTCACCAGTCCTGGCTGCAAGTATTCAGTCTGTCTGTGTCTCCCCCAGGCTACCAGACCCACATGCTTGTCTCCTAGCCTGTCCACATGTAATTGCATAAGCACATGGTACTGCCTCATCCAAATCCTTCCCTATCACGACATCTGCAGGATGGTAGTTTGGTACCCCTATTGTCTCAAGACAACCTACTATTGGCATTTTGTCTTTCCCACTTACTGGTTCACTCACCTTTTGTTCCCCACCTTGCCTCCATGGACATCTGTATGCCACATGGCCCCACTGGTTGCATTCAAAACATTTAACCCTAGGTCCGGGATATGTACCTCAACTAGTGGCTTCCCTTGCTACTAGCAGATTCTGTTGGGGCAGTCTGTGCTGCCCACCATGGGTTCCTTTAGACCCATGAGCAGTATTGGGGACCCCTTTCCTGTGCAGGGCTGCCCTGCTTGCCAGGTATAGGTCTCTCTTCTTCCCCAACTCTTCTGAAGTAGCACATTGTCTATCTGCTAACCAGATCCTCATGTCCTCAGGCAAAGTGCTAAGGGCTTGTTCCCTCACCAAAAGATCTGCCAGCCCTTTAAAAGTGGTGACCTGACATCTACTCACCCACCTATGGAAATAAGTGCCCAGTTCAGCAACATATTCACACACACTTTCATCTGCCTTGCGTCTATGCTCACAAAACTTTTTCCTATATGTTTCAGGTGTTAGCTTAAACAATTCTAACAAGGGATTTTAACAGCAGTATAATCAAAACGTGCATCAGCCATTTCTGACAAAACAGTTACAGCTTTACCATGGAGTAAAGGTGTCAGGAACCGTACCCAGAGCCTTTGGTCAACACCATACTGTGTACATACCTTTTCAAATATATGAATGAAAATCAAAATTATCCCCCTCTTTAAACTACAGAAGAAATTTACTGACCTGTTCTGCTTCTGGGGTCCAGTTACTCCCTTCCCAATTACCTCCATGAATCTGGCGAAGAGTCAGCATCTCCTTCTCATGCTGCCTCTGCCTCTCCTTTTCCTCAGCTTCCAGGTGTAGCAGTTTCTCATTCTCCTCTGCCTGTAGACTACTCAGTCTCTCAGCTGCTTCTATTTCCAAACACCTGGCCTCCAACTCAAGTCTCTTTAGCTCCAGATGGATTTTTAAGTCCTCTGCAGAAAGGTTAAGCTGTCCATTCTCCAATGGTATTATATCTCCACTGCCAGTCTGATTGTCCTCCTGGTTGCTGTTTTCTGATGCAGCTATAACCAAGGCTGCAATCAGGTCTGCCTTAGTCAGGTTTCCATGCACCAGTCCCCTAGCCTGGCACATCTCAGCCAGCTGGATCCTTGTCAGCTTTCCATATTCCTCTGCTGACATGCTGCATGCTTACCCTGATTAACTAAGCTAACAAAAGAAATAAAACAATTGTGATCTGAACTCTGAGTAGTCACTGCATGGCTGATTTAGAGTACAAAACACCTTCAAAGCTCACTGTACCCAAGCTACAGGAATTCAGTCTATCCACACCACTACAAGCCAATTAGTATTTGCCAACCAATTAATATGTGGTGTAGCTATCCCACCACTGCCAAGCAATTAATATGGGGTGTGGATATCCCACCACTGCCAAACAATTAATATGTGACACCTGTGCCGTGGCACAGCAATCAAGGAGCCTCAATCCTCACCACTAACATCAGTGAGGGGCCTCTCACATAGGAGGAAAGGATAACAAATGCACACAGTAAAGTGAAATTTCCCTTAAGAGCACACAGAGATCACAATCAGTCTGGGGCTGGTCGCTCCCTTACTCTCCAGGTCCCCAATAAGACTCCCCACTTGCACAGCTATAGGGTCCAGATCTCAGCCTAGTGGGCAAGCTAAAATCTCCAGCACCCTCTTTGTCCAACCAGTGCTTCATGCCCCTGCCCAAGTAGCTGACACACACACACACACACACACACACACACACACACACACACACACACACACACACACACACACGCACACACACATAGACACACACACACACACACACACACACACACACACACACACACACACACACACACTTTGAGAAGAGTTTATATAACCACACAGACACTCCTGGGGAAAGCTGGCACAGGTTCTCCAGCTGTGCCCCCTTTTCCCAGACTATACAGTAGTACCAGCTGCCACCACCCACTAATATTTATCAGCTACTTAAAGGCCCTTAAAAGGGTGTTCAATTATTACTGTGCAATATTATTATCCAATTGGTGGTATAGTCTAGGGCTAAAGCTATTAGAGTGGCTTTGTACAATTTTACCAAAGCATGCAAGTACTCTAAAGAGCTTAAATTATCTCTACAAAAACAGCCACAGTTGAAAGGGTTTAAAAATATTTAATAACAAATAGTCAAAACATAAGACAATACTTTTACTACACAGTGCTAGTCAAGAGTTCAGAGATCACAGAGAAATACTTAAAATAATTTGGTAGTACTATTCTGACATCACAGAAAAACACTAAGTCTAATAGTTCTAGTTTCTAGCTATTTCTAAGAGAAAACACAAATCTAAGATAAACTTACATATAGAGCAAGACAGTGCTGAATTGAATGGTCAAGACAAAAATGTTTAATGCTCTCTGATTCTCTCTGTTTTTAAAATCACATTTCTGGTTCACATTATATCATTCTTCACACTTCCCTGGGTTCCCAGGCTAACAGAAACTACATTTGCATTCTTCACCTCTGGGCAGAAACCAGAACAATAAAGGACATTTATGCATGCAAATTCTGGCCATTAATTCTGGCCTTACAACAATAGCAAGAATTCTTTCATCTAGACCGGTTGGAGCCGTGTTTACATCAAAGGGTCACAGCATGCTTTACTTGGTCAGCCGAGTACACTGTTGTTACATTTTTTTTTCAGTACCACATGTAACACTATTTTTACCATTTAAGACAACAAGCCAGTGATTTACATTAATATTTACAGATCACAGAATTATCTCCAAAATTCTATCTGGCTAGGCTGGCAGCCTTCACAATGACAAGGAAGCTGTACCTGCATGTACCATCTTTCCTGCTGCATCCTGGAGGAGATGCCACCTAGCACCACCACAAGATGATTATCGGGAACAGATATGGGAGATGATGACTGATGTCTTTCGGACACAGATGAGAGACATTATGGGGCATTTATTCCAGGATGTGGCACGGGCTATGCAGGACTCATTCAGGCAAATAGCTCTTGAGATCATTTGTGAAGTTCACCCCCATCAGTGCAGGCTCTAAGGACCATAAGTATTGTTTGTGTGATATGCTTGTGTAATGCTGCCAGCATGGTGTATGTCATATAAGTAATTGCACTGCAAAGGCACACTTCTGTATGCATAGCATACTGTTGTCATGCTTATGTGATACATGGCCAAATGTACACTGCAGATATCATATGACATTTAGCATTATGTTGCAGTGGGTATATGGCATACATTACCACATTAGAATTTCATTCAACATGCTGTCCATAAGTTTTGGCAGTTAATATGCTGATACTACTGTAAGAGTTCCACTGTATACATGTGTGGGATTCACAACAACTCACAAACAATTTGTTGTCTGTATTTAACATATATCACAGTGGTATGGGTATGATTTGTGGATTGCCATGTCATGCATGTCCAACAGAAGGACATATCCTTGTCCCTGACACTTGTCATGCTGTCATACTGGCATTGTTTGTTGCATGTATTGGCAATGATGATGCCGTGTTGTATCATATAGATGTTTCTGCTACATATGGAAGGTCCAGCATTACTGAATGCATAGACTGCCAGTGTACCATTCATCTATACATAGTGATAATGATGATTTATTCATTAACATTGCAGTTTGCCTTCTTTGGCCCATGTTACATTTCCACATGCATTCCTTATTCACATAGGTTTACATATTTTAGCAAATGGTGTACATATGCACCGATTTATATGCATGTCTCTGCACACATTCTGATCAACACAGAGACACCAGTGTACCTTGAGAATGTGAGCAGTCACTGACTTCATGTTAATGTGCCATAATGGTGCTCACAGGACCGCCCTTTCTTCATTCATACCCATGATCAGTGAAATCTAACCACATGCTGTACATTGTCATGACAGTATATGTGTGTATGTGATACTGATTCTTAGCTTGTTTACCTTTGCCTGTTGCTGTTGTATAATTGCTCAATACTGTGTGCGTGCGCATGTACACACACATGTGTGTGTGTGTGTGTGTGTGTGTGTGTGTGTGTGTGTGTGTGTGTGTGTCTGTGTGTGTGTCTGTGTGTGTGTGTGTGTGTGTGTGTGTGTGTGTGTGTGTGTGTGTGTATGTGTATGTGTGTGCAATTTATACATAGCCATTTTCTTGACATTAATGCGGTCTGTTCATGTCATGTACTTTGGCCATTCTCTTCAATATAGTTTGGGTTGACTTCAACACCACCCTATGTGGTGTTCATATGCATTGCAAAGCATCCCCTTTCATAGTGTTGTCCTACTTTCTCATTTGCCTATGTAGCTCTGCTGCCATGCCCTCCTTGATGTGGCCCCATGTTGTCCACCTCCCATCCATCTTTATAGGTATGTTACATATCTTACAAATATGCATGGTATACGTTCACCTTTCTTGGAATTCTCATCCATTTTCATGTAATTGTTTTGTTAGAAGGTCAACTTGTGCCAACTCTATGGGCATTAGACAGATGCAGGACATATGCATACAAGTTGCTGGCTACTGCTTGCAATAGATCCTTGCTCTTGTTTTACTTTTGTGTTACATGTTAACCAGTGTCCTTTTTCAGATCTCATATGCACAACCTGAGTGGTCATAGATACAACAAATGGTCACAGCAGAGTCAACCATAGGCAGCTGAGGCAAACTGCTAGCCTGCTGTGATGGCAAAGGCCATTTGCTTAACTTTTTCTCTTTGTGACTGAAGAAGAATTGACCAAAGAAATGACGATCTATTCTATGGTCAAGCTGAAAATGGTGCCTCTGTCCTGGGGAAAACAAGCAACACATGCCAGTAAAACTACCAGTCCATAAAGTTACTTTTCTGACAGAAAAATACAGTTAAAGCACTTTCAAACACTATGGCAGACTCACAACAGAAAAAATAACACAATTTCCATACAGAAAATATTTTATCAGTCAGTTAACACTACTTTTAAACTGACGGAAATAAAATGTGCTCCATTTAAAATCATGTTATAGTCTCGAGACAATCAGTTAAACCATAGCATTCCTAGAAAGTAATAAAACATCAGTAAAAAATAAGAAAATAGAAATTTTTTCCCCCTACAGGAACTTATCTGCCCAACTAAGGAAAGCGCAAGCCGACCATCGATCCTCCCAAGCCTCAGAGGAGTGTATTCTTCAGTGGCAGGAAAGCATTAAAGGGCTTTCACACCAAAACTTGTCTTTTAGGCAGCTCAGCTCGAGCTGCTTGATAGTTTGTGTGGATGGAAAGTGCCCTGAGGCTTTGAAAACTGGCTGGCTGTTATATCTTTGGCAGGATATAACCCATATATCACAGGCTACTGCAGCAGTGATCAATATGAAGAACATCTTTGTGTGAAAGCAGTGTGTGTGTGTGTGTGTGTGTGTGTGTGTGTGTGTGTGTGTGTGTGTGTGTTTGTAATCTTCCTGGCTGTGAAGTCCATTCTGTCCCGAATTAATGTCTATAAATAAATAATCAGATATGCAGTTTAGAACTACTGGATGCATAATCAAGCCTAAAGTGCAAGAGCACATACCAGAGTCTGTGTTATTGGATATGAATATCCATATCAAACGTATAGACATATCCTGTGACATCACTCATCACATGCCCCTGTAATCTGCTATGCAGTCCTTCAAAATATATAGCTTGCCCTGGCATAGTGATAGCTACTCCAGTTCACAATCTATTCACAGGATTCCTCTTCCTTCTGCCAACCATGTGAAATTCAGACGTGTTTGGATAGTATATAGTAGAAGTGATTGCATCATCGAGTATTTGATAGTATATAGTGGAAGTGATTGCATCCTCGAGTATTGGATAGCATATAGTAGAAGTGACTGCATACTCGAGTATTAGATAGTATATAGTAGAAGTGATTGCATCCTCGAGTATTAGATAGTATATAGTAGAAGTGATTGCATCTTCGAGTATTGGATAGTATACAGTAGAAGTGATTGCATCCTCGAGTATTGGATAGTATATAGTAGAAGTGATTGCATCCTCGAGTATTGGATAGTATATAGTAGAAGTGATTGTATCCTCGAGTATCATGTATTATAAGCTTTGTCTTAATATCACGCACACATACGCAAAAAAAAAACAATATATTTCCTCTCTCTGAAGAAACGCATTTAGCAGTATTCTCAGTAGTTTTCATGCAGTGCCTTCTGATGATCTAATTTAATTTCCATTTCATAGCTGTAAGTAGAATGAGTTATCACTATTTTATCTGTGAGTCTTATGTTTTTCCAAGCATGAAAAGCATTTCACATGACAACTACACATTTTCTTGGACAGACATATCTATGACTGCTTTGATTCTGTGCTACACATGGAAGGAACACTTACTGCAGTCCCATCACACAGATCTAATTAATGAGACCAAGCACTGAAAGACCACGCCAGGAAGAGATGGGTGTGACCAAGTTACGAGAGGAGGGAGGTGGCATGGTCTTACTGCATGAATACCATCTGTTGAAGGACAGGCTCCAGTTGATATACAGAATGAAAGGCAGAAGACTTTGTCCTGCCAAGCACTGCATTCATACTGCAGACAGACCAGGTATCCGGATACATGTGCCCATGCCCTGACATTTCTTTTGGTTTGTTACTAATAATCCTCAAAAGTTCTGGAAATGCAGTGATCAACTCTCTTCATCCAAAGCACTCTAAATACTCTAAAACATCCTCACTCTCTCCACATTTTGATGGCACAGATATTGTGGAATACTGCATTAGCTACCTCTATAACTCAGTGCAGACACTAGTCTCAAAAAATCCTAACATTGACATTGGCATTCTGAAACTTTTGAGCTGCATGTCTTTTACTCTCCTTATAGTTTGTGTAGGTCTAGTCTATAAGTAATTTTAAAGTTACAACCTCTGTCTACAGTTGTGGAAATTTACCAACAAAACTCCTAAAGACTGCAGATAATTTGTTTACTCATCTAGTTGCTATACTTATCAACAGATCCATCAAAGAAGGATGCATTACATGCATTTGGAAAAAGCACAGAGGATAGGTCTTCATACGCACTTAACAATTATTATCCAATCATCCTACCTCCTCAGTTTCAAAAGTATTAAAAAAATGTGTGCACTAGCAGTTTCTTCCACTTTAGCTGACACAGAGACAATTTCAAACACTACACATGGCTTCATGCCATCTCATGATACTGTCATTGCCATTATAGTTGTTGTGAAATATGTGCATTGTCATTTAGATTGTGGTAAATATGTCAATGATGTATTTCTTGATACGTCTAAAACCTTTGACACTGCTTGGCACAGTCAGTTTCTGAAGATTCTGAATTCTACTAATTCCACCTTCTTTGCTATTGAATGTTTTTCCAACAATTTTGACAGGATGGCGTGCACTTGTCAAGGTCAGGGAAGAGAAGTTTTGCAGCAGGTATTTTGCAATAATTGACAAACAGAAGACAGGATTTTTGCCAGGTCAAAAATTAACAGTTCACCGGTAGCAACATTTGTTGCATCTCTGATGACTATTAATGTTAGGAGTGTTAATAGTAATTGTTTTTTATTGGAAAATGTACTATGTTCCCACAATATTGACGTTGCTATTGTTTGTGAAATATGATTAAAGAACAATGACTGGAAACCAGTTCTGTCAGGGTATAAATGCTTTTACTGTAACAGACATTCTAACAAAAAACAAGTGGAGGTGTTATGATAGGGATTAAAGATAGCTATGAGACCTGTGATTATTACATGTTCAGTGATAACACCTATAGACTGTGTAACTGTGACAATAAAGACAACCCTGGAACATATAACAATTGCTGGAGTGTACAGACCAGCAAAGTCAAGTGCTGATGACCTAGAAGAATTCATACATTTCATGCAAGAAACACAGATGGGAAGAATAATAGTGGCTGGGGGCTTAAATTTACAAGAAACAGACTGGAATAATATTGATTCAAGAACATTAGTAAGGGAAATATTCACAACATATGTTCAGGAGCAACATTTGCTTCAGATTGTAAAAAAAAAAAAAAAAAAAAAACTACCAGGGAATGGAACATACTAGACATTGTGTTCAAAAAGAAACTACTGTTACTTCATGTCAGGTTATACCACCATTGAAGTGCAGTGATCATGGGGTTATAAACGTTAATTTATTACTAGTTAATTCTGTCAAACTGAAATCTAAAGCAATACACAAAAGATTAATAACAGATTATATGGAAGCAAAACAGTCACCGTGTAAAACTAATTGGAATAACATGTTCAGTGGAAAAACTGCAGCAGGAATTTGGAAAGTTTTGAAAGAGAAATTATTTGAGCGCAAAAAAATCAAAAAAATGTTTAACATCAGGATCTAGGCACACAATGTCAGAAGGATATATTTCTATAAGAACAAGATACCTGATTAAGGCGAGAGACAAAAAATATATAACAAATGAAAAAAAAGATTGAACTACAACTTTCAAAACTTAAATAAACAAGCTGTACAAACAAAATAAACATAGTATGAGACAAGCTCAAGAAAAATTTGAAGAAAATTTATATAAAGATATTAAGCATGATAGGAAGGAATTTCATTGATATATAAGATGTGGAAGGAGTAAAATCATGCGCATTGTTAAACTTTGTGTATATTCTAAAACTTATTCTCAGACAAAACAGATTACAGATATATTTACAAGATCGCATACAAAACAGTCTGACTCCACAAAGGGGCAATAAATTGTCCTAGTGCCATCCACGTAACCTCAGATATTGAAATCAAATTAGATTATATTTAAAAAGAACTATGAAAACTGGATCCAAACAAAGCACAAGGAAGAGATGGAATTTGAAATAATGACCTGAGAAAAACTTCAGCAAGAACTACAGTACCATTATATCTATTATTTTCTAGAACGTATAAAAATGGGGAGATTCCTCAAGATTATAGACATGCACTTGTTAAACCTGTCTTTAAAGGAAATGTGAGTAGGACAAACCTAGAGTCATATAGACCCATACGTTTTCTTTCATGCTGTAGAAAAATAATGGCGAAAGTAATATTGAATAAGTTATTGTCAGAAATGGAACGGTTGGAACACTTGAAACCATATATCAGCATACATATGTTGAAAACTAGTCTATTACAACCTGTAACATGATTTTCTATAACATAATAACATCTATGATTGAAAACTGGGCTGTGATCTAATTTATATAGATTTAACTTCAGCATTTGACATACTCATGCACATGACATTGATCAATAAATTAGAATAACTAGGTATTGATGTACTATTGATAAGATGGATAGTTGCATGGCTTACAAATTGGATGTGGCAAGTATCTTAAAGCAAATGGAGAGGTACAATTTGAGGTTTCAGTCAGGGTGTCCTAGGCCCATACTTGTTTAGATTGTATCTTTCAGATATGTCTTTTACATCTGAGGTGTTCTACAGTCTGTATCCAGATGACTTGAAATTGGGTAAACTGATTACATGTGTTACAAATAGTGCATGTTTCTACAAAATGACTTGACTTAATTGAACATATGGGCACAGGAGAATATTATGCTGATAAATACATCAAAAACTAAGCATATAAGATTTGAGAGACATAAACTGAAAGGTGAATATTTAATACAGCCCACAGTGATTGAAACTGTAGATTCATTTCAGGACCTGGGTATATGGGTAGATCCAGCTTTGAGTTTTTCTAATCATATCAACCAATTGGTTAATGATATTTACAGAACTATAAGTTGTATAAAAAGATGTATAAAGTCTAGGAAATCATAAATGATGACGTCATTGTTTGTTAGTTACATTAAACCCAAACTTGAATATGGAATAACAATGTGGAAACCTTAGAAGAAAACAAGCATGAGTAAACTGGAAAGAGTACAGCAGAAATATACCAAGAGCATGCATGGATGTAAAAATGTAAGTTATTATAAAAGACTAAAATATCTGAACTTGTACAGTGTCTCAGATAGATCTTTAAAAGGAGAACTTATTCAGATATATAGTACATATAGAGACGACTACCTCTGGGAATGTTTGGGATTATCAAAAAGTAGTAGAGAATCATCAGACAACCTATGCAGAAGATTCTATAGGCATGAGAAGTGTACTAATCTGAGACAGTAGTGGATGCATGGAATAGACTACCAAGTTACATTAAAGCAAGCACTTGTTTAGATATTTTTAACAGCCTGGACACTTACTATGGGAACAATTGTTTTGGTATATTTGCAGCCTGGAAATCCATTAATGCCAGTGCTTGGAATATTTGTCTGCATGTATGGTGTTGTTGTGTCTTTCGGCTTTTCCTGGTTAGGAGTCGCCACAGCGAAACTCCGGTCTGCTACTGATTGGCAGTAGATTTTTACGTGCCAAGTTGTCGGGTCTGACGCACAACCTTCAATGAAGGTACGCCCATTCACGCATGTCTCCACACAGAAGACGTTCTAGCTGAGAATCGAACAGAACAACATCTTACTGTGAGGCGACAATGCTACCGCAGCACCACCACCGCATTTGTCTGCATGTATGTATGTATGTATGTAAATTTTAAAATTGATTTAAAATAATTACCTGCCAAACATTAACTGTGAAATAGTTATTTGTTTATTTTAAAAGAAATTATTGTTTCCAGAATTTCCTACTGTTCATATAAGTTATATTTTATTCTTGTGAATTTTAGTTTTGTGTTGCCATAACAATGAATGTTTGCTATTATGTATTTTTATCAGGTGTTTTTTAGTTTCATATTGCCATGCTAATGAAGGATTCATATGACATTATTTTTGCTACTTATTTACTACGCCACTTACTCTTTTTATATTTAGTGATAATAAATATTTCTGCTTTCACATAAACAAAAAATCTGGTTTGTCACATAGGTTTTACTTTCAGGTGCTTTAAATTGCTTTCTTAATTAATGGATTCAGTGTGATGATCCCCATCCTTACCAATATACAAACTACCTCAATGCAGAAACTGGAACAAACGTACAACAAAATTGCCAGATTTATTCTAAACCAACCACTCTCTTCACATCACTGCCTCTCACTAAACAAACGTCAGTTGCTGGAATTTCTGCACCTTCTCCTACAATCACAACTACACACTACCTTTTCCATACTCAACAACCCCCTCTGCCTGCCCTGCTCTCTCCTCCCATGTTACTCCCTACCCCCCCTCCAACCTCTCCAGAATGCTGATCAGCATCTTTACTCAGTTTATAAACCCAAAAGGAATATTGGCAAACTAGTTTACAAACACTCTGTCTCACTAAATTGGAACAAACTCCCTCTCTATATTAGATCCAACCTTTCCTTTCCCTGTTTTAAAAAGGAGCTTAAATCCCACCTACTAAACTTAAAATTATGCCGTTGCCTTGACCACAAGTAGTCTTAGTCTCTCCCACTGTATAACCTGTTGCATCTCCTAACTTTCTTTCTTTCTTTGTTAGTAACTTCTGCTTAAACTAATGTCCTAAACCCTCAGCTCTACTACTATAGCCCTACTATAGCCCCCTCCCATTCTTCACACTAGTTATCTCCCCCCCACTGCCTATCAATGTCTATTGAACAACGATTATCTTTTTGTTTTTACTCTCATATGTAGTAAATTTTAGTCCACTGCTATCAGTGCAACCCTTAATGTTCATAATTTTTTTCTTTTGTTTTTCTCTTTATAATTAATTTCGTATTTGCAGTGTTGTTTTTAATAGTTTTTGTCCTGTATGTTTATCTTTGCTTATGCTTGCTGGGGCTCTTTCCCCTTGGGTCTCCACTGAAATCAGGTTGCTTACTATTAATGCAATGCAAATAGTTAATAATCTTTTCTTTTTTACAATTACTTTGTATTGTGATTGTTATTTAATGTTTGTATATTGTCACTTTATTTTTACTTATGTTTGCTGGGGCTTTTCCCCTCGGGTCTCCACTGAAAATGGGTTTGTTTGCAAACTCGGTTGGACTAACCTGGTTAACAAATGTGAAATAAATAAATTAAATAAACAAATAAATAAAGTCCTTATCGTTTTTTAAATGATAAAAGTGTTTACTGGTTTTGCTGCTGCAAATGTTCTTTTTACAGTTGGTAGTAATAAATATTTCCTTTTTGCTTATGTTTTTCTCTGACTTTTTATTTTATTTTATTAGTCATCAGTTAGTAACCTTCATTTTTATCTGACTTTCAAATATGTAGGAAATGACACAACATGACAAGTTACCCCTGACAAAGAATGTGTTCCATGACATCCATGCCTAGTGTTTCACATTTTATGCTATATCTACAGCAATAGTTACAGTTTTACTAAAACTACAAATCAAACGTAAACCAGCAAGACAAAATATATTCATGAGAAGATACTAATTAGAAAGATGATCACAAATTAAAAGTATCACATTTCAAGGAAGAAATTATGTAAGCGTCACATTTCAAGGAATAAATGAGATTTTGAAACAAAAACACCATGTATGTTCCTGCTTTATTCCTTGCTTGTAGACTTTGGAGAATCTGGTAAAAGGTAGCTAATTATGTCATACCTTGTACATGAAGACAGGAGGAACAGGAAATCTGATAACCTGAGGTAGGACTAAGTCACATTTATGACTGCAGGCTTGTTATTATGGGTTCTTTTCCCACTGATTAGTTGATGCACTCTACCAAGGTATTAACTTTATTTCATACACTTCTTCTTCTTTCGGCTTTTTCCCAGTTAGGGGTCGCCAGAGCAGATCACCTGTCCGCTCATGATTGGCAGTGGAGTTTTAAGGTGTCAAGTTGCCAGCCCAGCGCCCAACCTTCCACAGAAGGCACACACACACACACACACACACACACACACACAAACACTCACAACTAGGGCCAATTTAGTGTGTCCAATCCACCTACAGCATGTCTTTGGGATGTGGGAGGAAACTGGAGCACCTGGAGGAAACCCACACAACCACAGGGAGGACATGCAGACTCCGCACAGAAGGCACCCCAGCTGAGGATCAAACTGGAGAACCTCTTGTTGTGAGGCGGCAACACTAACCACTGCATCACCACGGCCACCCAACTTTATTTCATATACTGTGAATTGTAATATACAGTTGGAGTTCAAGCATTTATCTGAAAGCATATCTGCACATCTGCAGTTCATACACATTTGGAAGCCAGCTATTTAAAAAATACATCTAATCATATTAGAAAAACAAGCAGCACCTGCTAGAAATATCTTAAAACTCTCAATGTAAAGCTTAACTGCATTTATTTATTTGCATGTTTGCTTGTTTATTTATTTGCTTTCTTGACAAGTTAGTCCACTAAATTCAGTGTGTCTTCAGGCTTGGAATCAGAATTTTGGTCTTATTAAGTGATCAGGTCTAAATCACACAATATACAATTAAGGAATAAAACTCAAGCCAATGCACTATATATATATATATATATATATATATATATATATATATATATGGATTCACTTTATATCCTCGAAATACTGAAATATCGAAATTCAGCATGTCGAGGCTATAAAGTAAAAACCTGAAAAGAACAAAAACTCAGAAGCGCAAAATTCAAAATCTCCCATACAGGAGATTTTGAATTACCGCTTTTGGTGTACACAAACACACACCTTACTCCCCACACACAAACACAGGCTCTATCCTACATAAAAGTAGGGGGTCAAGCCCCCCTGCACCCCCCATGTGGAGGGCTGCACCCCCCCCACACACACCCTACTTAAACATTCTAACTCTGAGGTCACACTACATACAAAAACACACAAAACATCACCACACAAGCTACATTCTCCTCACAAATACACATCACAGTAACAAAATTCGCCAACAGACACCACAGCCCCTACCCAAAAACCTTAACACATAAACACTTAACTGAATCCATAACCACAGCGAAACACCAGAAGCGCTAATTCAAAATCTCCGGTATGTGAGATTTTGAATTTCACACTTCTGAGTTTTCGTTCTTTTCAGGTTTCCACTTTATGGGTTCGAAATAATGAAATTTGATATTTCAGTATTTCAAGCTTCTAAAGTGAATCCATATATATATATGTATATATATCAATCATTTACTTAGCCCACCAAATGACTTTTGAGAAAAAAATGTTAATATTTACAGATGTCAAAACATTCTCATTGTATCCTGCATATTTGTTCATATTTACATTATTTTTGGAATCACTACCCAGAATATGTGTTTTAAGGATATACACTAAAGTGCATAGCTATTAATGTAGTTATGTTAGCACCAGTATAATGTAATGTGTCCCTGTCCAAGTGGGGGGCTTATATGGAGTCAGGTATTTTGAATCATTAAAGGTGTTTGACTTTATATCCACGATATAATATCTGGTCTGATTTTTCTCTTCAAGATATAACACCAGTTGTTGGATTATGTAGATTCCAAGGACTTAACAGGATGTTATCATAGACACAATAAATGAAACACGGGCACTGTATATGATTTGAATGAACTTCGTATAAAACTTCAGACATTAGAATAAAATTGTGAAATATTTGAACTTTTTTTCTTTGCTAATAAGAATGATGATTACGGAGGAATAACAGCTGTCCTTATCAGTGAGGCAGTAGCTACAGCTTGCAGTCAAAGAAATTATCTTCTGAACCGTGCAACCCCAGTGCAAAAAAACTGCATGCAACCTGTAAGTTTGTAACGATTATTTGACCTAAACCAAATTTAAGAGTACAAAGTTGTTTTTCTTCTTCATTCACATCTAGTTGACCAATTTGTTCCTCTTCCCGTGGCAAGAGCTAGCTAAGAAGAAGTGTTGCTAAGGTAATCATTTCTGTTTTTCCTTTGTTTCATTTTTATGCCCTAACTCCCAGGCATTCTCATTTGCATGCAATGGGCCCTTACCATGCATACCATGCGTCTGTGTCATGTGATCGATTGGCCCCGCTCCTCTTGTAGGCAAGCATTTTCATATTATCCCCACTCTCCACTGGGGATTTTAGCACTGAGAATATACTCAGAAGGACACATCTCTCCCCTAACATTATTCAGACGTGAGAGAGTTTAAATCTCATCATTTCCTCTCAGCGCCAAGTGCAACAATTGTCTGAGTAGCCAGTCGAACTGAAGCCACCTGAATCCTAGCTAGAACGTTATCCTTCTATGCTGTGACTGAGCTTGTAGATAAATTGTATACGTTAGGTCACGGCAGTAATGTTGTGTTGTGTCTTTCGGCTTTTCCGGTTAGTGGTCGCCACAGACCGCTAATGATTGGCAGTAGATTTTTATGTACCGAGTTGCCAGCTCTGACGCACAACCTTCAACGAAGGTACGCCCATTAACGCACGTCTCCACACGGAAGACTCTATACCTCCGAATCGAACGGAACAATGTCTTTATGCCAGGCCTGAAAGACGCAGTCATGATGTTGAAAATTATAGCACATACTAGGAGGATTTATACAACAAATGATGATTACGTTTAAGAAGGATATTGTCAATAAGTACTTTAACTTTTGATAATGCTTTAAAGGTTGCTTTAGCAGTAGAAGTGGCAAACAAAACTCTAGAAGATTTATAGATAAGGCATACTGCAGTGATGTATAACACAACAGGAACATAAACATAAATGATGTGCACCTGAAAGTAAGAAAGGTAGCAAAGCTAATGCGAGTCATTGGCACCCTGGGAAACAGCACTTGGCGGCTGATTACATTTTATGAAAGTGAGAGATGAAAGAAATAAAAACTAGATTAGTATGCATCGTTCTCATATGTTTAATGCTAAGGAATGGGACAAATGAGAATTCAAACGAAACATTTTCCACACAGAGCTGTATGCCAGAAGAAAGTTAAAACATTTCTGGTAGAAATTTAACTAGAAATAAAGGCTCTGAACTTTGACATTGCTACTGGAAGCAAACAACGTCACTATAACTAGTGAAATGAAATTCAGATAAGTAACAGTTTGCAGCTAACTGCTATCGCCTTGAAATCTTATTAACAGAAAATGTATAAGGATATTGTGAGTTACTGGTACAAACATTGGTTTTAAGGAACAAGAGGTACTTTTGATAGTAGTTGAATGGTATTGGACCAAGTACGCAGGGAAGAATTAAACTATCCATCCATACATCCATGAATCCATTTATCCATCATTTTCTTGAACTCTTTTCCTGGTGAGGGCCTGTAGCAGGTAAGAACACCATGCAATTAATTGAACAAGGTTATCTAAAGGTAAGGTTATCTAATCTAAAGATAACCAGTTAAATGAAGAAGACAAATTAGTGATTTATAGAACTTAATTAGAACAAAAGACATTGATATAGAATGTTTTAACCGGACAACAGATGAGGCAGATAGTTTTCCGTACAGTTTCATGACATTGAACCTTACACAGCTAAGCATGGTACAGCGGGACAATGTCTTAGTCTGGCCCTGTCTCTCTTTCTCAAGAGTGTCCAAATCTCTTCCTATGAAAGTAAAACTGATTAGAGACAAATATAGAGCATGTTTTAAAAGAATGATGACCTTGAGATGTGAAGCCGTAAAATGTGTGAATAGTTTAATTCTCCAACTCTGTGAAACTGTAATTTTCCTACACCTATTGAAAAGATTCCTGATTGCAACCCAGGCAAGAGGGGTCAGTTAGTCACACTGCCACTAGAGTAGCCAGGCAGGTAGGGGAAGGAGTGAAGGAGCACATCCTAGTCACCTCTGCCAGGTGGAAGATAGGACTTACAGCCACTGGGAGCCCATATAGAGCAGTGCAATTTTTCCCAGTGGACATCAAGGAAACCACTAGTTATGCTGTGAAGACAGGGTCAGGGCTCCTTGGAGGTAATGCCTCTTGCAAAAGAAAGGGGACATCCCCCATGGTCAACCTATTGTCCTCTACCTCCTCAGTGCCCCATTAGATGCATATTGTTAGGCCCATAGACAAAAACAGAAAAATCTTTGCACAATCCCTAATGATTGCCTCAATGACAACTCCTCTCAGCTGGTTATTGGTCATTGAAGAAAGAAATACGCTGATAGACAAACAGAACATTTGATGATCAGCAGGCAGTGGGGACGAAAACTGTAAGAAAAGAAAGGAAAATTAAAGAAAAGGAAAAAAAAAGTATATATTCTTAGTGCATCGGACAGATAATCAGATCTGAACTTGGATGAAACTGTATGAATGCCATGTCTGGTGTTTGAAGACACATCTTAAAGCATTACTGGTAAGAAGGAATCACTATAGGCTGAATATGGAAAGAGATGAAAAGAGGTGATTTAAGCATTAAGAGACAGTATGCATTAGGCCTTTGAACAATGGAAGTATGTAATTAAAGGAAGCCAGGAACTGTGATTTATGTAACACTTATATACACACACACACACACACACACACATATATATATATATATATATATATATACATATACACACACACACACACACACACACATATATATATATATATATATATATATATATATATATATATATATATACAGGAATCTACGCAGACTGCCTCAAAAAACTCCAGCTTTACTCTGTCGCATATCGCCTAATCAGAGACGATCTCTGCCTAACATGCAGAGCTATGTCAAACCCACAGCTGTTGGACATGCTCCACGTAAAGAAATCCCAATCCCTCTGAGCTACATGCTCTAGGGACCTAAACCTTGTCACCACAATAAACAGAACATGCTAGAGGGATAGATTCCTGTCTCAGAGACTTCCCATACTCTGGAACAAACTACCTATCTATATCAAACAAACCTCCTCATTAGCACTCTTCAAGAAAAATCTTGATGATTGGATGGGAGATAGGAAATTCACTCCGGGGATCACTTCTGTGGCTCTGCTTGAGAGGGGCACAGGAAAATAATTTTCTTTGGTGGCAAAAGCCAGGGTATCATTTGGCTAGGCTTATATAGGCCCTAGGGCCAATAGTCTAGTACCTACCTATGAACCTATGACCCTATGAACTTGAAAGGCAGTTGTTAACAAAGAAAATATATTTAATGTATAATGTTTGTAAATGGAAAAAAATGTTAATGTGGTTTGTTTTCTTTACTATTAATATATGTGTGCCTATGTCTTAAGTGATAGTTTAATAAAAGTGTTTGAAAAATGGAACAGGGTAAATGAAGTATTATGTCTACTATTATGCATTAAACTCTCCAGAAGATATCAGTATTCTCAAAGAAGGTCTTTCCCGAAGAAAGAGCTAGTGTTAAAGCCATAGCTTAAAGTTAAATGACAAAAAATATATAATTGTATCCTTCAGCAAGCATGACATTTTCTGTAACTATGAGAATCCACATGGACAATGAGCTGTCATATGATCTCCATGTATCCAGTGTTGTAAGGAAGTCCTTTTTCATTGTGCAGCTTATTAGAAGGGGTATGACATCCAGGTCCAGGGAGATGACCATTCCACTGTCTTCTGTACTCATTAGGCCAATCATTGAGAATAATGTTCCCTTTGGTAGGTAGCTGTCCAAACACCTGGTACAACTGGAGTGACCACAACACTTTCTCACTAAGAAAATCAAAGGCCTAAATCACAGCAGCTACACTCATCACCTCAAAGCCCTGTCCCTCCTTTTTGGTATCTTACAGGTTATTGAAGGGTGATCTCTGCCTCACTTACAGACCCTCTACTAACCCCATCCTTTCAGATGTATTACATATCCACAAGTCCAATAGATTTCAGTCTCTCCTACAACTTAAATAGAACATGCTGGAGGGATAGATGTATCTCAAAGAGAGGAACACTTCTCTGGAATTGTTTTCCTCTCCATGTAAAGCAAAGTACATTTCTTACTGTATTCAAACATAATCTGGATGAGTAGTTGGGAAAACACAAGGTCACCCCTGGATTGGCATCCTTGCTCCTTATGGACATGGGGTAATAGCTAACTGTTTTCCTGCCCCTGGGTTATTTGTATTCATAATACAATGGGGTCTGGGTTAATTGTTATAGAAATACTAGGGCTAGAAACTTATTGGGAATGGATGGTTAGGCTTTTGAAGATCCTCACAGATCATTAGCCTACTAAGTACCTATGAACCTATGATTATATGTACAGTGAAAATGACAGTTGAGTTATATACTGTGCAGATTATACAGGCGGTGTTGATAAAGTGCTGATCATTGATATATTACAACCTGACTAAGTATCACAGAGACTTGATTATGTAATTGACTGCCTAGTAAAAAATTCTAGGTTTGAAGCCAGCCAGTGACAAACAGTTATTTATGTGACATGCTATGTTCTGCAAGTTAGTTTTCATCTGTAATGATTTGCTAATCAATTGTAAAAATAAAGCTTTTTACTAAGAAACAACTGAGGAGCTTAGCCCAGTTTCCCAATTGCCCTGAAGCGCAATCTGGTTAAATGACTTGTTCAAAGTCACACAGCAGGCAAATGAAGATTTCAGAGAATCAAAATATGCACGCCAGGAAGCAGCTTAATAACAGCTCATCATTTTGATCTTCTGTGATAACTTCTAGGCAAATATACAGTCTTCTTCTGTTGATCTCATTTTCAATGTCTATATAGTTTATCAGATGGAGTTACATGTATTGGTAGCATATCTAAATATGACTGTGGATTCCTTTTTATTAGACCCATTTCTCCTACTACTATTGAAACATTCTTATCTGACTAATCTTGAACCAAACAGCAAATTCCAACCTGTTACAGGGGTTTATTTGGCAACATGCTGAGCAGGGTCAACCAGACTTCATAGCTCTAGCAATAATCTCCAGTTCATCTTTGTGGGATACTTAGGTATTCCTGGGCAAACTGATTGATGTTATCCCGCCAAAGCATCCTTGGTCTACCCTGTACTTGGTACATCTCTAATTGGAGGCACCCAGGGGCATACTCACAAAGTGCCTAAACCACTTTAACTGACTTCTCTCAGTTTGGAGGAGTAGCAGTGTCTGTACTCTGAGATCCTCCCAGAATGCAATCCTCACTGTGTCATGGTGTGGTGATCTTTATCATGGAGGAAGGGAGTTGTGTGCACTTCTGCTCCTTAGACCTATGTTTCTTGAAATGTTATAGGTTTATAGTTTCATAGGTTATTACTAGGTTAATGACCCTAGGGGGGGCTTTTTAAGCCTAGCCATGCTTCCCAAAGGTGAGGATCAAATCCTGTACCTTGTGTCTATAAGGTAAGCATCTTAATCAATATGGCAACCCCCAACCCTTTTATGTTCCTGATAGTGTCATCACTGGCAACTAATGTGAGAAAAGGGGCCAGAAAACTGATAAACCAGAATGTTCTGCATGAAGCTTAACTTAAACAAACCAAAAAAGCTCACCAGGAATGGAAGCGCCCAAACGCAGTCATGAAACTGGGGCTGTGTGTAATGGCATGTATCTATTGGCCAAGTAGCCTATGAATCTCAGACAGGTTTAGCTGAAACAAACTGCATAGAATCATTGTGTGGCTCACCATGGTTTAATCTCTGCAAACCTATCGGGTTTCTAATACCAAGATAGGAATAGACCCCCATTCCTAAGTCAGGGTATAATTAAAGTTCTTGAAATTAGTATTGTTTCAATCTTTGATATTAGTCAAAAGTGCTCTTCGCAGCACCTGCAATGCGCTCAGAACTGACTCCTTCTGCAATTCATATGAAGTTACATGTATTGGTAGCATATCTAAATATGACAGTAAATTCTTTTTATGAGACTCATTGTTCCTACTACTACTGGAACTACTAAAACTATCTGGGTATCCTTCTTCCACATTGCGCTCATTTCTGCCTGCAAATTCTGCTATTTTATGACTTTTTGCCTCTCTGTACATGAGACACTGCAATCAGTAGGTGCCGCAGTTTTAATGGCCAATGTTACTTTGGCCTATTTTCATGGACTACTATATCTAGTTTTCTAGAACCTAGTTTTTGAACTGTTGGTAATGGGTTATGATCCCATGTGATATAAACTTCATCATTCTGTATAATGCTTTGTAGTTCATGTTTCCAATGATTCTCAGCTACTTTTATATTGTAGTGCTTGCACAATCCTCAGTGCAACAGTCTTGCTACATTATTGTGCATTTTGGTGCACAGGCCCTCTGTCATGAGTATATTATACCCAGTAACAAGGTGTGTGACTGTTTCCAATTCTTTTTTCCAGAACCCACATTTGTCTGTTTCTCCCACATTTTCAATGGACTTTGAAAACTAATGTGTACGTAGTCCACTGTTGTAGACTGCCATTATTAACCTTTCATCCTTTGGTTTCCTCTCACCTGTCCTTCACCATTTCTGCGTTAAATCCTGATCAACATGAGATTGTTCCACGAGATATCTATATTTGCCACTATATTTATAGTTTTTCCTCATTACTTTCTATCTCATCTGATCCTTCTCCTTATATTCTTTCTTTTGTTTTTTGGCACATTCAGCTGCTGTCTGATTTTTGTCCACTTCTGGTTTGATTTCCATTACCACTTAACACTAAAATGTTTCCGCTAAACTAAGCAGAGAAGCCATCCTAGACCTCATCTCCTCATGTTTTAAAACTTTCTGTATGTTTGGATCTGAGGAGGTCAACAGATATGTATGCAGTCCCATGACTGCAGATCTACACATGTAATCAATTTCGAGGAGGCCCATAGCTCCTTCAGAGAGTGGAATATATAATCTTGGTATACACTGATTTTTATATATCATTTGATAAGTGTGAAGCATTTTTCTTGTTTTTCTGTCCAACTGACTCAATACCGTTTGGGGTCGGTCAATTACACCAAAACTGTAAGAATAGGAAGAGCAAATTGGTTTATAACTTGTACTTTATTCCTAGATGTCAAGGCTGTTTTCCATATTAGTTTTAGTCTTCTGAAGTATTTGAAGACTTCCTTACTGAGTTTTATTCCCATTTCTTCATGCTTTTTTGCAGATCCTTCATCAATTCCCAAATAGTTATGTACTCCTTCCTGCTCAAGTTCCTTTATATCACGGTCTTGTCCCATATAGAGATTTTCTTGGAAATGCAACTTTCCTGCTTTAAACATTGCTTTTGCACATTTATCACAACCAAATGTCATTCTTATATCATCTGAGAAACGTTTAACCACTTGACTTGCAGTTGTGCTTTCGACTCCCCATCTGATGAACTATACAGTTTTAAGTCATCCACAAAAATTAGATGAGAAGTCTTTAAGCAAGGTTGTTTCCTGGGATACAAACTGTAACCAAGACCTAATTTGTTAAGTAAACAGCTTAATGGGTTAAGGACAAGACCAAACAACAGTGGTAATAATGAATTACCCTGGAAAATCCCCCTTTGAAATTTTATCCCTGGGATAGCACTTTGCCCTTTGTCATGGCTTAATGCAAAGTGGTTTGCTACTGTTTCATGGTTACTGTAATGTAATTAATCTGTGTACATCATATCTTGTGCATCTGTAAGCACTCCTTTATCCATGAATATGGGATGCTCTCAAATGTTTTTTTGTAACCTATCCATGCCATATTTATATTCCTCTCCTTTTTACAATTCTCTATTATGGATTTATTTAGCAACAAATGACCCTTTGTTCCATACATCTTTCTTTCGTTACTTTTTTATTCTCTTGCCTTAAATGATTTTTCTTCTGAATAAGTATAAGCACAGTCCGCATCAATTCCAGTATATAGTTTTATATTGTCGGAAGGCAAGTTATTGGTCTACAGTTTTTGGGATGGCGTACAGGTTCACTATTAAGGAGGAGTATTGTTTTTTTTTTCCTGTTGTTAACCAGGTCAGTGTCTGTTCAGGATACATAAATAAGTAATTCTTACTCAGGGCTAAATCTTTGCGTAAATATGTTAATACGTTTAGTCAGAAGTTAGGTACTTCATCTGGGCCTGGAGTTTCCATTTAGGAACTTTTCTTAATTGTGTTTTACTTTCTGTGGCCATTACTTCATCCCATTTCATATCTTGTTCACCTGAACTCCTTACTGTTTCTTTTATTTTTCTATTTGTTCAGCATCTTTTTTATGTTCCACGGGGTCTTCATAAATATTTCTCCAAAATGTGTCAATTTCTTCTTTATTTTTCTTTTGGTGGTGTTTTCATTATTTTGCTTTGTTTCCCAGTTATCTATACAATTTTTTCGGGTCAACAATGAATTGCTTGTTTTGTACTTTTCCTTTATATTTATCTGCATGTGTTCTAAGTTTTTCTGTTTGTGATGATACCTTTAGTTTATTATTTGCAATAGCGTATGATAGATCCTGGTCTGTTCTGATACTGTGCATTGCTTTTCCCACATCTATTTTTCTAAGTATTTTTGCTGATCTGGTCCCTCTTGTGTAGTCTTCTAACAGTGACACTTCTTGTCTTAATTGCTTTATAGTTTTCTCTATTTGGTGCATCCGTGATGGCATTTTATTTCTTCCTCGCCTTTCCCTTATTGTTCTGTGTATTTGTGGTAAAACTTTACAGTTTTTTTTTAATTTAGCTGCACAGTAATATATCCAATTTTCTTCTGTTATATCTCATGAATTTCTATTAATAATTTTGATTACTGTGTTCTTCTGCTTTGTCAGACTTTTAACATTTTCATCTTATTTATTTTCTGTAATCTATTTCTTTCATTGATCTTAACATGTCTAGCCATCTCTGTTAAATCATAGTAACTCTTGCCTTAGGTCATTTTATTCTAAACTGAGAGCAAATTCTTTGCTCTCTGTTTCCTGCAGGCACTCTACAGAACATATTCCTGTGACATATCCTCTTCAGCTGTATCGTGCATCATCTGCTGCTCCTTGGTGTGGGAACTCAATGGCCCATCCCTCCACAACATTGCCTGTGTCAGAGTTGCCACTGTTTCCTGTTGCTTCCCTTGCTGTGCAACTCTAACTGAACTTTTGTACTGGTCCGTTACTGAAGGCTCCAGAGCATCATCATCTGGCACATTATGCAGTGCTTCCCATTCCACCTGCTTCTCCTTAATTTGGGAACTCATTGTTCCATCATGCTATAATATTGTCTGAGTTGGATTTGCTACAATAAATCCTGTACTTTACAGGTAATCCCTAAATTCAGTTTCTTTTTCTTCATCTTCTCCATTACTAAACCTCTTCTCTACTTTCCCCCTTTGTTTTCTTATTTTTTGTGTTGTGAAATTTTCCAGATGTGAGTGCCTTTGCCTGTATTTCTCTTCAGATATCTTCAGTGCTGCCTTTTTGTATTGATTAATTGATTAGTTTTGCTTTCTCCATTGTATAAAATGTTGCACCATATCAAGTCTCATTTTTCCCCATGTCCATATTTCAGTTACAGATGTCTCCCACTCCACCTGTTTCTCCTTAATTTGGGGACTCATTGTTCCATCATGCTGTGACATTACCTGTGCTTAACTTTCTACACTAAATCCTTCACTTTGCAGGTATTCCATAAGTTCGTTTTCTAGTTCTTTAACTTCTACCTTACTAATCCTTTTTTCTATGTTCCTCTCTTCATGTTCTTATTTTTGCACTGTAAAATGTTCCATATCTGGGTGCCTTACCCAGTATTTTTCTTCAAATATCTTTAGTGCTGTTTTTTTTGTATTAATTAGTTTGGCTTTCTCCTTTGCATAAATATTGGACCATATCAGATCTTTTGTTTCTTTCCTATGTCCATGTTTCCTTTTTATACCTTTCAAAAAACTCTGAGCTTTGTACTTTTTATTTTTGCATATCCTCCATCACTTTTTTCCCCAGGCATCCTTTTTCATCTATGCAATGTTTTTCATGGATCTGTTGTATTAATGAATGCAAATGTGTATTTGAAGCTTTAACAGTTTTTCTTGTGCAAGTATTTTTCTTTTCTCTAATTTCTCTGTTAATATTTCTAAATATCTTCTATCTGGAAATTCTGGGCTTCTTGCATAATAGCAACCATACATCCTCAATAGTCCACTCTGTCATCTTTATGGCTCTTTTTTGGCCTGTCAGTTTTTGTGTTTTTTTGTGGACTACTACTTTCAAAACAAAAGTTGGGCCATCCTCCCCCTGAGCCTGGCCTAACCCTGTTGTAGGAATGTTTCCGTCTCTTGAGGATTCTACACTGTCATTTTTTTTTCCCATCCTTGCACAGGTACGTACACCAGAATTGGACATTTTTTATCCTGGGGTTTGTGCATCCAGCTGTCTTTTTTATTTTTATCCTACCACTCTCCGTGATATATGCTATGTAAGATGCAGTCTATGTAGCAATATCATCTTGGTGAGATTTTCTGAAAATGGGGCCCACCACGTGAATGTACTCACCAAGACTTGAAGATGAATTCAGTTCCAGCAATATTGCTCTTCTTTTCTTGCTGATTTCATCATCTCTCTATTCAGAACCTGTAAGGGAAAGGGGATGACATGCGATGCCAATTAAATAGCATGTAGGGTAGGCTAGCTGAAGGCAAGGATTCAAGTGGAAAACCTCAGTTAAATTATATGGAATAAAACATATACAGTAACTATTGACGTTGATGCTTTAAAATTCTACTCATTAAACAAGATGCTATGTTTAAAGAAGAATTGCACATTCATAGGGAGCATGGCTATTATTTACCTCCCATAAGCCCCCTACTTAAATATACCAACTTCACAGGCATGCTAATTCTAGGAAAGGGAATAAGCCGGATGAAGTTGTCGTTTTGGGCTCTGACACATGCTGTGACTATAAACAACATGAGTCCCAGTGGCACTTCATCATTTTTATCTCTTATCTAAAACATTTTGACTTAATACCCAGAAAAATCCTAAAGTAAAATGAGAAAACAGGGAGAAAGATGCATTGATGGAACAATATATTGCTGCATTTTCCAGTGTGTTAGCCAAGAAACAAAATCAATTACCAAATACTGTACCTCAGAGTGTGTTGGGTGTCTCAAACTATTGGCAACTGCCATTAAATTCTAAATTTGGAGATTTATTTATTTAACACTTGTTTACTGGGAAAGTCTGACTTGGTAAGAACCAATTTTCAGCAGAGGCCCTCGAAGGAACGCTTCAGACACATGTCTTTATAAAGTGGGAGGAAACCAGAGCACACGGAGGAAACCCACACGAATGCATGGAAGACATGTAGACTCCACACAGAAGGCACCCTAGCAAGAATTGAACCTGAGAACTTTTTGCTGTGAGGCGACAACATTAATCATGCCACCACTGTGCCCGCCTTTGACCATTTAACTTTATGTTGGAATGTCTTTATATTTAAGAGGGCTACACCTTACAACACTGTATCCTGGTGTTTGCATCTCTTTCTGGCAGACCCCATGTCATGTTTGTGAAACTCATGCTGCTGAGTAGCAGTTTGCATCCATAAAAGCTACCCTACATGCCAGTCCACTGTTTTAAGAAAAAGGCACCAAACTACACTTTCAAGGCTCAAGTTTGGTTAGTGAGGATTCTATTGGATAGTCATCTAAGTGCATTGAAATGAGCATCTAACTGGCATTTTTTTTTTCTGACCTTGGGGAGGGCAAAATTCAGTCTGTAATATACTGACCTTTGACATAGGTTGAAGGTACAGTAGCACTTCAGATATCATTAAGTTATGCTTGCTATAAAGCCACCCTTAGACTGGTGCAATAAAATGAACAGACTGTATTTCATGCAGAGGGATGACTAGAGACATGTTTGTTTAAAAATTAATAAAATCCCCTTGGCTGTCTCTGACTCTGCTTCCTGTTATAGCAGCACCAAAATGTGACAGCAGTCCCAATGAAATCAGGCTGCTGTAGACACCTGCTATGTAGGGCTGTGTCAAATGTGGTTAGGGATGATGATGAAGGATGCAGAAGGAAACAATGAGATCCTAATGATTGTAAAAATAGCTTAATTCAAACTTTAACTGCTATATGCCTGTCTTAAAGTTATTATTTTAGGAAATAAAATGTGATTTTCTGACAAATGAACCAATGCCCCTGGAGTGACAGTGTTCCATAGCACTGAATTACTTGTTTCTGATTGCATTGCAAGGTTGTTAATTTTATAGCAGAACTGACAAAACTCCTCAAAATGAGACTAATATCACATGTAGTGTATCTTTCTGGCTGTTAGAGGGAGCTCTAGATCAACATCTACATTGCCTCATGCGTAGTTCCAGTTTGAGTTTATTTTGAAAATAAACCAGAAACTGAAAGTAAGTGAAAAGTCTTTAGTCATCGTTGAACCGAAATATTAAAACAATGCTAAACCTATGTCCATTTTTTTCTGTTTGACAGCCTAGCTGAGATGTACTGAAAGAAAACTATAAGGCACTGAGAAACGCACTGTAGGTAGATGTATATTTTAACTATGTAGTCTCAAAATTCTTTTGACTTCTTTGCTTATCTATTTTTCTTTTGAGGTCACCCAAGTCCTGACTTTTTATTTCATTTTTAATCTTTCCTCTACTTTTGTATCTTTTTACTTCATTTTAGTTGACCTTGACTTTTAATTTTCATATAATTATTTCAGTTGTTCTTAGCTGCAAGTTTTTATTTTATTTTTATTTTTGATTTGTTAACTGTGTGGGTCTACTGGTCCTGTGACCCTATCCAGCCATGACTCCATACCACAAGGCAGTACATATTTTTAGGTATAAAGTTTGTAGGTGTAGTATTTTCAAATGGAAAATATGTATTTTGAAAAGGCAATTTATACATCCAGAGTTTTTAGATTATAGATACATTATTTACAAAAGTGGTGATCATGAATTTTCTTATGCTATTTGATTTTTCTGTCTAAACAATTATTTTTGCTGTTAATGGCTTTAGAGGTCAGTGACACATTATTTCAAGTTTCCTTTCGTGCTCCATGTCAGAATCAGTGTTGTGTTAGTTATAAAGGGAGAAAAATATTTGTCTTCACATTATATAAAATGTTCAGTACATCTAGAGGTGACTAAGATAAGATTGCGTTATTTGGCATTTGCCTCACTGATTCCAGGGTACTGACTTTATCTTGCCTCTGTCTGCAAGATAGTCAAACCTCTGTGTTTACAGTCACCAGTTCAGGTCTCTGTTCATGGAAACAGCCATTTAAGAGAAGGATGGCAGCGCGCCATGCATATTAATGAAGGCGCACTGCCTGAGCTCCTAATCTTACACGGAGTGTGTAAGAGTGCAGGGGGCATGTCTGAGAGCAGAGCTTTCAGAATATACATGCCCCCGCAATGAAGAACAACAGGAAGGCCAAAGGAATGAGCGAGACCGCATACCCCCAGCAACATCCACCCACGTGTACAACAGCAAAAGTAAATACAAACCAAATAAACAAACCTTTTTTTTTATTATTAATCCGATTAAAGCTAACCGTAGGTGCCTGGGTTTGCTTATCACTTAGCTATGGTTAATGCAGCTTAAATGGCTGAAGAGGATAACAAGGAAGATATATGCAAATGAAGCAGTATAGCAATAATGTAGAGGGCAGAGCATTTGCCTTACGAGCAGGCATTACCGGTTTGAGTCCCACTGCAGCACATTCCATTTTCCATATCAAATCACGTTATGACTAATATTATAGTTGCATAACCTACTAAATAACATACATTTGTATCCTGGAGTACTGCATTAAATGCAGATGTGGGGTGTTAGTATCATAATGTTGCAAAGTCCACAGATAATCACATGTGCCCCATACAGTATATGTACGCAGGAATCATGGATACAAATGGAAGGCAAAATGTGTAATGAATAATAACCCCCATACAGCTTCCAAATCCCCCTCCTTCGCAAGAACCATTAGATATTACTGTCTAAATCAGTACAGTTGTAAGTGGGAGTAAGCACTAGTAAGCAAGTGTAAGCACCAATAAGCAGTAGTAAGCATATTTAAGCACTAGTAAAGTGAGTTTAAGCCGGTTTGCATGGCAGTAAGCAATGAGCACACAGGTTAAGCAATATTGAAGCTAACTCTCTGTAAGCATCATTAACTGGAGGTTAGCAGTGCTTACCCTCGTGCAAACCCGCGCAAACCCACTTACAGCTGCTCAAAAGTGCCTTAATCACTCTGTACCCAATGGGCCTTGTTCTGCCCAGCAACAAAATAAACAACCTTGCAGGTCTTGAAGCCAGGACCCTATACACTATAGTCACAGTAGTTAACCACCAAGCCATCACAGCAATACAGAAGAATGAGGCATCAGCAAACAAATCCTCACTATAGTAAAATCAAACTGAACCTGTGAAAGGAATCAGTATACAGTCATATGTTCTATAACCCACTACATAACATAAATATGTGAACTGAAGTACAGCAGAAAGCCCAGATGTGAGGTGTAATTGTAATAGAGTGTTGAAGTCCCCAATAAAACACAAGGACCCCATACAGTGTACGTGCTCATGAATCATGGATGCCAGACATATATATATATATATATATATATATATATATATATATATATATATAAGATGTAATGAATAATAAATCAATGCCAAAAAGAAAATATAATGCAAAGTCTATTGTAAGCAACGCTAAGCATTGCATAGGCTAGCTTAGTAGGTGTAAGCAATGTGTAGGCCAGCTAACTCAATTTGCCCAGTGATATACCCCTTTAAACACTGCCAACCTTAGGTAAGCAGGTTTGTCCATAGCTTAGCCTTTTCAAAACTGTCCAATCACAACAAAGCCCGGGAAATCAGCCCTACTCAAACCCAACAGGTGGGAATACATCTCATAACTGGATGTAGCTTCCCCTTGGAGGCACCATGTCAGGAAGGGGAGAGGGTGCGCGCTTCCAGGTGCAGTGCTGGGGCATCCAGGAGTCCAGAGTCATGGCAGGACTCCTTGTCAAAGACCACGAGCAGAGACTGCTGCAGGGCTAGTACCAGGTCCCCAATATAAGGCGGAAGCCTGGGACCATCTCTCCCCGTGACCTCTCCAGTGCCACTGGCATACCCCAAACTTGTGAGCAGGTCAGGCATCACTATGCCGACCTGAAGCGGTGTAAGGGAGATCTCTTGGAGCAGTGGATCCAAGAGGCTAGAACAGCAAGGGCTGTCCCAGCTGTGTGTAAGTATCACTCCACTATGTGTGAAATAACTACCAGCTCATGTATATCATGGAAAGGTATGGCTAAATATTCCTCTTATGTCCTTCACAGCTGCAATTGAGCAGGCTGCAAACCAGGAAGCCTATGGATGTTGCCTGGAGAGGTTGCGACACAAGGCAGGTTAGTAATACTCTTGCATGTACTGTCATAGGAAATAAATCTAAAAGTATTAGCAAATTAATTGCCAGTATAAAACCTCTATTGTTTAAGGCAAGTACTGCATACACTGGAGAATATGGCAGGAAGAGTCTCATATAGTTTGTATGTAAATAAAAGCATAATAGCCTGACAATAAAGGTCTAACTGCTGGACTGCATGTGTGTACTCTGGTATCATATAGTAATGTAGATTTGCAATCACGTAATAGTACTGTTGTATTAAGCATTATTACCCACACTGTGCACCATAAATAGAATGTGTAGGAATGCCTGTATATGACTGGTGTAATCCCCAGAGGTCATTTAGTACAACTGAGAGACACACAGACAGAAAACAGTGAAAAGGCAGACAACAAAATCCAAATAGCACATGCAACTAGACGTGAACTGTTGTATTTTTAGCAAACACAGTCACGGTTCGAATCCTGGCAGTGATAGTAGTCTGCATACAGAATCATACCCCACAACTGTACAGATATGTCCAGAATGTCCAGTAAAGTGGCCCATAGCTGTTGCCTGTCAACTTGTCACCCTGGGAAATCAGTGGGATGATTCCAGACGTATAAGCAGCAAACTTGAAATACAACTGATTGACACACATCTATGAGAACAAAGCCGGCATACTAGCAACTCCCCAAAACCTTATGAAAGTAAGAAACCATGTATGTCCCATTTACACCCCTATGTTGTCAAGCTGTGGCCAGAGTGTGTACAGTAACAGAGTGAGATGTATGTGCATAATAGCAATGTGGAATCTGGTACTGTGTGTGGCAACATTCAGGTAATGCTAACAAAGATTTCTCCCACAGGTCTGTCAAATGTGAACAATGTGCCCAGAAATACAAGAATGATACCCTGTACTAGTACTGTTTACTTTGACATTGTATGGCATTGTGACTGATGCAGTTGCTCTGAATAATAAGGTATTACTCATCACTGTCGCCCACACTGTCCTACAAAATATAACTGTCTAGGAAATCCTGTATAAAAGTGCTGTAATACAAGGTCAGAATGCAAAACTGCTTAGTGTCACTGCTCGACAGAGGCACAGCAAAATAATGAGTATAGTTCCCCATACTAAAGGGGTGGCATAAGCCACAAAACTATGGGCTAGGCTTGTAAATGCCCTCGGGCAGATAGCTTAGTATGAACCTATGAAAACCACAGGAGAATTGCAAGAGAGAAAGCAGATAGGAGATATACAGCAATATCTATATAACACACACAACTTTGATGGACAGTATTTTAGTTGTAGCAGACACAGCCATAGTCTGAATCCTGGGAGTGGGAGTAGGCTGCATACAGAATCATACCCCACAACTGTACAGATAAGACCAGAATGTCCAGTATATGGGTCCATATCTGTTGCCTGTCACCCTGTCCCCCTGGGAAGTCTGTGGAATGATCCCATATGTTTAGGCAGCAAATAGGGAATACAACTGATTGTCACACATCTATGAGAACAAACCTGTCACTCTAGCAACTCCTGAAACTGTTATGAGAGTAATAAGCCAAGTATGTCCTATCTACACCCCATGTTGTCAAGCTGTGACCAGAGTGTGTACAGTAACAGAGTGAGATGTATGTGCATAATACTAATGTGGAATCTGGTACTTTGTGTGGCAACATTCAGGTAGTGCTAACAAACATTGCTCCCACAGGTACGTCAGATACGGACATTGTGCCCAGAAATAAAAACTTGATACACAGTACTGGTACTGTTTACTCTGGTACTGTATGGAATTGTGAGTGTTGCAGTTGCTCTGAATAATAAGGTAGCACTGATCACTGTCATCCACACTGTGCTACATAACATAACTGTGTAGGAAATCCTGTATAAGAGTGAATTAAGTCACTAAAGGTTGAAGAGGTCAATAGTCTAGATATGTCCTGGCTCACCTGGATGTGGTCAAGACATGGCCAGAGTCTGTGCAGAAAGAGATGGACAGCTATGTGCACAACATCAACCTGGAATCTGGGAGTATGTGTAGAAACAGTTAGTGTTAACAAACATTTCCTCCACAGGTATACCAGGTAAGAGGTGTATACTGCAGGTAAAACCGGTTCATGTATAAAGATGATGACAGCCATATCACTGTCCAAACTAAGGCAATAGGGTAGTGTAGTAATACTTGTAAGGTACAGATAACAGCACTGACTAGGAAAGTAATGTAAACTACAGGAATATACTAGTTGTTAATTGATATCTTTCTCTCCCCCCACCATATCTCCAAAAATAACTAAATACCCACCTCAACTGGTATGTAATGACTTCACTGTTGTGTTGGGACATATGTCCTATTGGTTGATAATTATTTAAATCTGTTTCCATGCATGTGCTATGTTGAAATACTCCAACATTGGTGGCATGGTGCCATCAATGTACCTGCATGCTGTTGTTATTACCACTGTGGTCCCATATATGCATGCGTTCCGTTTGCTGTGCAACTGTTCCGTATCTAGTGTATGTGTTAATGGGAATATCTCTGCATGCTGTTATACCTAACCCTGGAATGTGTTGTCTATTACTAACCCACATATGTTGATACACCATAAACACCATAGCACGTATGGGAATGCGGGTCCCAGCGGACTCACCTGTCCCACCTCAGCTGGCCGTGGCAATGGCCACCAGCACATCTGGGGCCCAACCCAGGATCTCCTTGTCCATTGGTCCTGTACCATCTTCGGGTGGAACTGCATCAGGGGATGGGGCTCGCCCCCCTCCCCAGGAGCAGGCGCGGACAGGAAGCTGTCACCAGTCTCCAGATCCGAGTCGTGGTCTGTAGAAAGCTTGATCAGCAGTTTGGATATGTTCTACGCCAGCTCAAGGGCCACGTGTTGTGACTAGAGGGTCGGCCTGACTCTCCGACTCAGCCCCAGCACAGCCACCTTCGGGGCTGTGAAGGTGTATTGGTGACTGCCCATGGGTGGGGATCTCGGTCCAACTGTTTTCACTAGGGGGCTCATGGGCTTCCGTTTTCCCAACACCCCTCCCCATCAAGGTGTTTACCCCCACATGTGTCATATACCGCCCCTGTATGCGTCTTGTTTGTCTAGTCTGTTAACCTACCCAACCCACCACCCCAAATATACCTACTATCCCTCCCCAACATCCCACTCTCACCTGAAAAAAAAAGGGCAATCTATTCCCAAAAAAAAATATCTCCCCATACATAGCTGTCCATTTCACACACGTGTCCACTGGACACATGTAATCAATTGGCATCACAACATATTAATGTTGTCCTCACACCTCTCTCAGGGGTTTGAGTGTCCAAATCTACCTCCAAAGTCAGTGTATATGCACAGCTGTTGCTGTAGAAGAAATGGGCAGCTATGGACCTTCACTACACCCCCCTGCACATCCCTAGCTATTTTCCCTACTGTCTTTCCCTCTTTGTGCCCCTTTTTCACTACTTTCCTATCAATCCTTTTTTTCTTTTCTTTTAAAGAAATTAGCACAGGGGTAAGCGGGAGTAAGCACTTTTAAGCAGCAGTAAGTGGGTTTAACCCTGTTTGCATGGGGGTAAGCAATGCCTACACAGGTTAAGCAATTTAGAAGCTAATTGAGTATAAGAAACAGTAATCGGAAGTTAGCAGTGCTTACTTCCACGCAAACCCACGCAAACCAGCTTACAACTGCTTAAAAGTGCCTTAATCACTCTGTATCCAACAGCCCTTGTTCTACTCAGCAATAAAATAAACAGCCTCTGCAAGGATCAAACCCAGGACCCTGCACACCATAGCCAAAGTGATTTACCACTAAGCCATGTCAGATATACAGAATACTGATGTTTTCACAAACATATCATCCAGCACAGTCATTCAACAGTACAGGAAATGTATTTAAAGATGTAGATGTATGTGTGTGTACATATATTAATATCTAATTAGATATATACATATCTATATATGTAGATATATATATATATATATATATATATATATATAAATACATACATATATATATATAAAACATACATACATATGCATACATCTATAGATATATATGTCATCATCTATATGTCTATATATATGCAGCAATATATATATATATATATATATATATATATATATATATATATATATATACATATACATATATATATATATATATATATATATATAGAGGTATATACAGACATACATCTGAAGATAAAAATGGGAAAAATAACAAAAACATATATGTCCACATGGACCGTTAATGGGGTTGGGAAGCCCCAAACAACATACGTCTTGTACAAATAGCTACCCCCCCCCGCCACATCCAAACACATCTGCCCTGCAATACACTACCAACTGTTGCAGATCCCATAACCAGGACCTGACATGACATGGGTACAAGATGTTAACAGTACTCCATCCCACCTGTATGATGTCAGGCTGGTATCAGTAACATATCATGCAGTACAGTCTGGCTCCCATGGGGAATGTACAATGTGGAAGCAATCAACATCCCTAGGATACATATACACAGACACATATATACAGATATATATATATATATATATATATATATATATATATATATATATATATATATAGATAGATAGATATGTAACTACACATACACAGAGATATCTATAGGAAGATACATATATAGAAGGTGCACACAATATGGAACAGCCACTATGCCTACAGTTACCACCTTACCAACTGGACACTGTATGAGCCACTCAAACAAATGACAATCGTTGCCTGCAACATATACCCACAGAGAGGTCAAAGGATATAACACCACACACAGGTTTGCATACATAGGAAAGTTTTATTTATGTACTATTACAGTTGTATATGCTATGTCATATAGCTGTTTAGATACTGACATCCATATAAACAGAGTAATGCCACTGTGAAACAGTTATACTAATATAGTAGTCTGGAAATATTTACATATGTCGTTCTCCAGGCCGAGGCCTTCAAGTAGTACAATAGTAAAGAAGACAGGGCCACAGGATACCAAACAATCAATAGTAAATAATGCAGATGTATAGTCCAGCAGCCTCTATCTACACTCTGTACACAATCCCTAGAGGGTAGAGACCTCAGTTGACACAATGGGATATATCTGTTACATAACAAGGCATAACTGACACCATCACAATCACAAACAGAACAGTCTGTATGTCAGGAGGCAGTAGGCCTGCATTTACCCAAGGTGGATTGTATGGTAATGTACATCCAGATACCTTAAGGCAGCTTATCCCTGATGCCCCCACATGTTGTAACAACCTAGGTTAATTATGGTGCATCCCCCCATAGACTGACATACAGGGGCATATACCACTGTTACATACACTGACCTCTGGAGTGCATAAGGGCACACATGTATTGTGTAGGTGAAGCCCACACATATATGGACACAACCCCACAGTATGTGCGGGAGACACAACAGCAGTGGACTGATGGCAGGAATGGCAGCATGACATACTCACAGCCCACTACATAACAACCCGACAGCATGTCATATGTGCAAAACCTGGTATGTAGGTGGAGGACAGAGGTTGGAAGACAGGCCCATATGTGAAAAACTGTTGTCATACACTAAGCAAGTCACTAGTGTTACAGGCTAGTCTGCAACATACCCTTAGTCAGGAATATGAAGTTAAAAACAGAAATGGATGTAGCCATGTACTGATAGCACTCAACACACACACAATGCCAATGATATATCTGACACGACCTGTGTGGTGGACAGACAAAACATAATAGATACACCTCTGGCCATCAAGTTGGTAGGCCCACAGTTGAGAGCTATGCAGACAGACTGCATTCCATGTTAAACTAGTATGTACACACAAACACTGTAACAGCAGTGCTATAGAATGCATAAAACAACACTACTCACACTCTGTCTATAGTACTGGAACCTCCTACAAATATGTAGCTGGCCTGAGTGTGCAGGTTCTCCTGTAAGAGGTGTTGCTACGTGCTGTCTGTAACACTGATGCCCACACACAGGAAGGATGTCCATCATACAGGAAAGGTAAAGGGACCATGCCCACATGATGCAGGGATTTATAGTAGATGGTTGCCATGGCAGTGGTAATTGGAAGTACTACACAGCATGCTGCATGCAGGTAGCAAATGGAGGACACTGATTGGTGTAGAGGCCATCACCTGATCATGTGTATCACCTACAAATTCCATGCTGCAATCTATGCAAAGCAGCTCATTCCATTTACTGGAGAGAGGCTGTGAGTGAAAGAGAGAGAGAGTGAGAGAGAGAGTATGCATATAAAGCACAGAACAAAAAAAAAACATCCAGAAGAGTCTGCATTCTCATAACAGGTATGTGAAGTATATATGTATGTAACTGACCATAGTAATTGCTCCATGATAATGGGATAGATGATGTGGAATGATTAATATGTGCCTTCAGGTGTTGTTGTTGTAATGATGTTCAGCTGAACAACTGCTAAGGAAAATAGAGTTCGTCCCTGTGGGTAGTGGGCCATACCCATCAACCGTGCAGAGCAGCACTGACTGATGAGATGTAAGTCATCATAGTGTGTGTTGCATAATGGGAAGTATGTATATTACATGGCCAACAGCTGGTGGTGGAAGTAATGCCAGTATGATGAACACATGGGATCCACAGCCCACCTCTTGCAGGATACTCAGGTTAATCTGTATTGTAGCATGCAGGAATGCCATAGGTATGTAATAGGATTACCTGCAATCTGGCCCTACATATACTCCCCTAATGTCAGGCTGTGTCCATATGTGGCACCTGTCTGTGTTGTAGCAAGGCAGAACAGTGCAACTGTGCAGGAAGGTGTTGTGAGATTGTGGACCTGATGTCTGAATGAACCCCACATATAGGTATCCATATGTGTACATATATACATATAATATATATATATATATATATATATATATATATATATATATATATATATATATATATATATATATATATATATATATATATATGTCCACAAATATACAGATACCCATGTGTAGACATATATTTGAGCACATATATACATCACATATATCTACACATATATAGATATATACCTATATGCACATGTCTACATGTCTACATATATACAAACACACATACAAACATATATGTATGTAAATATATCCTATATTACTACAACAGTACTGCATGCTATGTGAGAGAAAACAGCACACATAGCAATACACACAGATATCTACAGCTTTCAGTGTGTGCAACATGGACAAGTATGTCACATGTTAGTCCATTGTTGGGAACACATTGCCCCCGTCTGTGAAGTATGGAATGGGAATATAGGGAAGTATGGCAGGTTTAGTTGTGGAGGTGGTCAGGGTTGTAAGATATTGAGGACAGTCTACAGGGGTGGTATGTGACACATGTGGTGGGTAAACGCCCTGGATGGTGTGTGTGGTCTGTGATGTGGGCGCCCAATGGGCTCCAATATGGGCACAATGGGAACAGGCCTCCCACCCACTGCTACTCACAACAGCAGTCCATGTTCTGAAGGTCCCTGGCCTGGAGACTGAAAAGGAAGAGCATGTCAGCTCTGTGAATGTGTACTGGGTGCCTCAGAGTGATGTAGCACATCCTACATGTGTCTGTGGAGCCCATTATGGAACAGACCCTGGACCTGACCTCAGGGGACAGGAACATGTCTGTGTGTGCCCCCCAGGGGGGGGACATCCCCTGGGTTGGTTCCACCTGACAGTATTGCTGGACCAGTACATGAGGAGGCCCCAGGGTGGGACACACATGTGATGTGGCTGGGTAACATGGGCAGATGGGTTTGGAGAGGTGCTTCTACTGGGCAATAGTACATATACATGCTATTGTGTCACTGTTATAGAACATATGTTGGTAGTAATAGTCTACACAATCCCAGAACATGTCCAACAGCATGCATAGATATCCCCAATAACACAGAATGTCAGATGTGCAGCAATCACAAAGCAGCCATACCACAGGCATATATGAAATCATAGTGGCCCTGACAATGGCATGCAGGTGAATAGTCTGTAGCAGGCCAGCAATGATAGTGTCCACACAGGGAACATGGCTACAAACACATACCACAAAGTGTGGTACAATACAATATCTGTCCCAATGGTAGGTAAGCTGTAGCCATACCTAATGAGTTGTGTGTACAGTTTGTTGTCACTGATATGGTGGGGGGGGGGTGACAGAGATGTGTCTTAAGAACTGTGGTAACCTTGATGTATGAGTTTCTCAGACCTGTTTCCATCTTTATGTCTTTCAGGCAAGATGTCACATGCACAGCTCCCATCTTATTCAGCTGCTGAAAATGAAGTAGTGCTAACCTATTTAATCCAGCACTACCCTGTCCTGTTTGGCCAGGCCACCCATGAGTAGCAAGAGTGGAGCGCCCTGTGGAACGAGCTAGTCCACAGGGTCAATGATGGACTGCACAACCGCAGTTATGAGCAGGTCCGGCATCATTGTTCTGACCTGCTTTGCAATACCTATCGGCATACTGCTGCAGTCTGGGGGATCACCTCGCCATCCATCCCCCCGACACATGTGGAAGAGGTCCTGGCCAGCCTCATGGCACCTGCCAGTCCGGCCATCCACCAACTGCCAGACACCTTTGTGGAGGTGGGTGCCACCCACACACCGGCCAAGGAGCGTGCAGGTAAGGCCACCGAGAACATCCATAGACCACTGTTGAGTATACATCTGCATGGGTACAGGTAGATCATGCATATCTGACATGTCATAGATATATTTTGTTGCTGCATTGTAGTGATAAACAGATGTCCATATGTGGTAGTATTGTGGAAATGTACTGTTGATGTATTGTAATACTGCACTCACCCTGTAGCATGCCACAGTTGTGGCCACTGACTTTGCATCTCTCACCCTCTTATGTAGGTCCCTCTGGGATACCACCAAGGCAGCAACCTGTAGCTGGTGAGTATGGTTTATGTAGATGCTTGCCAATACACTGGGCATGTAATGGCGATGGTATATTCCATGCACACATCTAACACACCTACCCAGAATGCATGTTGTACATGTGCACATATTGTTGCTGTGAAATGCACGGCATCACAGGGGTGACCAGGATGGGATATTGAAAGGGTATGTCAGACACCTGCATGATAACTAACATCCAGTCATTGTGGAATGTGTCCACAGGGAGTAACATAATGGTGGGAGCCATGGCCTACAGTAGGGACATGTTTGGAACAACACCCATATACAGTGCAACACCAGTGTATATACCTGTAGGACAATGGCAACTGCTGCAGAGATACACTATGTCATAAGGCATTACAGTGGTCCACATTATCAGCTGGGACTAGGCTGTAACATGTGGTGTTTAGTGTATGGGACACTGCAAAGTGACACATGTGTAGGGCTTACTTGTCATGCATCTGCAAAAAGGCTGAAGGAGGGGTGTCAGCATGACACACCAGTGCACTGCAGCAGGGATAAAATAAAAGAGCACAGCGTTGCGAGTCCACAGTCTTGATTTAATATAAAAATAATAAAACAAACAAGTTAAGCACTTTCATCAATAAATATGACTTCTTCAGAACAAAATACCATTGTGAATTATACATTTAAATACAAGTTGCTGGTCTGCCATTGGTTCTAAACCAACCAATTCCATTGATGGGAAAAGGACATACTGAAGCTACAAACAAGACACAATTTAAATAAAATAAATAATTTCATCATAAATGACCATGTCCACATGACATAACCTTAAAATAGTACAAAATTAGTACCAAAATAGTACCAAAATATTACCACTTTAACACTTGGTTATAACAAATATTATAAACGTTGCTAGATTTGATTTGCCTTCTCTTTGAGAATTGGCATTATAGTAATATGCTCGTTGAGCCCAGGTAGGGGCAGGGATCCTAAGGATGCTAGGAATGGCTGTATCTGCACATAGTCAGTTTCAGGACCTGTGGCAGCCATAACTCTACCCACACAGCAATAGTGACGGCAGTGTGTGAAGACCAAGGGATGTGCACATGAGTAGACCTTGCAATCATTCAAAATAGGGGGACATGTGTAGGGCAGACTGAACATACACTGGCAAATGCAGATGGCCAATGCTGGTATACCACTGCCAGGAGTAGTGACTGCTGTAGTACACACAACAAGAGGTGCAACAAACTGTCATGATAAGGGTTTGCACACATATGCCCACACGGTGTGTATGCATCATGGTCAGCATCCGCACACCTAACACATTCCGTAGACACTGCATGTGAAAGTACAGGACATATGTCACATATCTGGCTCATGTACTGTTAAGATATGCAGTGATGTGGTCCCATGGCAGATCAAGGATGGGTGCATCATATCAATAAAGGTGTGTACACCCCCATAGCCATGGTATGCTCTGATGGTTGCCAGTGTAATAGATTTATTTTATAGATTTATAGATTAGTACTAGGCTAATTGCCCTTGTGGGCCATTTTAAGCCTAGCCAATTACCCTATGTGAAAATCAAACCCTGCACCTTGTGTGTCGAAGGTAAACACCTTAACCATTATGCCATCCTCCCACCCAAGAGTATTGGATTGGTCATACATGGCCCACTGATGTTGATAGCTGTGCATTCACAAATGGCATCTCTCCACATATCATCCCAGGTATGTGTTGCTGGAAAACATAGGGGTTGTGAGCATTAAAGCTGACATAACTGACACAGTAGTACACATTCAGCAATAGGCTGTACACCTGTAAGGTGGGGTGCACAGTACATGGCAGGGTGCAGAACAGGTGCACAGCAATACCATGTTCATTGGTGCAGTGGTATCCAGGAGAAGGAGCTTCACCTAGTGACACAGCACATGCATCACACACATGTATACTGTTGCTAGCATGGATTGTCTATAGCTGCACTGCATGCTGTTGGGTACCATATGTTATGCATGTTGACAGAGGGGTAATAGGAGGACTATGTGTACTATCATTGTGCAACCTCGCCTGTGTGTGTGTGTGTGTGTGTGTGTGTGTGTGTGTGTGTGTGTATGTGTGTGTGTGTGTGTGCTTCCTGCTGGGTAGTTAGTTTGTCTGTAGGGTCACTCTGGTGAAGTGGAGGAAGCTTGATGCATGTAGGATGCTTGTGTGCATGTGTGTGTGTTTGTGTGGCTGGTCATGTATGCACATGTGTGATTGTGGGGTGTTCATACAGCAGTACCTCCTTCTGAGATCATGCAGTACATGTACATGGACTGCCACATTACATGAACACTTGTCATGTGTGTAATCACAGGACAGCTGATAGTATAATATGGTCTGTAGCATGGAACAGGCATCGAGAGGGAAGGTAGTCACCAGGTACACCATTAATATCGCATTCAGCAGAGAGATCACCTACAACCCATGTATGCAGTACTACAGATGCATTGGGGAAATACTAGTCAACACCAGGGAGTGTATCCAGATATTACAGTTGTCACATGATAGGCTGATAGAGCAGCATATCTGTCATGTACTGAGCATTACATACACATGACACACCAGTGCATGATTATTATGGATAGAACATAGTAGCCCACACATATAGGGGCCATGCTCATGATGTCCGGACATACACAGGGTGAACACCGAATGACAGCAGTGAGGCCATCTAAAACCACTACACACAGGTCAGGCAGGTAATGTAGTAACAGGTCTTGTGTTGTGATCGCTTGTGTAGGCATTTAGAGGACTGATATGTTAATGAGTAGCATCAATGTGTGTATGTTAACAAGTGTGATGCAGGGTGGTGTACACATGGAGATATATGTGGGACTGTCTGTAAAGTCACCGACAGGTAGGTATTATGGAGGTGTGTGTGTTTGTGTGTGTGTGTGTGTGTGTGTGTGTGTGTGTGTGTGTGTGTGTGTGTGTGTACTGCTAGGCAATGCTGTACAGGTTTTAAAGTGCATTTATTGTTTTCCCCCACAGGTGGCGAGGTGGGTCAGGGTCCCTCCTGCATGCAATCTGATGTTGGTGTCCATACAGACACTGAAGATAATGATAGTACTGTTGAGGCACAGATGGGGTTGTCAGGGGCTGACATTGCACCATCATTTCACATCCCCCTTTTAGCCACCCCAACCCCGCACACAGTTTCAGTGCCTATACATACCCTATCACCAGTGGTCATAGTGGAGGGACAGCTGGCATTTGGTGGCAATGCACAGGAAAGTGTGGTAACCATGCCTACTGTGCCGGTCATAGCAGGCATAGCCGAATGTCCAGCAGGGCACCACACAGGTATATGTCCCAGGGTGCTCGTGGTAGGGCCACTGGACATCATGCTCCTGTCAGAGGTGACATAGCTAGTACCAGCAGGCGCATGTTTCAGGCTGTCATAGCAGTGCAGGCACATATGGAACTTTACAGCAGACAGGGCCTGAGGCTGCAGAGGGCTGCTCTCACATCTGTAAGTGACAACATCCGTGAACTGTCTGGTGCCATTCGTGGTTATACCGAGCTCATGGATAGATGGCATGGTGAGATGATGGCCCTCATCGTCCGTGGTGTGTCCGTGCTTGAACGTGTGGTAAGGGTGCAGTGACGGCCGCATGGATGTAGGCCAGCAACACCAACAGCTGGCAGTCAACGTGGACATGCTAGAACACCAAGGGGCTCCTGTAGTGGCAGTACCAGCCCCAGCAGTGTGGGGGGTGCTGTCCACACCACACCACAGCAGTCCACGTGCACGTGGTCCTGGCCAGTCCCAGGAAAAGCCTGGTACCAGCGGATATTTGTCATCAGCAGGTGAGAGTAGCACATACAGGCCTGTAACTGGATGTGCCCATGGAACCCCTGGCAGGCACAGTCCACGTGTCCATGGCCAGATACAGTGAACTGCACACCCTGCCAGGTATGGTCTGCAACTGTCCATAAACACCTGTGTAGGGCAGCCACATGGCAGAACTGTGTGCATGCATGCCCATACACTATACAAACAAACCTAGGGCAACCCCATACCTACACACAGCACAGCACCATGCCCAGCTCACCGCAGTACACCCCTCACCCACACACATGGTGTCAAATGTATGGCCCACCCACGACCTCTGGCAAACCAACAGCACAGCCTGTGCATATGATGATACCTGTGCCACATCTCTGTCATCCATATCACCAATGCAGGGACAGGCTAATATGGTTCTGATGCACACAGAGACTGTACTACAGTGTACCACAGTACTGCAGTGTAACATATTGTAAGGAGTAAAGTGTAATGCATATATGGCAGGTAGTGTAGCCGTCCAGCAATGATGCATTATAGCTGTAACACTGGTTGATTGCGGTCCCTATAATGTTATCCATTTGTGTTGTAGGTGTACATGTGTCAGCATGAGGATGGTCTGCAGTCATATTTTACAATGGGGTACGGCACTGTGGTGACACCATGGCTGTGACATATCTGGGGTACAATTGAACACATGTCACAGGTTACTAAAATGGTTATTGACTGTGCCACATAGACAGGTAACCCGCTGGGGCATGTATACCCTGCAACCTGATGTAGAGCCCTCCACATACATGCACACTGTTACTTGGCAACACTGGGACTAGACCCCTACCTAGCTATGTAGTAATACTGAAGTGTGCGGCTTACATTGCACACACCACACAGCGTTTAGGGTGAGGTGTGTCCCAGGTTACATGTTACATGCAGAATATCCCCAGACATGTACAGTATGCTAATGGGGGATGTAATCAGTGTATATGGACAATACATAGTGTGACATACCTTCATATACACATTAACAGACACATAACAGGCAGACACACATCCGAGAAACCAAGGCCTATCGCTGCTAATTAACTTGACCATGTGTCCAATGTGTTACAGGTAGGCTGCACATGCATAACTGGCCTGGATTGTGGTATCGGTTACCTGTATGGTTGATGGTGACAGTGGTAACCATAACGTGGTACATGGGACATATACCAGGTGTACCTTGGTGTAATGACAGTGTACAAAGCACCCACACACCCCAATGGATATTGTACTCCTTGAAACCCATGATGACACTCTGCCATACCTACCATCACACATTGACCATGACTGAGATACAACCCATAGTATACCCCAACAGTGGTACTACAGGGATATGCATCTAATGCACATGCCACACACGTAGTAGGGTGTTGTATTGTCATGCCTCACCTAAGGGCAGCAACAACACTATCTGTACTACTGTGTGGCAATGGGTATTGTAATAGGAGTATGTGGCCTTGGAATGCTGTACCCTACAGATATACGGACATGCACACATACACACACATGCCAGTACCCAATGGGTATCCCATGCCTATCAACCCATTTGTACAACACTGTTGTGCTGGTACCGCAAGGCTCATGTAGCCAGTATGGGGAGGAGCTTAACAGGATACATGCAATGTCCCATACAGCAGCAGCCACAATTGACTATGGCAATGGGTGTTTCATTGGTTGTGAAGGCCCTCATGGAATTTCCAAGAGGGCCTTCACAACCAACACAACACCCATTGCTATAGTCAGTACAGGGGTGCATCGCTGCAGGTGGTCATAGCTGTGTACCTAGCTATTGTCCAAGGATAGATGGGTTGTGTAGGGGTTGTGTGTACAGTGATATCCTGCCACCTGCCAGGTGGCAGCAGGTGATCTATTGACAGATACTACTGCAGTGACCTTCAGGGTGAGAATGACATGCATCAGACAATCCTCCAGGTGCCTCCTGCTCATGGCCACTGAGGTGATCAAGTTGACATGTATGCAACATGCATTAAAACACATAGCTAGTGTCTGTGATGGAGACCTGTACCCAAGCATGTTCTGATGACTGTGGTAGTGTAGTGGAGGTACCCATGGCATCTGGTGCATACAGGGTGACATCTTCTATATATGCCAGTTCTTACACAGCTGGGCAGACATGTCAGTGTCAATAAAGCTTAGGTTGCCTGTACATATCTCAGCTGAATACCTGCCATCTGCACATCTGTACTGACAGTCATCAGCTTGGCAAGTAGCTATGCAGTAGGATGAGTGTGTTGACAGATGAGTGTGTTGACAGATAGACGTTTGACAACAATATGTATGCCATAACTACATGTCAGAAGCCCTCACTAACATGTGCTGTACAGACGGTAGTCTACAGTTACATTCCACATGTCGGTTCATTACCCAGTAAGGGGTGTATACTTTGACACAGCTCACACACCAGGGATACAACAGGGAGGCCTCAGTGTCCAGCTATGTCTGCAAGTGTGCCTGTTGTCAGTACTACATTTAGCACTCTGCTCTTGCCTGGGTAAGCACTGTCAACAGTAGTACTGCCATGATACACTACATGCCAGTGTGACAGCACATACCCTGGGCTACTAACCCTGTATGTAACACATTCACATGGATAACAGTGCTGTATACACCTCATATACATCTGTGCCCCACACATGACACTCACACCCCTTGCTACTGTAATGGCAGCACATAGGTACATGTATTGTACATGGCATTACATACTCTTATTACAGATGTCATTACCCTGCTATGTTATCAGACTGGGTAGTGTGAACTGGTTACCAGGGCTAAACCATGCTTAGCAAGCATCAACATTGCTGCAATATAACAGCTGTGTTGATTTGTGCACTAGTAAGCAAAGCCTACACTGTATAAGTGCCCGTACATTTACCCATAGCTTAGCACCGCTTAGCTTCACGCAAACCCATGCAAATGCACTTAAAGCTGCTCAAAACTGCCTTAACCACTCTGTATCTGACATCCCTTGTTCTGCCCAGCAACAAAATGAACAGTCCTTGCAGGTCTTGAACCCAGGACCCTGTACACTAATGTCACAGCACTTAACCACTACACCATGACCACTGTGAAGATAGCTGTTGTTTTACCAATATAGCTGTCAATACACATATTGAGTAGTATTGAACAATTGCCTTTACTTCAACAGTTGTGTAGTCCCTGTTATTAATATGACTATTGCATCACATATGTTGTTTTACCATAATGTACACATAGCAGATAGATAAGGTGAGATACATCTGGGAGGGTATACACAACCGTGAGGTTTACACATGACAGGAATATGGTTATATACATATAATAAGTCAATATATGTCTACATGTACATACACATGTATATTCATACATATGTCTGTATACATATCTGTATAATGTAACATATATATGGCCATGTGTACATCTCTTCGTATGTACACACACACACACACACACACACATATATATATATATATATATATAGATATATGTATATATAGATATATGTATATCTAGCTATATATGTATACACATCCTATGTGTACAGATATGCCTATTTATGTTGGTATGTATGTAGATATCTATAACTATGGTATATATGTAGATATCTATAACTATATGTGCATAAAGGGCCCATATCTATACAGGAAGAATGCAGAGTCCCTGTAATCACAACTACGCAGGTAAAAGCTGCACTCTCTAAAGCCAAAAACACAGCATCCATGGGACCGGACAACATCCCAGGCTGCCTTTTACATGAAATTCAGAATGAACTGGCTCCCTACCTAAGCACCATGTTCAATTATAGTCTCACATTAGGCTTTGTACCCACTGAATGGCACACAGCAACAGTTATCCCACTCCACAAAGGGGAAGCCACCACTGATCCCTGGAACTATTGCCCTATTAGCCTAATGAGCCTGGTCTGTAAGGCCATGGAATGTATCATCATGGAACTCATAAACAAAGACATTGGTAACCTCCAAACTCTGGACCCCACCCAGTTCGGGTTTGTGAAAGGCAGATCGTGCCTCCTGAACCTGATCGACTTCTTTGAGGCAGTCACCAAAGCTGTTGACAAGGGTAAGGTGGTTCACACAGCCTATCTTGACCGCGCCAAGACATTCAGCACCATCCCCATTCTGGAATTATAGTTAAAGTCACTAAACTAGGTATAAATCCCTACGTCACAAGATGGGTTGCCAGTTTGCTTACTGATAGAACCCACACTGTAAAAGTTGCAGACTCCAAATCTGACTTGAAACCAGTGACAAGTGGAGTACCACAGGGTTCAGTCCTGGGACCTCTCCTGTTTGGTATCTACTTCTCTGAAGTATAGGCTAACACGGAAGGCCTTTAGCTAATGAAGATTGCAGATGACTGCAAACTAGGAGCCATAGCTGATTCACCAAATGATGCGGACATCCTGCAGAAGGGTTTCACTGAGACAGATGCCTGGTGTCAGAGCCATGGCCTCAAGCTCAATGCCAAAAAATGCATTGTCATCCACTTTGGTAAAAACTCTGTACCCATGAACTACCTCATAGGTGGCAGTCTACTTAATGCCGAATGTGTGATAAGAGACCTGGGGACCCAGGTGGACAGTAGGCTCTCCTTTGATAATGACATTGCCACAGTAGTCAGGAAATCCTTTGATGTGGCACACCTCATCACAAAAGGGCTCTCATCTAGGAAAAAAGAGGTCATTGTCCCCTCTACTCGACACTCATTAGACCCATTATAGAGTACAATGCTCCTTTTGGAATGTACCTCACAAGACATCTGCAGCAGCTGGAAAGGCCACAGAAGTACCTCACAAAGAGGATTACTGGCCTCAAACAGATGCCTTACACTGACCGTCTCAAAAAACTCCAGCTTTACTCATTAGCATATCGCCTACTCCGAGGTGATCTCTGCCTAACATATAAAGCTATATCAAACCCAGAGCTGTTGGACATGCTACACCTAAAGAAATCCCAATCCCCCCGAGCTACACAGTCTAGGGACCTAAACATTGTCACCACAATAAACAGGACATGCTGGAGGGATAGATTCCTGTCCTAGAGACTTCCCATACTCTGGAACAAGCTATCCATCTATATCAAGCAAAGTTCCTCATTAGCACTCTTCAATAAAGATCTTGATAAGTGGATGGGAAACAGGAAATACACCCCAGGGATCACTTTGGTGGCTCTGCTCAACAGGGCACAGGAAAATAACTTTCTTGGGTGGCGTAAGTCAGGGAACCTTGTTGGCTAGGCTTACTTAGGCCCTTGGGCTAATAGCCTAGTACCTACCTATGAACCTATACATATCTATTTTGATATACCTATTCCTGTCAATATATATGTAGATATCCATACGTATATGTGCATATGTATCTCTATTTGTATATGTGTAGACATATATTGCTCTGTATCTGTATATACTGAGTGTTTATATGTATATATATATATATATATATATATATATATATATATATATATACATATACATCTATGTATGTCGATATGTATATGTGTATATATCTATATGGATATATGGATAATTATATATACATATATGTTCACCATATGTCCTGAACATGGAGTGGAGCCCTACCTCAGCCCCAATAGTCCCAACCTCTTAGTGCAAGGGGATGTCAGGTATGCATTGCAGGTATATTTGTAGATTATTGTTACTGTAATAGGGATTGTCTTCACAGACATGGTGTGTGTGGGAGGTCACATCTGCTTTTAACATGTGCGCCATTGGTTACTGACAGACATCCTAAGGACATCATAGTACAGCACCACTGCTAGCACAGTAATGCTTCTGTGGACTACAGCAGAGCTATGGCCAATATATGTGGACAGTCTGACACACTCTGGACAGTACAGAGGTATACACAGAACCCCTTAGTGCAAGAATTGTGAACCAAGCCTGACAATGTGGATGTTAACAGCCATGTAGATGGGTATATCACATAAATACTTTTGCCCCCATAGGTTATGCATTCACACACCCCTGTCTGTCCTGACACATAATAACCGCTGGTACAGAGGTGCCATGACCACATACTACCCACTAGTTAGTGACATACATCTCTACAGCATCTGTAAATAAATAAGGTAACCTGGTCACCAACACGATAAACAACCTTGAAATTAGACAGTATGATGACCCAGAAGGTAAAACAATAAAGCATAGAACCGAAGCTGTCACAGGAAACAGAAGTTTAATCCACAAGCCACAAACAGTTCACATAAACGCCTCCAAATACACAGTACGTTGTTCTCCTACTTCATCAGATGTGGGCTGCTTCCAAAGCTAACACCTTTTATAGAGCACATTGTTTCAATTAACAAATCAGCTTTGCTAAGCAATCAACTTGTAATTGAGAAAAAGAGAAAAAAGTGCTTTTGTGCTTTTAACCTGATGTTAACATTTTATGTTTTATATGATAAAAATTTAAAGGTGTGTATCAATACATTACTAAATCACATACTCTTATTATAAATAACCATTCACTTTTAAAACTGTGTTAAATTTTGGTAAAATGCATGAATGAATTAAAAAATACTAAATAAGTAAAAAATGAAATGAAACTTTCCTTTGATGAAAGAAATACTTCTGCAAAAACTAAACCATTTAGCTCTATCTAGTGGCCATACAAAGATTTTGCAAGGAACAACAAAATAACAAACCATTCCCTTTTCCTTAAAACATAACTTACATAAAGTGAGTTCTAAAAATGCCTACTTTAATATATGCTTGGTCTATAAATACATACATATGTTAAAAATTAATTTATTACTGTTTGATTAAAAAACTTATTAAAAACATGTTATTAAAATTGCATTCAAATGAACATTAAATAAAAATTACTTAACAAAAAAGATGTTTAGTAAAAAGTATGTAGAGAGTTTATAAAGCATTTAGGACTCTTTATAAGTAAGGTTTGAGCAACTTTCTTGAAATTCCTATTAGACACATATTACAATTTGGCTGATCTTATTTTCAAAAGGGGGGCTATGGAAATATTTTCGTTAAGACCAGGGGCTTTGTTTGCCTCTAGTAATAGTTGCCAGTACAGCTCCCTATATTCTATTCTTTCTTCCCACAGCCCTCCCCTTTTATCTATGTCTACTCTCTCAATAACATAAAATCTACAGCATCCCAACTCATCACTAGTTAGATTGCCGCAACACAGTACTGTGCAGGTATCACATGCACCACAGGGGTTATACGGAGGTTATATGGCAAAGGGTATGTGGAGGTGTCTGACATCAGACAGCACGCTTCAGTATGGCAATGGGGGTTGTGGTGAGTGTGAATGTGGCCATATGCACCATACACCACACACACAGACACAGAGTGCCAGTACTGACATGCATGGGTGCATTGCTTCATGGGTGTGTAGTGGTCGACTGTGCCAGATGGCTATACAAGGCTAGGTGATGGGTATACCTTGGCATCAGGCCACATGACAATGGTCTGTAGTGTGGCTCAGGGGTGCAGTGTCTGGACTGACCCTCACAGGTGGGTATTGTAGTCACCATCCAGTCACCTGGGTAACTATTGTGTGTGGCCATTGCTGTGCATTGCTTGCCATGTATGTGTTCCTTAGTCCATGACATGGACGGTGTCTGGTATGTGCACACATTTCACATGCATGTACAGTGACATGTGGAACTGTACCTGGGGTGTCTGGCCCATGTTGTGTACACAGATTGTTATCATCAGATGTGCCAGTCCTGGCCTCATGTGGTGGGAACTGTTAACGGACAGCAGGTTGACCCTGCACCTACATTGATAGCATCATATAGGTATTCCCTGGTGTCAGTGGCATTTATCTATACAGGGCATGTGTTTCAGGCATGGTATGCCCTTTGTGGGTCACATTTGATGGCACCCCAGGTGTTGCAGGTGTCCAGTGGGGAACATAGGGAAGGTGCACTGTCTGCATGTATGTGCCTATTGGACTGATGGATAGGGTGCCATGCCTTCTGTAGCCCACTACAATCACACCATGGTTACTATCAGTGGGCAATATGCAGGGTACTACAAACATAGTGGTTGTTGCCTAGGCAAGTGTGTGTGTATGAGACATGGGTTGATAGTATTCTCTGGGTAATACAAGGGTTGCTAACTTTGTTCACCTGGCCTTGATGTCACATGTAGGGGTATGGATTTGCACCCCAGCCTCTCAGCTATTTCACATTTGTTATCCCTGTATGGTGGACATTGTGACTTATACTAGGGCCACCATATAAGAAATTTGCAAAACCCGCTCCACAATGAGTCCAGTTGTTACACACTCATAGCCCCCTCCACACAGGATACGAATAACAAACACAGACACACACACACACACACACACACACCTGCCATGTCTGGGATTAGAACTCCTACCTAACTAGTTTATTACACTACAGCACTACACATTTATAGGATGTGCCACGGAGATTACTGGAGTACTCCTTCCCCAAAGGTGTATTTCACAGTGAATGACATCAGCAGGATTGCCAAAGTAGGGCATCTGAATTGTAGTGAGTGTGATTAACCTAAAAAGCATTGCTCCCTACACAGACATAGAAACACACACAAATACATCCAAAACTGCCATGTGTGGGAATAGAACCCCTACCAGGGTTTCTATATTACACTACAGCATTATACTGTTATAGGACGCACCATGGAGATTACTGGAGTACTCCTTCCCCAAAGGTGTATTTCAAAGTGAATGACATCAGCAGTATTGCCAAAGTAGGGTATTTGAATTGTAGTGAGTGTGACTAGCCTAAAAAGCATTGCTCCCTACACAGACATAGAAACCCACACAAATACATCCAAAACTGCCATGTGTGAGAATAGAACCCCTATCAGAGTTCTATATCACACTACAGTGTTATGCTGTTATAGGACATGCCAGGGAGATTACTGTAGTACTCCTTCCCCAGAGGTGTATTTCACAGTGAATGACATCAGCAGGATTGCTAAAGTAGGGCATTTGAATTGTAGTGAGTGTGACTAGCCTAAAAAGCATTGCTCCCTACACAGACATAAAAACACACACACAAACATCCACACCTGCAATGTGTGGGAGTAGAACCCCTACCAGAGCTCTTTATCATACTACAGCATTACACTGTTATAGGAAGCGCCACAGGGATTACTTGGGTAATCCTTCCCCAAAGGTGTATTTCACAGTGAATGACATCAGCAGGCTTGCCAAAGTAGGACATTTGATTTGTAGTGAGCGTGAGTAGCCTAAAAAGCATTGTTTTCTACACAGACAGAGACACACACACACACTGTTGCCATGTCTGGGATTAGAACTCCTACCTAACTAGTTTATCACACTACAGCAATACTCAGTTATGGGAAGCACCACGAAGATTACTGGGCTACACCTTTCTCAAAGGTGTATTTCCCAGTGAATGACATCAACAGCCTTGCCAAAGTAGGGCATTTGAATTGTAGTTAGTGTGACTAGCCTAAAAAGCATTGCTCTCTACACAGACAGAGACACACACACACACACACACACACACACACACACACACACACACATACACACACACACACTTGCCATGTTTGGGATTAGAACTCTTACCTAATTAATCACACTACAGCAGTACACAGTTATAGGACATGCCACGGATATTACTGGGCTACACCTTTCCCAAAGGTGCATTTCACAGTGAATGACATTAGCAGTCTTGCCAACGTAGGGCATTTGAATGTGACTAGGCTAAAAATCATTGCTCTCTACACAGACAGGGATACACACACATGCACATGCACACACACACACACACACACACACACACACACACACACACACACACACACACACACAGTTGCTATGTTTGGAATTAGAACTCCTACCTAACTAATTTATCACACTACAGCAGTACGCAGTTATAGGACATGCCATGGAGATTACTGGGCTACAGCTTTCCAAAAGGTGTATTTCACAGTGAATGACATCAGCAGCCTTGCCAACATAGGCATTTGAATTGTAGTGAGTGTGACTAGCCTAAAAAGCATTGCTCTCTACACAGAGACACACACACACAGTTGCCATGTCTGGGATTAGAACTCCTACCTAACTAGTTTACCACACTACAGCAGTACGCATTTATAGGACATGCCATGGCAATTACTGGGCTACACCTTTCCCAAATGTGTATTTCAAAGTGGATGACCTCAGCAGGCTTGTCAAAGAAGGGCTATGGGGAGGGCAGTGTGTGTGCATGGGCCATAACCCATTCATCTAGAGGTTGACACACCACATGCAGGCACACGCAGGGTTATATTCCACAGGTAAGTGTATACAGCTGCTAGATGACCACTTCCTTGTACAGTCATATTGCACAGCTAGCACTTGCACCACATAGTCTGTAATGCTGATGGATACCGGTGGCTAAAGCCTACAGTGAGTGACTTTTACACCTTATGTGGTCGTAGCCATTTGGCTGTGTGCTGGGTGAAACAGGGCTCATAATGGATGGCTCCTTGTCACAGCCAATCTCTTCCACACGTCTGTGTACTTCTACTTTTGGCTTATTATAGTGTGTTGTCCTTGGATATATGTCTGTATTCCTATCCACTGTGTGTGCAAAGCATGACTGGCGCATACTGAGGAGTGTATGCACTAACACCTGCAACTGCCAGATATGTATGGTCCACTGTTGTTTGCAGACATGGGCTTCATTTGTTTAAGTGTGTGAGCATGCCCAGTATGACCTTTCAGTATGTTGTTGTCTGACATGGTCTTCATTTCTTTAAGTGTGTGAGCATGCCCAGTATGCCCTTCTATAGTGAATGTGTGGATCGATTCCAGGTAGTTTGTACTCCAGTGCAGACCTTTGTGTTGTACACCTACAGGTAGCAAACTGTTTCTGCAGGGTATCTGTCGATCATTTGGCAATATGGGGACAAACTGTGCAGGGGATAGTGTGTACTGTAGGTGATTGTGTCTGTGCTGCTTCAGCTACATGGTACTGCTGTTAGCAGAGATATTCAGACATGTGTACTGTTATACACTGTGATGTTTTCTGTCCTCATATACTGTCAGGTGGACATTCTTACTCACAGTGATGCCTTGGAGGACAAGGGTGACTGCAGCTATCTCCGGTATTGTGGGCAGATGCCTACATACTCATGGTAAGTTATGCCATTCTGGAGGGGAAACTGCAGACTTGCTACTGGGTCTGTGTATCTGGTTCAGCACCTTGGTACACTGCTGGCAGAGGATCCCATACTTGTACATCCATTGACAGGACAGTATGGCCTTATCTTGCTGTGGCAATACCTCACAGCTGTACAGATTTACACAGGTTACTCAGAGGCAGGGGCCATGAGTCAGGATATTACCCCTATTGTGGTGTACGGGCAGGTATGTAACCACCCATTTATGTGTTTGCAGCCAGGGATAGTGTGTGCACACAGCTTTGTGTCAGACCTTGCACATTCCATGCTGCCCATGCTCCCACCCCCCTCTGTTATTCTATCCTCTTCCATACATTATGTATACATTCTCTATACTTTCCCTAAGGTTATCACCCCATCACAGCTGTGTGTTGGTGTTGGTCCACAGTTCATGCAGTAGGACATGGTGGACATGTCACTGTGGTTTGTCCACATGGCCTTGCATATGACTTATGTGGAGTGTGTTATGTTATTTGGGTGTCCATGACATAACATGCATTGGCAGTACATGTGAGACACAGGCCTTTGGCAGAGGCCTGTGGGCCATTAGGTGTTGATGTGGGCCAGATGTGGCAGGCCGTTGCATTCCGTCAGTCCTACAGTCTCAGACCGCCATGCAGTATATTCCCCTAGGGTGACAGGCTAGGTGTGCTAGGTGTTCATGCCAATACCGTCTATCAGTCTTGATCAGGTGGTTGCTGGAAGGGTGCTAACTACAGCTAGGGACACACATGTGTGGGACACCTGCACTGCATGCTGCATCCTTTTGCTATTGCCATATACAGGTGGTGTCATATTGTACCCATTCTCCACAGCAGGGATACGACCAGAGAGGTATCTGTGGGTGATATTTGTGTGAGCTGGGTGCATGTGTGCTACAGACACTACTTGCATCTGACACACAGATATGCATGGGGCATTTCAGTTATTCTGCCATGTACAGGTACATCAGCTGTTTCCCAATACATCAGTCCTACCTCCTTTGTGATCTGCAAGTGTTCGGGCAGACAACACTGGTATTCCCTACTACAGGACCAGATAATGTTATGCATACATGTATGTACAATTCGAACGGTGTCTCCATTTCACAGTGATACAAAATATACTGTATGTTTGGGGTACTTTCTCCTGTGTACTGCTTTTATATCTAGCCCAACAGCCATGCCATGTCAGATGGTGACACATATTACCACCATACATTTACAATGGCTTACTGCTAGCATGTCTTATACTGGTGGGAATTGTCTTTGGCACGGCAGTTGTGAGGACTTGTCCCTGTCATCAGCAGTAGTGGGTAATGGCCACCAGGTCTTACCGCAACATGCATACATACTAACCACTCTCACAATATGAAACACACACCAACCTAACACACACATACCCGCATATTGTGCAAATGCTACAACCTATCCTGCCACCTTGGCCACCTCTGGGCATCAGTGCTCCACTGGTATTATACCTACACATACATGTTACTACATTTCTACATAGGGTTGTGGGGGGGCACGTGTGTATATCGGATTGGGGGGGCACACCAGACCATTACTACATTTCTAAATAGGTTTGGGGGCGGCCACACCTGACTGTTACTACATTTCTAAGTAGGGATGGGGGGAGCACACCTGACTGTTTCTACATTCCTACACAGGACTGGGGGAGGGGGCACACCTGACTGTTGCTACATTTCTACTCAGGATTGGGGGAAGGGGCACACCTGACTGTTTCTACATTTCTACACAGGGTTGGGGGGGCACACCTGACTATTTCTACATTTCTTCACAGGATTGGGGGGCCACACCTGACTGTTACTACATTTCTACACAGGATTGGGGGGGCACACCTGACTGTTTCTACATTTCTACACAGGATTGGAGGGCACACCTGACTGTTACTACATTTCTACACAGGATTGAGGGGACACACCTGACTGTTTCTACATTTCTACATAGGATGGGGGGGCACACCTGACACTTGTACACATTTGCTATGACTGTACTGGTTTGTCAAATTTTCCATTTCATTCTGTATTCTACCTATCATACTGACTAGAGCCATATTAGTGTACTACAGGTCTTAGCTTTGATTGACCTACATATTAGTTTCTGACTTACTACCCATCAGAACTAACATCCCACTGCCTGACCTGCTATAGTCTGTCTGTGTAGGCCTGGGGAGGGGGTTACCCATAGGCATCATTCAGAGGCCATAGCACAGCCTTTGTTTGTGTTTGTCTACACTTGCCCTGCTGGCTGAGACTGTTGACTGGCATGTGTGAGTCATATGGACACACATGTGGCCCAGCACATTTCCTGCAGTGGGTTTTGTCACCCTGTGTAGTACTGGCTACTGTGGTGACACCTGTATTTGTTACAGATCTCATGGTGTCACTATAGGTGTCTGCTATCTGCTGGCATACCATTTAGCCACCCGATTCCCTTGCGTGCTCACATCCATACCATAGATATAGGTAACAACACATTCTACTCCATTCAGCAATTGGTAGGTTGAGTGACTTACCTTGTGGGTGTGCCAGTACTGAGGATGGTGCTGGATAGCTGCCTATGTCAGATGCACATAGTACACTCCCTATACATGGTTAAGCACAGGTAGTGTCATGTTTGACATCCCTTTTACTGTATGTGTGAGTCAGAGAGAGGTGTCATTCCCTGGGTCCCTACTGTGTCAGTATATGTGCTATGTGTTGCCGCTTTGCTAAGGCCAGGGCATACTGGGCACGCCTCCATCTGTCTACTGGGGCAGGCTCAGGTTGTTCCTCTTCTGAGTCACTCTGTGCCTGTGCAGGCCTTGGCATTGGTGGGGGGCTGTGTGGCTCTGCCCCATGCTGTTCCTGCTGCAGCTGTTTCCACAGGATCATATTGTGTAGCATGGCACATACAATGACAATTTGAGTACATGTAGCTGGTGAGTACTGCAAGGCTCCACCGGATGTGTCCAGGGACTGGAACCGTGACATGAGCATCCCAAACACATGCTCTATTATAAGTCTGGTCTGTGCGTGTGCCTTATTATGGCGTTCTTGTTCGGGTGTGTGTGCATTTCTGATGGGTGTCATCAGCCACGGATCCAGTGCGTAACCAGCATCCCCCACTAGGTGACCATAAGGGATGTCCCCATTGGCAAATGTCTGGTACAGCTGCATCAGATGCCAGATGTGGGAATTGTGATAGCTTCCTGGGCAGCCAGCACACAGATTCATTATAATGCCCTGGGCATCGCACACAACCTGGCAGTTGATGGAGGGGAAGCCCTTGTGGTTGATGTAGACCATACCCCGATCACTGGATGGTGTTTTAATGTGTATGTGCGTGTAGTCTATAGCACCCACTACCTCAGGGTATTCTGCTATTTGGTGGAAGAGATGCATATTGCTGTCCAACATCTCACGGGTGTTGAGGAAATATACATGCTGACCAGCATGTGCTGACATGGCATCCCGGAACTGGTGGAATACTCTGGATGCTGATGCCTGTGAGATCCCCATGATATCCCCAGTTGAACTTTGGGAGGTACCTGTGGCTAGCATTCCTAGGCCTACACATACCTTGGTAACCACTGGGATGGGTTCCCCTCTGTTAGTTTGGTGTGTCAGCCGTGGCTGGCACAGCTCAACAATTTGCTGTAGGAGGTCCCTGTCCACCCTATAGTGCTCCACTATCTTCAGTTCATGTAGCCCCTGGTAAGTTACCCTGGGTCTGTACACTCTTCTCCGTTTCCTCACTGTGGGGTGGTCGACAGCGTTCCCATCCTCACCACCCTCAGCATCTTCCACATGTTGTATGATAGCTGCTGCAGCCCCTATCATTTTGTTGTTTTGTTTGTTAAATGTTCCCCGCTTGTATACACCAGTGGTGTAGAGTATGGGAAAAAACAGAGGGAAAGGTGTTTGCATAGTTTATAGTAGTGTTCTGGGCTAGGCTGGTCTTCTGCCTGTGTAATTGGCTGATTCTGATACATTTCACCTGCCAGCTATGCTAGTTTTCCTTGATTACCTTCCTACTGCTGTTTTTCCTTCCCATTACCTTCCTGTTTAAGCCCGGAGGTGTGCCGTGCAAACACAGTGCTTAAATGGGCACAGAGCTGCTATTTCCTGGTTTACTGTTTTTTTTCCTTTAAAACCCGATGCGCAGCGTGCACACCCGCTTAGGCAATGTAAAGAGTGCTAGGCAGCCTCAGATACACACCCTTGCTTAGCTGTGCTAAGCTAGGAGCAAACTCGAGCCACAGGGCTCCAATCCGTTTACAGTATGCCTGACACAGTCCCCTATGATGTCAGCTAACTCTTAGGCTTGCACCAAGCTATTCCTGCTCTTAAACAGTTGGGAGCTGCCTAGCATGCAGGGAAAATCTGGAATTCACTATCATTCCCCTCATTTGCATAGAATTGCCTGCTAATGCCTAGTTACATGTCCCACACTGAGCCTCCCCCCTTAGCAACCACTATTCACTGGCCATGTTGTCTTTTGCCTGCCATTGAGTATAATGGCAGAATAGTGATTTTGGTTAGAATGCTTATTTTAGTTTTTTTTTTTCTTATCCCCCCCCCGATCCCATTTGCACGCCACTGCCCTACGCTTAAATAGCCGAGATCGGTTAAAAAAAAATAAAAGTTGATTTTTTTTTTGTTTTGCAAGTGTTTTCCATGCCAATGGCCTTATAGTTGGCCATTGGCATGCTTTCTACATGATATCCACCCTTTATTTGGAGCTGTCATGGCTACGTTTTGTAATTTGCAGAAATGTACTCTGTTACTGGCAGAGTACATTTCTGCAGATTGCACTAGGCCTGCATGGCCGGTTTCCAGCTTCCTGGATCGCAAATTCACCTCATTTGTGTGGATTTCTCCTGCAAATGAGGTAATTTGCATACAGGGGCTGAGTCCATGCAGGACTAGTGCAGGAACACTCGTGCACACCCCTACAGGTTATTCCTGGATCGCACACCAGACATATTGCCTGCTGGAGCTCCTGCACTAATTCTGCATGCCGTGCAGGGCTTGCAGAATCCGGGGGATGTGTCATATCTTAACTGGTGCACATAAACCTACAATCAAAAGTGAAATAAAAATATATACGTATACATTTTCATAAGAAGTGATGTTAGTGTATTTGACAGTAGCATTTGTGCTTATGTATGCCTCTTCATCCTTTTGGATACACCTTCTGCAATGTTTAAATAACAAGTAAATCACAGTTTCCCTCTGTCTGTATGTCTGTATTTTATTAGAAAGTGAATGCAGTCAGCTTGAAAACAATGAAGTGGCAACAAATTCAGCTTAAGAGCACAGGCAGTTTTTCAAGGCTACAGGATGTAAACCTGCTGAGAGGAAGGGAAGAAAATGAAAGAAGAGAAAAAAAGAAAACCGTAGGCTGGTGAAGAAGGTGGTCGCTTAAGCAATATATGAAAGACAAATTAAGGGCATTTAATAAGTACTTTAGTAAGGCAATTCAGAAATTAAATTAAGAAACAAGTTATGGTGGCACCTGGATTCAAGAACAAGCAAGACACTATATACCAAGGACAACGTGATGTCTGCCAACATAGTAGAGCTAGCTGGTTGCTCACATCATACATAAATACATCAGTGAACCACAAAATTGCATATGCCATCCAGCAGTGAGCTCCAGTGCAGAGCTGTCCTGAATGGTCTGCCACAGATGTGGTATAATACAGTCACAGTCTGTGACAAAAAGTGGTATGCAGCACAGCAGAGCATTGGGACTTTGTACAGATCTACATCTCACAGCAATATATGATGTTTGTACTATAACATGGCACAACAAAGTACTTGTGAGATGTGGACTCCTAAAACTGATCTTTGTTGTGACATTTAATGAACACAGTTATTAGAGCAGCTGCAGTTTTGTGAGCATATGTTCAATACATTAATTGTATGATCATGGACATATCAAGGAAATTGTTTTGTAAGTGCTACCATGCCAAAGTTGATTTCTTAGGTTCTTAGGTAAATACTAGGCTATCAGTCTGCAGAATGTTACAAGCTTAGTAAGTAACCAGAGATTAGAATTGAACCCTGTGCCTTTTATCTGTGAGGTAAAGACCTTAAACATTACGAACCCCCCCCCTTTTATAAGGAAAGATTAAAGTATAATGATTTGGGGCAGAAAAAAATATGTGCATAACTGTGCATAAAAATAGTTGCACAAAGTGGCTAGTGGTATAAAATGAGTATGCAGACTGATTCTGAGCATAAAAATTAATATACAATGGAACTGTTGGGATGAAAGCAATTACATACTTACTTTTGCATGCTACAAGGAATTAAATAATGAGCACTGTACAAGACAGTGAAAGTGAAGCCAGTCACAAAATGGAAATCAGTAGATAAATATGAGCTTCGGATGCTGTTGTGCAAACCTGATCAGCTTATGCTGAAACCATTTAACTTTATTGTGAAGCAAATAAAAAGTCTCAGTCCACCTTAGTACCAGATATATGAACTATGTCATAGTTTAGTAGCACCAGATAAACCTGCTTCAAAGATATTTAAGGACATTATAAAAACATCATAATATTATTTGATCCCAAAGCCATCTGTTACTCTGAATGATTCAGATCTGATAATAGAAATCAGCTTTGAAATGCAAGCATATTTACATACATTACAAAATGGTGTAGACAAGCAAAACACTGTCACTCTGGAGGTAGATGGCATAACACACTGAGGGATATAATTGTGATCAAAGTACATTTTGGAAGCATGAAAAAATGACTGGTATCAGAAAAAGATTTAGCTTTACATTGTGCCAGATTATCCTATCAAAAGTTAGGCTTTTGACTGCTACAATAGATACACTTGACTGAAATACACTTTCCTTGAATGAGGTCACAACTGCCAGGGTATGCCCATGTCATGAGGTGCGGTTACCTCAAAGTTCATTATGTTACAGCTGGTGATAGGAGGATGAAGTTCCCAGCATGAGCATGGGAGTAAAGAGTGGTCCCCACAAGATATTTGTTTTTCTGACAGCTGTGATAACCAAGTTTTCAGTGACCAATGTAGTTTTCAGTGAAATCATTTTCAGTCAACTGCCTTTGTTCTGACCTGCCCTAATCACTACAATATCAATGGAAACATCTGATATGGATGTGGATAAATCACGAAAAAGTGGCGGAATATACAGCTATGAGGATGTCCATAAGAGATTCCAGTTGCCAAGCATGTATTCATTGTGATAAGATGTTGTATGAGCCCAATACGTGTTGGTATAAAGAAAGAGATTGTAGGATATGTCATACAAAAGACCATACTGAGTGTGGAGTAAACAAAAAGCTGTCAAAAGGGATACTAGTGATATACATATGGTAAATTAAAACAAACAACAAACCTTCAATATACATAAGGTGCTTGATGAAGATAGTGGTTTTAAGTCATGGGCATGGAAGTGTGATGGAAAAGGTGTCAAAAATTACTTATTTTCAATATACATTACAGGTCTTGATCTTGAAACAGTTTATCCTGGATCCCATTTGGCAGTTCTGTCATTACTTATTGCTACGTGCTGACAAGTATTAACCCCTTTACAAGTCACCATTTTCAAGAATTCTATACCCAAACTACTGAGTTTTTTTTTTTTTTTTTTACTTCCTGTATATAAATGCCTGTCTCTGCAAAATGGTCTGACATATTCTCATGAAATTGTCAGAGACTAACACTAGGAAAATTACCCATAAAGGATCTGTAGGTTCAATCTTAGCTTCATGGGAAAAGAGGCTGCTTGGTCTTGAATTCTAATGGAAAAATAATTTTTAATGTCCTTTTACATAATTAATCCCTTAAGACCCAATACAAAGAAGTCACATTTGAAGTGAAGTGAGTCTTAATTTAGCAGACCATATCCCATTTTTATCACTTTTATTGCAGAAGTACATATTCTTTTTAGGCCTGAAGTCACTAAAAAGAGAACCAAATAAACTAGATTTTTATTTCAAAGTCAAAGTGTTTCACAAATTTGGCAGTTTATCAGTTTCAAATGGTAAATCTGGCCTGGATTTGACCCTAGCTACAAATGTCAGTAGCTCTGTATTGCTTCAAAATATTCTAAGATTTTTTTAAATTAAACTTTACTGAATAAATCTGGTAATCATATAAACGTCAATAAACATGTAACATAAAAACATTTCAAGTTTATAAAACCATTTAACTAAAGTACAGTAAAACCTATAGACTGTTGCAAAAAAAATCATTCTACCAATTTCTATATCTTAAGGTATATGGTTCATATTGTGATGCTTATCTTTTCATAACAGCATATGGTGCGTGAAGTGCTGAACAACATTTTCTCCATGTGGTGAATGTTTTTAACCTCAGGTTTCATGAATTAAAACTTTTAAAAATCCTGCTTTGCCTACAAGCATGCCATCAAGGATAAAAGTAAATTTCAGCCTTAGTAATACCAACATAGGGAACGCATGGCTCCATAGACTTTAATGGGTGAACCACCATGCATGGATGTGTAGAAATCCATCCATTAAATTCTATGGACACACTTCACAGTATCCCTATGGTAATGTCACTGATGGGTCTACTAAATTTATTTGGGCAGTGGTTTAATAAAAAGTTTTCAAAGTTTTTTTGTGTAAAAAAAAAAAAAAAAAAAAAAAAAAAAAACATGGCTCAAATAAATGAGATAGGAGATGAGTACAAACCCATGGCATCACTTAACCCAGTAGTTGCCATGATGAGCCACAAATATTTCCAACATACTTTAAAGCATTATAAATCAAAAGTTCACAAAATACATGTCATGTATCTTGTGTCTGGGCAGACACCTGGCAAACAATAATTCGAAGAATAGGCCCCACTCCTAAAGGCCTCCTAACCATGTGTGCAAGAACAGTCTAACTCTATTCATCTCTGATTGCTCTCCAGGGAGCCATTCACTTCTAAGAATCTTCAACATTCTTTCATTGAGAAATGTTACTTCCTGTTTGCAAATTTCATCCTTAAGATCCTTCACCTCCTTAATTAGAAACACCTCTCTATTCTTCCATCTTCAAGAAACAACCATCTAAGCCACTATTATCAATATGCATATCAGATTAAGATGGGCTTGGGGCATCCAAGCTTAGTCATGATAACCTATTTAAGAACAGCATTTGAGTTGCTGATATTTGCTGAGGGAACATGGCCTTCAGTGCTGACCTAAGTTGGCATTTGAATTCTAATAGTGCTTGGAAATTCCAAACTGTATTCCATTTGCCTCCCTCATGTGTACCACATCTCCAGCAAGTATCACCCACTTGTGGTAACATTCAAATTTCACAGGAATACCAAAGTACCTGTGCAGGTATTTGCAGGTAAAAATTCTAAATCAACTATCTTTGGTCATGTATCAAGCTATGGAGCAAATTTTATTCTAGATTGTATCTGAGATATCCCACTGTAGGTGTCTTGGCCAAAGTTTGTATACTTATAAATAGAATCAACCATCAGGTTTTGTAAGTTCTGATAGGCACAGCTTAACAGCATCTTAATCAATGTGTTTTCTCTCCTTTCTGGAAAGAGAAGTAATAATTATGTTTTCATTTCAGAAGGCATATCAAGCATTCTATTCTCTCTTGCAAATGGCAAACTGAGAAAATTCTACTATATTTAAGCAAACAGGCTTTTCATAGGTTAAAATTATCTTTGGCTTGGTCCCAGTCCATCCAGCAAGCACCTCTTCTGATTTGATTCCAATATTGCTTCTCTCTCTCTGGTTTAATAATCCTACATCTGCCCCCTCCAAAAACTCAGATGTCTTATTGAAAGAGTGCACTGTTCCAGGATAAGGCCTTTTCTTGTGCCACCATTTTCTTCAGTGTAACCATCACCTATGTTAACAAGTTGTACAGTCTCACCCTTTCTCAGTGACATTATTAAAATCTTCTCCTTGACTTTACTACTCCTGCTCTACTGTGGGATAAAAGAAAACACTTCCAGGAGACCTCATAATGCCTTACTTGCACAAGAGATCACATTTTGAAATGTATGCCGCATGGTAGACTATAGGGTCGGGGATGTCCAATTCCCCTATTTTCTTACTAGAAGTCAGCTTTTTCCAAAGACTTTTGCTTGCTTTCCTCCAAGATAAAATCTCCAGTGATGCTTAGTGTCATTCTTATAAAATATGAAAAAGATTCTTTAGGAAAGGATTGGGAAATGTAAAGCAGGGCAGGCAGAATTAAAAACTGCAAAGCTTGAATTTGCTGATCTAAATGTAAAGGAACAGTTTTCTACTGCCTCGTGGTCTCTTATTCTCTTAAGAAACTCCAACTCATTTTTCACCACAAAGGCAGAGTCTGGGCCAGCCTTTGGTCAACTGGTGCCCTAGGCACCCCACCCCCAAACCACCATTGCCTGCATCCTGGTCTACCCACATCATCCAGATTACTTTTTTCTTCCGTTTTCCTCACAGTTTGTCTTACTCTTCACTTTTTCCTATATTCATTCAACATATTTTAAGGAAACCATTTCTTTACAACAAAAAATAAAGAAATACATACTGGAAAAGTTCCCCTGCTAGAACGGCACCTTAGGCAGCCGCCTAGTTGGCCTATGCCTAAGGCCAGCTATGGCCAGAGAGAAAAGACCCAAAACAAACCCGTACATATTTAATATACTTAGATTGTCACAGAGAGGGAAAGAGCTTTCTTAAGTCAGAGGAAAGAATGAAATGTATAGGTACCTTCCTGGTTAACTTTGCATTCAGTTATATCTGTAAGTATCAGGAACTCAGAAAACAACCTCTCCATGTCACACTCCAGGTCTGCTATAGGTTTCATATTACCTTACAAGATAAATACTGAGATTGTCAGTCTGGAAAAATAACAAATGTGTATGCATTAAATTAAAAGACAAAAGTAAAAAAACAGAAGACAAATGACAATGTAGGAATGTAGAAATATAGGATTATATATCTTTGAAACAATGCAAAACATTCTAACAACATTTTCAAAAGAGTATACCATGACCCTTAGGAGGAAATCATGATTCTAGTAATAGAAAACGTGCCTAACCATGAAAAGTGTACATAATTTATCAATCTAATGCACTAATAGCACAGTAAACATTGATTCTGTACATGTTCCTCATCCATCACCCCAAGTGTAACTAATATATCCATTCCCTAATAGAAACGAAGTATAATGCAACATGCCAGGCTGTGATAGTTGTGTCAGATTTCCTCTGAGAGTATATAACAAAACCTTTAGAGAAATACAGTAGGATACTGAGGTAGATTATATGACTGCTGTCCCAGTCTTTGTGATTTCATTGCATGCTAGTGCTGAATTTAACTGCACTACACTGCCACCCACAGCAGAGGGAATTTTTTTCCAGGCCAAATTTGAAGTGGTACAATGTGTGCTTTATCTGCTGGAATATGTGTAATCTTTATGTTTGAGGTCATGACAACTCAGCAAACATATGTATGGGCATATATTACATTCCCCACCTTAAGCAGAAGTCATATACCAACTGCTAATGAAAACTGATTAAAATGCAATATGCCAGACAATGCCAGTGAAATTATTATGAAGATTATAGTATGAATGTCCAAAACTTCAAAATCAAAAAACACGAGTGATAAAAAATTTTCAGATATTCAAATTAACAAATAACCAAAACATGTAACATATAAAGCATCACAAAAAGAAAGCAATTTCATTTTACAATCTCTAAACCATAACCTTATGACAATATTCATATCTATTTTTTTATAAATAGTGGTAGTGTTATGGAAAAGACTTTTCTAAGGTAAGGTATAGGGTTAGGTTAGGGATAGTATGCATTACAAGGTGGTACATATTAGCCCTTATATAAGCAAATGACAACAAATTAGAATGAATAGCAAAACCTACGCCCCTTCAATAAAGGTTTTAAAGTCATACAAGCATTTAACCCAGGTGTATGGTTAGCTTGCAATTCAGCTATCCATCTTAACTCAGCTAATTCAGTACTGTGTACAATGTCACCCTCCTCATACTCACTTGTTGAATATATAGCACCATAAACTGGAATCTGTGTACTTTGTTTATTTCAATATGTTGATACAGAGCATTACTTCTCAAACATAATCTAATGTCACTCATATGTTGCAGTATACGTTGTTTTAAAATTCTATTAGTCTTCCCAGCATAAAATGCTTGATATGATATGCACTCAGCTAAATACATCACATTTTTAGTTCTGCAGTCTGCATATAATCTAGATGCATACTTCCTTCCTGACACAGGATCTACAAAGATGTTATTTTCTTTGATATATTGACAGGCCTTGCATTTCTTATATTTAAAAGTTCCCAATTTCTTATTATGTGTTATAGACTTGTTGGGAAGTATATTCATGCAGAGGCATAGGTTTTGTTATTGATTCTAATTGGTTGTCATTTGTTTAAATATGGTTGATTTTAACTGTTATTTAGATCTGATGAAGAGTTAATGCTTGAAAGCACTTATCTGTGTGTTAAATAAAGTTTTAACTGGTTGTGGTGGCTCCAGTGGGTTTTCTTTTCATCCTTTATGGTATATTTTACCACTGTGGACTTTTGTTTCTTCCATGGCTGCTTTGGATTTTTATCTTTTGGCAAAATGGTCATTCAGCAAAACAAACATTCACAATAACAAACATTTGCGCAAATAAACCTGCAGTTCACTTCCTCAAACAAATGAACATTTGATAAAATGAACTGCACCCAAAACATTATATTTGATACCATGTATTAAAAACTATATGTCAGTCCTCCATTGAGAGTTCTTAATGAAACTTTCTGGAAATTTGAATAAGATACTTTGATATGAAATTACCTAAGACTGCCATTCCATCTGTTGAAACTTCAGTGTAGCTCATTGTTAAATCTGACTACACTGCATCGTCCTTCTCAGCCCATGAAGTTCTAGTCAAACCATGTCAAGAGTGATTAAAAATTATTCTTTGCCTGGGATGATCCAGCAGCAATGTCTGGCTGAGTGTTTGCCCTTTGGATTTTGACTATAATCAAAGTGAAACAAATAACCAAAGTAATGTATTTCAACTGTCTGTTCCCATATACATGTACATCCCTCCCTAGCAAGCCATACCAATCATCATCTAATAGTGATAAAATAATCTCCCTTGACTTTTACACACTGACTCCCTCAACAACACATGGTTCTACTATTTTGTCTCCCCAGTTCAATGAGCATTACTAATCAGCGAATGTTTTTTTTCTGTTGTTCTTTATTAATAGTCATAGATAAGTATACCTATTCTATTGGTAGAAAAAACTCTGGACAAAAACAAAATGTCATAATACAACAGTTGTCATAGCCTAAATGTGAAGACCAATGTTCTGAAAATACTTGTTATGCTTATTAATAATCTATTAATCACATTAATAAGATTTTTTACCCATAGCAGTGAATTCATCATCATCACCTTTCGGCTTTTCCTGTTAGGGGTCGCCACAGCGGATCATCTCTTTCCATTTCTTCCTATCCTCTGCATCTTGCTCTGTCACATCAACCACCTGCATGTCCGCTCTCACCACGTCCATAAACCTTATCTTAGGCCTTCCTCTTTTCTTCTTACCTGGCAGCTCCATCCTTAGCATCTTTTTCCCAATATACCCATCATCTCTCCTCAGCACATGTCCAAACCAAAGCAATCTCGTCTCTCTCTTGCTTTGTCTCCAAACTGTCCAACATGAGCTGACCCTGTAATATACTGATTCTTAATCCTATCCATCCTAGTCACACCGAGTACAAATCTTAACATCTTTAACTCTGCCACATCCAGCTCTGACTCCTGCCTTTTTGTCAATGCCACTGTTTCCAACCCATATAACATAGCTGGTCTCACTACCCTCTTGTAGACCTTCCCTTTCACTCTTACTGGTACCCGTCTGTCACAAATCACTCCTGACACTCTTCTCCACCCATTCCACCCTGCCTGTAGTAAGCACATTTATTATCAGGAAGTTTTTTTGAAATGGAGGTGACAAAAAGGTGATGAAAAACATCTATAAATTAGGAAAGAAGGAAATTGTTTAGTGATCCAATGACAAACACACACATAAAACCAATAGGGATAATCATTGTGCATTTATAACTAAGTATGCCAATGATGCCTTTTTAGTAAAGCAGTATGTATGGTACTTTTAAATATAGTTGCTATAAAAGTTGTACATATAGATTTTATTTATGTATTTATTTTATTTTGTATTTGATAACCAAAATAATCTGTCTGGACACAGAACCCCTTTTCAGAAGAGGCCTGAGGAGAAAAGCTCCACACATATACAGAAATTTGATGTGATACAAATTGATATTATTGAGTATACAAAGTCATATTGTATTATATTATATTATATTATATTATATTATATTATATTATATTATATTATATTATATTATATTATATTAGCATTTGTTTACTGAGATTGTCCATCTGGACAAAAGGTGTCCCTTTTCAGCAGAGTTCCAGGTAGAAAATCTCCATGTATAACACATGTACAAAATATGATCAATAAGCACAAATATATTGCACCAGTCAAAAGGACTTCCATTTTAAAAAATACTTTATTAAAATAACAAAATCGCAGTGATTAAGCGCTTTCGTCCTGAATACAAGTGGACTTCATCAGAATCAGAAAGTATAATAAAATGCTTGACTTTTATTATCAAACTAATTAACCAATTAAATAAGGTGAATTAAAAGTTTTAAAGCAACCACACCTTGTTGAAATATTTACCACCAGCTACATGTTAAAACCAACAAAAAAACACCATAAAACAATAAATATGTATTCTTTATTTACCGAGCAGCATTTCTAAAAGCAACAGTAGATGAGTAGAAGTGTTCATCTGAGACCAGAACTTTAATTATTTATTTATTTGTTTGTTTATTTACAAATTTCCTTGTTTTATATTTTGTTAATTGTGAAATTCATCTGGGAATCCCAATTTTCAATGGAATCCTAGGGAGACAAAGTTCCAATTCTACAGTCCACCTTAGGGTGTGAGTCTTGCTTATCCAACCCCTTCATCCTTGCTAAGACGAGGAAAGGGACAGATGTAAAAATGCCAAATGGTTAGTCCTGAAAAGGACTGTTAGGGAACTATAGGCTTTAAGCAGTTTTTTAAATGGTATTTCCTACTGATCTAGGTCATTTGGAGCCTCCAAAAAAGTAATATCGATGACTGCTTGCTATCTCAATAATGCATGGAGACTTTGTATAACTTGAAATCCAGATCCTTTGTTAATGTTGATGGAGAAGTGCTTTTTTATACAGTAACAATCCAGTAAGAGAGAAATCTCAAGACAGTAAGAACAAGTTGTATAAATGACAATAAAAAGAGCTGAGAGTCTGCATAGGAAAGCATTAAATTTTACAAAATCAAAACAATAATAGAGGAGACACAAACGTTAGAACAAAATGCTATGAGCATTGCATTATATTCTATGACACAAATACATATGAGGAATAGGAGATATTAAAAATAACTAAATATGAAATAGCTATAAAATACATATACTTGTTATAGTTTTCATTCATGATAGTAAGACTGTTTCTAGATATAGTTAAAATATACATAAGTATTTTTAGCAAGTCATCAGTCAAATGAGAGTTGATGGAATGGGAATGATACTCATATATATAGGGACTGGTAGTTATATGTTAACTAGGCGATAATGCATAGCAGTTGACTGGAAGTTAGCTTGCTCTGATGCTAAAGAATTAAGTGCTATCACAATTGCAAGTACAGTTTTGTAAGATTTGCTCTATGAATGAATGCTTAAAAAGATTTTTGTCTGGGATAGCATATAATTTGAATGGCAGTTCATTCCATGGTTTCCCAAATGTAATGGGAACCTAAAGTGTTCATATTTATTAAAAGATTTAATGATTTAGGGATGGGCATTTTGTGACTGGCTGAGGCTATAAATTGGTTGGGAATGGCCTCCAAACGGTAGTTTGAGCTGAAGAAGGACAGTTAGTCCTAGACTATAATGGTTTATGAGCAAAGCATAGGTGAGTAACAGAAAGGTGATGAGAGAGTTTAGCCGCTGTAGACTGGGTAGAGATTAACAGTGATGTATTCTGTTGTATCTTGAGACAGCTCTATAAATTCAATTATAAGCCTGTTCAAGAGAAGGAGGCATGAAATTACAGTGACTAATCTGGTGTTATATGCTAAGGAAGTTTAGGCCCTGCAAAATTTGTCTTGTTTTTTATTGGTCTTTGTGATCACCTCCTTTATCCAGGGGGGAAATTTTTGGTTGACTAATAATAATTTACCAAAGGAACTTAGCTGAATCAACTTCCTCTGTGATATTGGAATTAAGTGCTTATCAGGTTTATTAACAATTGAAGAAGGTACAGGAGCTGGTGAGCCAGGGTATTCAGAAGTGGCAGGTAGAACCATCCAAGAGGAGAAAAGCAAGAACTTGGTTTTTGATATGCTGAGGTGCAGACCCAATGGAGACTAGCCAAAATTGTAGGAAATGGAATGATGCTTCATGTTCAAAATTAATGGACTCTGGTGAACCATCTCTCAGCAAAATAGTGGATTGCTTAGTTGATAGAAACCTGCACAGTGATTGGTCATATCATTCACATATAGTATGGTAAACAGCAAAGGCACTGAACCCTGGAGTGTACCTACATTATTAAATAAGCAGCTGAAAATAGCATCACTAAATTTCAAAGAGTTTGTTCTGTTAATCAGATAGACTGAAAACCATCTCAGTATACTGCAAGTGAAACCATAACCTAAGACCTCATTTGACTGGCAAGGGAATCTGTAATCAAAAGCTTTACAGAAGTCACCACCAACTCCGTGGCATAAAGTGATAAAACCTTGACTATACCTCAGGTAACCAGAGCTCAGCTAGCAGATCAGGTGCCTGTAAGAGTTGGACAAAGAGAATAGAAGTGAGTAGCCACTGCGGGCTCACCCATCCTGGGGGGAGGAAGGTGGCTTTGGCTTACCACATGGGTGACAACTAGCGGGAGCACTAGGTGTTCACCTAGTGAAAGTCTAAGATGGCCAAACTCGTGCTACCACAGTGCATTTGCACTAAGTAACCAAGTGGAAACATGTGAAGGCATACTTCCGCCTGAGAATTACCAGCTGTGGATTCAGAGGAGCCACTGGGGAAGATGTTCCCTGTTGAAATGGATAGGCCACCTTTAGGTCCAACAAGCTGAGCTAATCCTTAGGGTTGCTGGGGGGTCCCCAGGCTGGAAACAGTTGACTGAAGGGTTCTCATCTAAGCCAGGAATGGCCACGTCCCATTCTCTTATAGGTTCATAGGTTCATACTAGGCTATCTGCCCTAGGGCATTTATAAGCCTAGCCAGAGTGTGTTTGGCTTTCGCCACCCATTTTAAATTAATTTTGCTATGCCCTTTTTCGAGGTTAGTATACTGTGCCTCTGTCTAACAGTGACACATTAGTGATACCCAGGGTAAACCTAGGATCTCCCATCCACTCATCAAGATTCCTCTTGAAGAGAGTCAATGAGGGACTCTGCCTAACCTGGACTGGGATTTTATTCCAGAGTGAAGGGAGCCTCTGGGTTATGAATCTGTCCCTCCAGCATGTCATATTTATTTCAGTGCTGAGGTTCAAGTCTCTCGAGTGCATAGCTCGATGGGATTTGGATTTTCTGAGGTGCAGCATGTCCATTAATTCCGGGTTGGACATGGCTTTATACGTCAGGCACAGATCGCCTCTGAGCAGGCGGTATGCCACTGAGTAGAGCTGGAGTTTCTTTAACCAGGCAGCATATGGCATCTGTTTGAGCCCTTTGATCCTCTTGGTGAGGTACTTTTGGGGTCTTTCCAGTTGCTGCAAGTGTCTGGTAAGGTACATCCCAAAAGGGGCATTGTACTCAATTATGGGCCTGATGAGGGATGAGTAAAGAGGCACAATGACCTCCCCTGATCTAGATGTGAATCCCTTCATGATTAGGTGGGCTATATAAAATGTTTTTCTAACCACTGTGACCACGTGGTTGTCAAATGAGAGATTGCTATCAACTTGGGTCCCCAGGTCCCTAATTACTTCTTCTGTACTTAATGGATTACCACCTATGTGGTAATTTGTGGGCACTTTGTTTTTGCCAAAGGGGGTGACTATACACTTTTTGGCATTTAGCTTGAGGCCATGGCTCTGGCACCAGTTGTCTGTTTCTATGAGGCCCTTTTGGAGGATGCTTGTGTTGGGTGGAGAGTCGATTATGGTGCTCAGTTTGCAGTCATCTGTGAACTTGGTCAGCCACATTCCTTCCATGCTGGCCTGTACCTCCGAGAAATATATACCGAACAAGAGAGGTCCCAGGACTGAGCCTTGTGGGATGCCACTTGTAACTGGTTTGGAGTCTGACATGGCTCCAGCAATTCTAACCATGTGGGTTCTGTCCTTGAGCCAGTTTGCAACCCATCTAGTGACATAGGGGTTTATATTTAAGCTGGTGAGCTTATCTATAATGCCTGAGTGGGGTATTGTATCAAAGGCTTTTGCGAGGTCCAGGTAGGCTGTGTGGACCACCTTCCCCTCGTCAATGGCCTTGGTGACTGTTTCAAAGAAATCAACCAGGTTTAAGAGGCAGGATCTGCCCTTAACAAAGCCAAACTGGGTAGGATTCAGTGTCTGCAGGTCCCCAATATCTTTATTTATGAGGTCCATGATGATCCTTTCCATAGCTTTGCAGACCAAGCTAGTCAGGCTTATGGGGCAATAGTTTCCAAGATCCGTTGAGGCACCACCTTTGTGGAGAGGGACCACTGTTGCTGTACGCCACTCTTTGGGTACATATCCTGTAGTAAGGCTGAGATTGAACAGTAGTTTTATGTTTGGGTTTAGCTCTTCTTGGAGTTCATGTAGGATGCAGCCTGGGACACCATCTAGTCCCATTGATGCTGTGTTTTTTGCTTTGGAGAGGGCAGCTCTTACCTGAGCATCTGAGATGTCAGGGGGGGCAGCACTCTGCTGGGATAGATATTTGCCCTTTTGGTGGGGAGGGGGGGAGTTTGCGCTGAACCTGTCAGCTAGGATGTTGGCAATGTCTGTGGGTTCGGTGTATTTTTTGTCATTTTGGACTAATTCTGAGCATATCTGGGAATTCCCACCCAGGTTCCTATCATAACTAAAGAAAGCCTTGTGATTATCCTTAGTGTCCTGTGCAATTTTTCTCTCGAAGCTGGCCTTAGACGATTTTATGAGTGCCCGTAGTTTTTTGCTAATACTGATCAGAGATGCCTTCCCTTTTTGGGATTTTGCTCTATCATGTAGTAGCTTCCTCCTTCTATTGTATAGTTTGTTTATGGCTGGGGTCCACCAGACAGGACATCTGCCTTTGGAGGACTGGGTCTTGGTTTTATTTGGGATTGCATGATCCATGCATTCCTGAAGGTGTTCATAGAATGTGTTTATAAAGGATTCTGCGGTCTGGGCCATATTTTCCACAGGCCCGGGGGCTGTGAAGGATTCCACCTTGGTTTTGAGGAGTGTGAAATTTGCTTTAGAGAAGTTTTTCACTGTGGTTTTCTGGGCAGGGGGTGGGGTCAGGATGTGAATATCCAGTGAGATTAGTTTATGGTCTGATCTTACCAGTGAGGGATACACTTCTGGTCTGGAGCATAGAGTCCCCATGTTGGTGATGATCAGATCCAGTATGTTTTCCCCTCTTGTGGGAGTGGTAACAAGTCGTTCCATAGCATTTGAGTTTATAAATTCTAGGAACCTTTGGGCTAGGGTGTTGGAGCTAGAGTAATGCTCCCAGTCTATGTTTGGGTAGTTGAAGTCGCCCAATATAATGGTGTTTGGAGAGACCTTCATATTTTCCAGTGTTCTCAGGAAGGCCGAGTGGGGTTCCTGGGTTTGGGAGGGTGGTCTGTAGCAGGCTATAAACTGGAAGGCAGTTTTACCCACTGTTAGTTGCACATGGATAGTCTCTGATGCTTCGTGCTGTGCCACCAACCTGGAGGTGTGGGTATCTTTGACAAATATTGATACTCCCCCTCCTTTTGTGGTTCAGTCCAAGTTTTGGGGCCGAAAAGCATGGTATGAGGTATAACCTGGTAGTGCTGGGGTGCTCTTGGGAGCCTTGAACCAGGTTTCTGTTACTGCACAGATATTGATGTTCTCCATGCTAAGGAGAGTTTCGAGTGCGTGCATCTTGAGGTTTAGACTTCTGGCATTGAGTAGCATTACTCTTAGTTTCTTAGCCCTTGTGATACCTATGGAGGTGGGTTTGTCTTTTGAGCCTTGCCTAAAAAAGGCACTATGGGGGTAGCAAGAGCCTTTGCCAATATCCGAAAGCCCAGGGGTGACAGGTGCAAACTGTCCCTAGCGAAGTATCGCGGCTTGTCGAGCATGTCATCCCAGGTTGACAGGCATTGGATCCCCTTTGAATGACACCAATACTTAAGCCAATTCTTGAAATTGATCATCTTATCTTCATATTGTGGCATCATTCTTGGTGAGGGTAAGATGCTACTCAAGGTCAGGGTCATACCGGCCTGGGCTATATGCTCAGAGAGCTCCTCTATGTCTCTTTTCATGTAGTCCAGGGAGGTACGTCTCAGGTCATTCACACCAGCATGGACAATGACTGAGTCATATTTGTACTTGCCTTGGAGTGACCTGAGTGCTTGTGTTATGTGGTGGATCCTAGCGCCCGACAGGCAGCTCACCGTGACCTTCTCCTCGTTCAGCCTGGTGAGCGGGACGTCAGTGTGCCTGATGATAGAGTCACCTATTACAAGTGTATCAGGTGTGTTGTTTAGCCTTAAGGGCTGTGACTATTCGGCACACTGGCTTTGTGAGCTGTGTGTTGCATGTGTTTTGTTTTGGGGTAGGGGTTGCTTGGGTGTCTACTTTGGAGGTCTCTGCTGCTTAGGCAGATTTTTATTTAGAGCCTCCAAGTATGTTTTTGTGTGTTTATGTGTTTAGTTTGCTGTCGTGGTAGGTCTATGTGAGACTGGAATTGTAGTGAGTGTGTTTTCCTTCTCCTCCTGACTGGTTACGCCAGTACTGAGTTGAGAGAGCTTAGCCTCCAGTTTGGCTATATGGTTGCATCTCTCACATGTGTTGGAATTTGTTGGGAGGAGGAGAGGGTTGTCTGTGTACATGAGGCAGTTGTAACATTGCCTCAAGATTCCCAGATTCACCAGCTGGACTGGAGAGGAGATTGACAACTGACCTTTGGACATGCTAGAATAGTATTGGGAATTCCTTTATAATTGAAAAAAGGGGCCAATGGGGAACAAGGTACTCAATGGGAGTTTGTGAGGGTGTAGTGCTTTTAATTTTTTAGTGCTGACTTAGTGAGCAAGTGCCAGGTAACTTAAATGCAATGTGTTACAGGTAACTTAAATGCAAAAATGACAAACAGTAACTTTCTTTCAAGTGAAACAAGATAATAAGTACAGTAAGCAATGCAGATATCACTAGGGATCCACAGAAGCACTGAAAAGCCGCGTTTTAGGTGGAATTAGCATTTCAGGGAAATAACAAGCAAACAAACAGCAAGCATACAAACAAAGTTAGATTCAGCAGGCCTGGATCTAGTCTATGCTACAGCAAACAAGGTGTACCAATTTCAGTAAGAAACGGTTCAAATATGCAGGCACTATAAGCCTTTAACCAGAAATTCCCAATTCAGAAGGGCAGAGTCCAGCCTCTCCTCCCACAAGAGTGCAGACCACGAACCTTCTTAATGTAAAATAACTGGCCTGAAGCCCAAGTGCTTAAACCAGAACTAATACACTTTTAGAATAACAGACACTGAGCCCTCAATCAGCAGTTCCCAACTTAGAAGGATGTAAGCTACCTATCCTGCCACCACAGTGCAGGCCACAAATCTTCCTAATGTAAAACAACTGGTCTGAAGCCCAAGTGCTTAATCCAAAAGACTTAGAATGATAGCTACACTTTAATCAAGTTACTACCAAGCAGTAATAAATACAATTGAATACTTTAAAGAATGCCTGGATTAGTGCTCAAGTTATACAAACAAAGCTAGATTCAGCAGGCCTGGATCTAGTCTATGCTACAGCAAACCAGGTGTACCAATTTCAGTAAGAAACAGTTCAAATATGCAGGCACTATAAGCCTTTAACCTGAAATTCCCAGCTCAGAAGGGCAGAGTCCAGCCTCTCCTCCCACGAGAGTGCAGACCACGAACCATCTTAATGTAAAATAACTGGCCTGAAGCCCAAGCGCTTAAACCAGAATTAATACACTTTTAGAATAACAGACACTGAGCCCTCAATCAGCAGTTCCCAACTTAGAAGGATGTAAGCTACTTGTTCTGCCACTACAGTGCAGACCACAAACCTTCTTAATGTAAAACAACTGGTCTGAAGCCCAAGTGCTTAAACTAAAAGGCTTAGAATGAGTTACACCAGCAGTAATAAATACAACTGAGTACTTTTAAGATGACGCAAAAGCAAAATAAAGTAGGAAGAAACACAAATACAGTAAAAGCAGATACATTTTTTAAGTGGAAAGAGAGAAAGGAAAGAGAGAAAGGAGCAGCAAAAATTATCTCAAATGTTCTCCCTGTACTGGGTAGAATGAGGTAATGACACTAGACTGGGAGGAGGGTCCCAGATCAAATTTACACTAGGGGCGGGCAACTGCAAAGCCACCAATTATAAAAACACTACACCAACAGCGAGGGAGGGTGGGAAACAAACTGCAGAAATGTTTCTCACAGCTGAAAAGCAGCAGTGAGCCTTTAAATGAAAGTTTTAAGCAGCTAAATGAGCCTCTAGAAAAAAGAGTTTAACTGCAACAAGTTATCAGAAACAAACAACCCAACAGATGCTTAATAAAAGTGGACAATTTCTAGTTAATACCTCACACACAGTGAAACTAGCTAGAAAAATACACAGTACACAAAGTGTTATAAATAACGAAGAAATAAAGAACAAAATAAACAAAAAACAGGATACTTAATGTTATATATTATAGCTCCGAGTTTCCTCAGTGTCCTTCCTTCGATCAAGCTCAGTGTGAAATGGCAGAACACTCACAACTGAACATCTTAGGTAACAGAAAGTTGAAACCTGAGACAGCTTTTAAGAAAGAAATCTCAAAAGAACCAATGAGGTGCTTAGTCTAAGCTGTAGTCCAGGTGACCTCAGTCAGCCAATGACCTCAAACAATTCTCTCTCACTGAAATACCTGATGGCTTTGGCTAAATCAAGATGTCCCTGAATATGTGCTCAGACAAACCTCCACAAACACTAGGCCCAAATACAAGCCTGAATATGGAAATGCTACAAATATCCCCACTACTTAGAACAAACTGCAGAAATGTTTCTCACAGCTGAAAAGCAGCAGTGAGCCTTTAAGTGAAAGTTTTAAACAGCTAAAGGAGCCTCTAGAAAAAAGAGTTTAACTGCAACAAGTTATCAGAAACAAACAACCCAACAGATGCTTAATAAAAGTGGACAATTTCCAGTTAATACCTCACACACAGTGAGACTAGCTAGAAAAATACACAGTACACAAAGTGCTATAAATAACAAAGAAATAAAGAACAAAATAAACAAAAAACAGGATGCTTAATGTTATATATTATAGCTCCGAGTTTTCTCAGTGTCCTTCCTTCGATCAAGCTCAGTGTGAAATGGCAGAACACTCACAACTGAACTTCTTAGGTAACAGAAAGTTGAAACCTGAGACAGCTTTTAAGAAAGAAATCTCAAAAGAACCAATGAGGTGCTTAGTCTAAGCTGTAGTCCAGGTGACCTCAGTCAGCCAATGACCTCAAACAATTCTCTCTCACTGAAATGCCTGATGGCTTTGGCTAAACCAAGATGTCCCTGAATATGTGCTCAGACACACAGCCTCCACAAACACTAGGCCCAAATACAAGCCTGAATATGGAAATGCTACAAATATCCCCACTACTTAGAACAAACTGCAGAAATGTTTCTCACAGCTGAAAAGCAGCAATGAGCCTTTAAATGAAAGTTTTAAACAGCTAAAGGAGCCTCTAGAAAAAAAGAGTTTAACTGCAACAAGTTATCAGAAACAAACAATGAATGAACCAACTGGTAAAAAGCAGAGGAGCCCCTGGGAAAGGTCCTGTGGCTAGCAAAAAAAAAAAAAAACCTTCAGAGAGTTTAAAAAGGATAACTTAAACCAATTTCAAAATTTCCATCCTGAAGTTGCTCTTGAATATAATCTGATACAAAAAATATATATGTGAATCAACTAACACGGTCCAGGCAAAAGAATTACTGAACCACCAAAAAGTACAAGGCAACTGGTTTATTAAAAAGAGGTTAGCACTTTCGTGGAGTTACTGCTTCTTCAGACCAAGTACTCTGAAGAAGAGGTATCTGCACGAAAGCGCTAACCACTTTTTAATAAACCAGTTGCCTTGTACTTTTTGGTGGTTCAGTGGTTCTTTTGCCTGGACCGTGTTGGTTGACTCACATATAGATTTTTTGTATCAGTTATCCTTTGTTTGTGAGTCTCCTTCAGCAGTGTGGATAGCTTGCTGTTTTGTTTTTTTCTTCTATATAATCTACATATCAGGAAGAGTAGTGCCTGTGCAATGGCTAGGACAAAACCAAGGTTGGGTACTATGTGAATTGGGAAATAAAAAATAATATTTGAGAAATTATGAGTTTATTAACAATTAATAATATGGATGTGGATGCATTTTTGAGAAATTTTGAAAAGCTGAGGAACCACTCTTTTGAGGAAGTGCAATTACAACATGATGGGACATTGACCTCTGATAGCTCTGTTGATAAGGATGATTACAAGAAATATACTAACAGATGCCAAAAAGGTTTAGAATATTTGTGTTGGCGGGCAATTCAATGACAGCTCCTAATTTGAATCATCAGCAAATTTCTTCAGCCAGAGGCAATTGATGTTGGTCTTGACCACGATGCTTTGCCAGAGATGATCTGCACCTGTTGGCCCTGAAATTCAGGTTACTGGCTAAGGCTCTTGCTACCCCTATAGTGCCTTTTTTAGACAACGTTCAAAGGACAAAACCACCACTGTAACAGGTACAAACATGCAAATTCTAAAGGTAACACTACTCAATGCTAGAAGTCTAAACCTCAAAATGCACTCTCTCGTTGCACTCCTAAAAATGGAGAACATCGATATCTGTGCAGTAACTGAGACCTGGTTCAAGGCTAAAGAGAGCACCCCTGCAATACCAGGCTAAAACTCTTACCACACTTTTCGGCCACCAAACCAGGACTAAAACACTAAAGGTGAAGGAGTGTCCATATTCACCAAGGATATTCACGCCACCAGGCTAGTTGCCCAACACAATGCATCTGAAATTCTCCAGGTGCAACTAACACTAGGTAAGACTGCAATCCAAATTGTAGCTTGCTACAGATCCCCCACCATGTCCCAAGATTCTCACTACACCTTTCTAAACATACTGGAAAATATTAATATACAAACAAGCACCCTAATACTGGGTGATTTCAACTACCCTGTCATTAACTGGGAAAACTACTCATGTACCAAAACATTTGCCCAACGGTTCTTGGAATTCATAAATTCCAATGCCCTGGATCAACTAATTCATAGTCCCACCAGGGGCTCCATTATCCTAGACCTGGTCATTTCTAACATGGGAAATCGATGCTCCACATCCTATGGTCACCCCCTTGTTGGTCATGTCTGACCATAAGCTAATCACCCTTGACATCCACATCCCTCCCCCACCCCCCAGTAAGGAAACCTCTGTAAAAAACTTCTCCAAAGCCAACTTCATGTTACTCAAGTCAGAAGTGACAAACCTCATGACACCCATGCAGACGGGAACTGAAAGTTCGATTGATGACTCCTACACTAAGGCACTGTATGAGCACATCCACTCGTGCACGAATTGTGCCACCCCAAATAGAACCAAGATGCTCTCCTCCAAAAAAAAGGAAGCCAATCTGGTGGTCCCCTGCCACAAACAAACTATACAACAAAAGGAAGAAACTGTTGCACTAAAGAGGAAAATACCAGGATGCAAAACACTCCCTTTCCAGCCTCAGTAAGAAGCTGAGATCCCTCATAAAATCCTCCAAAGCTAGTTATAAAAATAAAATTGCTAAAGATTCCAAAGACAACCACAAGGCATTTTATAGCTATGTCAAGAATCTAAATGGCAATGCTCAGATCCGCTCTGAGCTACAACAGAATGGCATTAAATATACTGATCCCAAGGATATTGCCAATATCCTGGCAGATCGATTCAGTGCTAACTTCACCGCCCTCTCATCCCCTAAAAGGCCCATCTCAATATTGAAAGATTGCCAAATTCCGGTAATAACGCCCACACAGATAAAAACCGCACTCTCCAAAGCTAAGAATACAGCATCCATGGGCCCAGACAACATCCCGGGCTGTGTACTACATGAACTACAAAATGAACTGGCACCTCACCTGTGTCATGTTTAATCATAGCCTCACCTCAGGATTCATGCCCACTGAATGGCACACAGCTACAGGTATCCCACTCCACAAGGGGGGATCCACCTTGGATCCTGGGAACTACCTCCCCATCAGTCTGATGAGCCAGATCTGCAAGGCCATGGAACGCATTATCATGGAACTTATAAACAAAGACATTGGCAACCTTCAAACACTGGACCCCACCCAGTTTGGGTTCGTGAAAGGCTGATCTTGTTTCCTGAACCTGACTGACTCCTTTAAATCAGTCTCCAGAACTGTGGACGAGGGTAAGGCGGTCCACACAGCATAGCTGGGCCTCGCCAAGGACTTCAACACCATCCCTCACTCTGGAGTCATAGATAAACTTACTAAGCTGGGCATTAATCCCTACATTACTCGATGGGTTGGCAACTGACTTACTGACAGAACCCACACTGTAATAGTAGCTGACTCCAAATCCAGCTCCAGACAAGTAACAAGTGGAGTACCTCAGAGTTCAGTCCTGGGACCGCTCTTACTTGGCATCTACTTCTCTGAAGTACAGGCCAACATTAAGGGACTCTGGCTAACAAAGTTTGCAGATGACTGCAAACTGGGAGCCATTATTGAATCCCCAAATGATGTGGATATTCTACAAAAGGGCCTTACAGAAACATATGCTTGGTGTCGGAGCCATGGGCTCAAGCTCAAGGCCAAGAAATATATAGTTATCCCCTTTGGGAAAAAACATTTACCCATGAATTACCACATAGGTGGCAGTACACTAAATACCGAAAGTGTGATAAGAAACTTAGGGACACAGGTGGACAGTGGTCTCACTTTCGACAACCACATCGCCACAATAGTCAGGAAATCCTTCTATGTGGCACACCTCATCACTAAGGGCTTTTCATCTAGAAAATAGGAGGCCATTGTTCCACTGTACTCATCCCTCGTTAGACCCATTATGGAATACAACGCCCCATTTGGTGTGTACCTCTCAAGACATCTGCAACAACTGGAAAGGCCACAGAAATATCTCACTAAAAGAATCACAGGCCTAAAGCAGATGCCCTATGCTGACCATCTAAAAAAAAACTCCAGCTATACTCTGTTGCATATCGTCTACTCAGAGGCGATCTCTGCTTAACATAAAAGGCCATGTCAAACTTAGAACTGTTGGACATGCTACACTTAAAGAAATCCCAATCCCTCAGAGCCACACGCTCCAGTAATCTAAACCTTGTCATCACAATAAAAAAACATGCTGGAGGGATAGATTCCTGACCCAGAGACTCCCCAGACTCTGGAATAGACTGTCCATACATGTCAAGCAGAGCGCCTCTTTGGCCCTCTTCAAGAGGAACCTTGACGATTGGATGGGAGATAGGAAATTCACCCCAGGGATCACATCAGTCACCCTGCTAGACAGGGATCCAATGAAGTAAATACTGTGGGAAGAAATAGCCAGGGAATTGTTATGGTTAGGCTTGTATAGGCCCTAGGGCCAATAGCCTAGTACCAATCTATGAACCTATGAACCTATGTCTTCAAAGAATGCCAAAATGAGCGGTCCCAGGACTGATCCCTGATGGATTCCTCTTGTGACTGGCCTCTTTGTAGAGGTGAACTCCCCAGTTCTAACTTCCTGGGTTCTGTCAGTGAGCCAGCTGGCTATCCACAGGGTTACATAAGGGTTTGTACCTAATCTCTTAAGTTTGTCAACAGTGTAGGTGTGGGGGATTGTGTCAAATGCCTTGGCCAGGTCAAGGTAGGCAGTGTGTGAACTATTTTGCCATCATCCATTGCTTTGGTGACCTTCTCAAAGAAGTCCACCAGGTTGAGTAGGCATGATCTGCCCTTGATGAAAACAAATTGCGTTGGCTCCAGTGTCTGAAAGTTTCCTATATCATTATTGATCATTTCCATGAGAATATGATAATTCTTTCCATGGCTTTGCATATAAGACTAATGAGACTTATGGGTCTGTAGTTTCCAGGGTCTGTACATGACCCACTTTTGTGCAGAAGGTTGAGTGTTGCTGTTCTCAATTCATGGGACATGAAGCTTGTTAGGTGGCTATAGTCAAATAGCAATTCCAGAGGGCCTGATAGATCACATTTGATGCCATTTAGAAGGTTTCCTGGAATATTGTCTGGGCCCACTGATGTAGTGTTCTTGGCCTTAGAAAGAACATTAAGGACCTGTTCCCTAGTGATAGCAGGGGGAATTATATTTGATGGCATTTCTTGAGAGAAGGTTGATTGGGGAGGTAAAGTTGGAGCTGAATTTGCCTGCCAGTCGGTTTGCTATATCTTCTGGCTCAGTATAGGTTGCTGCATTTACAATGAGCTCTGCACACAATTGTGTTTTTCCTTTGAGGTTGCAGATATAGCTAAAGAATGCCTTGTAGTTGTCCTTTGACTGTGAGGTCAAATTATCATGTAAGTCAACTATTGTTTGACTGGATCCCTTATTTGTTAAGTTCCAGTCATTATTGAAGTTGAAGTGTCTTGTAGTGATTAGCTCAAAGCTAACATGATCATAAGGCCAGTACAACTCTTTATCAGCAATAATTTCATCCTTACCTGGAAGGGCATGAGTACAAGATCAAAGGGAAATTTGAAATTGATGACTTTGATGTTAACAAGCAAGGATTCATTGTGTATGGAGTAAAAGATCTGTTAGGAAGAGATGGACAAAATGAGCAGTGAATGACCACCCTGATGGGACTTAGATGTTCCATGCTCTGCATTTCAAAAGCAGGGCCTCGAAGGAGACCTTACTTGAGTTTTCTAAGAATTGTCAAAAAACCCATACTGAACTATTAGTCAGGGGCACCCATAAAAGCCTCAATAGTTCTAGACATTCTAATATTAAGTGGTAAACCATTTCAAAGCTTATCAGTTCTTCTGTGAAATGATCTTCCCTCCTAAAGTAGTATTATAGACCAGTTATTTACTAATAAGCACTTATTAATAGTTCCCAAAGAGTGTCACCTGAATTCAACATCCATTACTGATATCAAAACATCATTGTTTGCACATTTATGCATTAGTATTAACTCCCGTCTAACCAATCTATAAGTAATCGAATACAATGATAGCCTGGCCAATCCATTCTCATAACTTAGATGGTTAAACTTGTCAATTTGCCTTGTATAGTATTTTTTCCAAACTACATTGTTAACAACAACTACAGACACAGCCTGCTGCACAGTATTTAATGATAGGTCTCCGTCTCCCAAATACTTTACAAACTAGTAGCAGAACTCTTTTGTCTCTGCTGAATATGTTCTTCAAGATATTGTTTAGAATTAAGTAGCACTTCCTGACTGTTGTTTGTACATTTTCACCATATGTAAGCTCTGTGTCTACAATTATCTCTAAATCCTCAAATAATGCATTTGTCTTTGGGTATGACATTATTTATTTATTGATTGATTTAACATTTGTTGATCATGATAGTCCAACTGAGCTAGTGTCCTTTTAAAGCAGAGGCCAGGGGGAAAAGATCCACCAAACACAATATGTAAGATACTCACAGTGCAAAATATGCAAGAAAATGTGCACATTACAGATTAAACTAGAAAATAGAAAGTAGCATGCAAGTATATAATATGTAGTACAGATTATGCTAGAAATATATAAAATCACAAAAAAGCTAATATAAAAATAAGGAAAAATATTTCAACATAATTGTACAAGTAAGGGAAAAATTTAGGAAAGGAGGCCATTAAAAAAGGGAGGTAAGTATAGAGGAGATAGGTAGGAACAGAGTTAGAGAAGAAGGCGAATTAAGGATAAGGTCAGGAAAGGTAGTTATAGCAGTAAGTTTGGTGAGTAAAAGTGTGAGGGGATGTAAGAGTTGGAGGAGGAAGAAAGAAAACGTGATAGTAGGAGATAATCCAGGAGCACAGAAATTAGAAGGAGTGAAGTAGTCGAAGGTTGAGATAAGAAAGAGAAAGAGAAGGATTTCAAGTAGGATGATTGCAATAAATCCAGGCTCTGTTTAAGAAATTTCTAAGAGCTGCTTTAAGTCATGAGAATTGGTAATATGTCTGAGGGTCAAGGGAAGCTTATTCCAAGATAATGCAGCAAGGTAGCTATAAAGGTTTTATCCTAAAGATTGTTTTGGCTTATGGATCTGCAGGAGAAATTGTTCAGAGCTTCTGAGAGAGAGAGGGGAGGGTTATAAAGAGCGACAAGTGAGGAGATGCTAGGGCAGGAGGAAGGTAGATTTAGGATGGTGTGGATGATGAGAAGCTGTGTATATAAGAGTTGGTTTGGAAGCTCTAACCAGCTGAGTGTACGGTGAACAAGACAGTAGTGAGAGCAAGTTGGCTGCAAATCTGGCAACTTTGTTGTAAGTGGTTTCAAGTTTGGATAGAAGAGAGGATTGTAAGTTAGTAAGGATTTGAGAAGAGTAAAATAAGTTAGGAAGAAGATAAGCCTGGGTCAGTGAAATTCTGGAGCTGGGGGTATGGAACTTTTTGTTCCTATAAAGAAGGCCAAGTTTTTGGTGGGTCTTCTTTATACAGTGGTGTACATGGAGGTCAAATGTAATTAGTCGTCAACAATTACTCCAAGGAGCTTAGTATAGGTTTTAGATGAGATAATAGTGTTGTTAAGGGAGGAGATGGTAAAAGAGGATTTAAGATGATAGAGAGATTTAGGAAGGAAAAGTAGGAGTTTTGTCTTTTTAGGGATTAGAATGAGTTGCTTGTTAGTAAGCCAGGTTTCAGTGAGGTTGAAGGGTGTTTGAGTAAGGGTGAGCAGGTCAGAAGGGTTGTCAGCTATAATGATAATGGCAGAGTCATCTGCATATTGTATGAGGGCTAACTGAGGGCAAAATGTGTAGAGTTGAATAGTAAAAATGTTAAAAAGAAGGAGGTCAAGAATTGATCCTCATGGGACTATCGCTTTTATAGTTTTTATAGGGAAGAAGGGAGAGAGAGCTAAGAGCCATTTGACAGCTTGCTGTCTGTTAGAGAGATAGCTGGAAAACCAAGCGATAGTAGTAAGCAATAGATTAATTTGAGATAATTTAGAGAGAAGGATGGAGTGGGAGACAGTGTCAAAGGCTTTTGAAAGATCTAAAAAGAGGCAGGAGACCAGTTTATTATTGTCTCTGGCTAGAGAGATGGAGTTAGTGAAGGAAAGGAATGAGGGCTTATGGCATAAAGATAATATGAATTATTTTCACCAAAGTGCAATACCTTTGTTTTCCTGGTGCTAAAGTCTATTTGAGTATTTTAATGACCACATACATAGTTCAACAAAATGTTGCAATCTTGGTTGATCAGAAACTGAGTTCACTGTAGTTCCAATAAATAATACTGATCATCTTTTGCTAATATTCTTAATTTAGATTACATATTAATTAGACATTTAACTACAAAGTTAAATCCAGTCATTGCAAAATTCATTTAAACTGAATTCAGTAAATATGATGCTATTGCAGTTATAAAGCATACTTCTCAAACTATTATCACAAGAATCAATGACAAAGTCAAAAATAATAGGGGGGGCAAAGTCTCAAAGATCAGGACAGATTTTAAAAACTGGTCTTGTAAACTTAAAAAGTTTAGAGAATAACAGGTTTTACATTAGCATGCAGTTTTTGAAGCATATGAATTCTGAAACTCCAGTGTTTGCCATTATTTACTAACTGCTATACTCAGTAAAACACACATTTTGCATGGAACAGACCGAAAATGCAAGGCAAAATCTGGACAGCCTGCAAAAATCTGGACAGTTAAGAGGTATATAATAAAGTAATATGTGTTTGCACTTGGAGCCAGTGAAAAGTGTATTATAAATGTTGTTGCATTTAAAATCTTTAAAAGTCTGAAATTTCGTCTTGTTGAATCATTGAAGCAATGATCAAGAATTGTAGGAAATACTTTGTGGTTAATGTGTCTGTGTGTGTGTGTGTGTGTGTGTGTGTGTGTGTGTGTGTGTGTGTGTGTGTGTGTGTGTGTGTGTGTGTAAAGCTATCCCAAACAGTGTGCGTTTTGAAAGAGGGGATGCAAAGTTTGTGTACAACTTTTAAGTGATTTGGCATTTCTAGCCTACAAGTTCAGAATGTACAGCTTGTGGTCTTGTATCCTGTACCTGCTGCTCAATCTAAAGTAAATGCCAGTGAAGTTGGCTGCATGCAGTGATTTTATTTTGGGTTATCCTGAATACCAAATATTACAAGCAAAGCCTCATATGGCTGAGATGAAGTAATAACATAGTCCTCAAGCCAGTCGTGAGGCCTTTTCAAATTTCTGTGGCTCACACAGAGCAGAAGCATAAAGCCAACAAGGACCTTTCAGACAGATGCTTCCTGCAAACTTAAAAAAATTCTAGGTACACATGGTTACCAGCATTTTGTTGCATACAAATGCCACAGTGGTAGGGTTGTTTTCAGGACAGTACTTAAATAATGGAATGTCCCTGACCTCAAATTGGCCTGCAGCCACGGAGCTCTGTTTTGACAGCAGATGTGAATGTCAGTTTGCTTTAACTGTGGATTCCAGAACACCAGTGAGCATCATAGCAGGAAAAGATCAGAGTTTAACACCTCTTTCATTTTTGTCCTGCTCTTTGATGATTGTTTACTGGTGAGTCACAAAAGCTGACTCATTAGCGACTCAGTATAACCTGCCATAACATACCAAAACTTGTCTGCAAATAGCTGCTTCCTGGTTCGCTAAAATTTTGTTTCCATGTCAGTTGTAAATAACAGAAGTCAGCATTAGCACTCAGGGCAGAGTGTGCTTTGTTTGCCATGGCAGGGAGGGGAAGCAAACGTCTCAGTGTTTCTGTACACACATTACTGAGTGTATAGTAATACTGTGTGAGTGACTCATAAAAATCAGCTGACAGCACATAAAACAATGGAAGGAGTTTTGACATCTCAGCTCTGTGCAGAGATGTCTCTCCAATGACTGCAGACTGCCGCACTCATTTGCACTGACAATTCTAAATGACAGCTAGCTTCCACCATTAAAGATTCCATTAACCACAAAAAAAAGTAGTGCTCAAGTCTTTCAAACCATTATCAACTCACTGAGGCTGTCTTGATGAAATTATTCAAAAAGGTAACAAATATTGGCATGTAATTGAAAAGCCATGCCCCACTAGCAGCTGCACCTTGAATGACATTTCTTTGCAAGCATCCTTTCCTGTGTGATAAATCAGGACTCTCAGGACTTCAGAACTCAGTGTATAAAACATGTGTGGCTCTATAGGATTGATTCAATAAACTGTGGTATATGCACTTAGTAACACAGCAGAATTGGAAAAGTAAAACTGCAATGTCACGTAAATTAAGAATCTATGAAAATGCAAACTTGATAACATCAGCTTTATTAGGTTGACACAGAGATGAATGGGTAACCATGGGTTGTCAAGCTAAGTTATTATTGCAGGATGTTTGAAGGTATAAAGTGTCTAAGATATGTACAGCCACCGTATAATGAACGGAGAGTGAGGGATGGGAGAATGAATGAGGAATGTTGGTATGACTAGGGTTTAATAACCCTATTGACAGATGACAGGGTGACCAAGGAACTTTAAGAAAGTAGAGTGGCTGGGGAATGCAGGGTAAATGACCGATGCTGACATAATTAAGGAATGTCAGGGTAAATAAACAATACATCGTAATGAAACAGTGAACAGTATGGGGTGAATTAATGCTGCAGAGAGACTAAAGGACTGGGGGTTGGTAGAGTGAAAAATGTCCGTCTGATTTTAGGATGTGAGGTGACTGAGGAATCATACTTCAGGAGACTATCTACAGGGGGTGCAACACACTTAGACAGCCTTCTGTTTCATCTCATTTGGCACATTTTAAATATTCTGAGATTCGATATATTGACTCAAAAACTTTTCTCTGCCGTTGAAAAAGGGTATACAAGATCCCCAAGATCTCTAGTTCTTTCTACCTTCTTGTACATTTTATTATTTCCAAATCTGCATTATTGGAAGTTTCAAAGTTTGATGCCTAACAACATACATTGTCCAAGGCTACCTAAAGTTTCCAGATAATAAATCAGGGCTGACACAGCCAAAGGCATGTTTCTTGGACAAGACTATGACACTGATGCAGACATCACAACTGTCCCTATTTTGGGGGGATATCTCTGTTTTCAGGCCTAATTTATAATGTCCCTGTTTTTGGACACGTCTCTATTTTCAGGCTTAATTTACCCCTTTACACAATTTTCTGAATCACCCTCATCATGTGATTTTTTAAACTGTCTAGTACACAGAAATCCACACTACATGACCAAGTTAACATACTAGTAGCAACATTAATTTAAAGAAAGAGGACACGCATCTTGTAACTCACTTTTTCTGAAGCAAAAACAAATGATCTTGTGTGGTAGTATTTTTTACCCAGTCTCACTGATAATGTGTAAAGCTTTTTCATTACTTTTGTTACTCTCTGTTATTTAAACATCTGTTTCTGAGTGGTGTCCCACATTCCTAACAGAAGTAAGTGGGAAGAGTTATATGCTATTTGATATTCAGATTTTATGCTCAGCTGATGTCCAGATTTATAGCTGGATGTTCCTACCTTTTAAGAGTCTTTGTTCCTATTTTCAGTGTCTGCAGGTATGTATCGGTCTCTTACCTCTAACAGTATATTAGCTCTGTGACTCAGAGGAATTAGCAAGAGCAGTCTGAGGTTTTCAGGAATGCAAAGTTCTTTGCAGCAGTGAAGGAGGCCCAGTGCAAGGACCAGCCAAAGGGTGTGTCAAATGATATGTAACAAGAGCATGAAAGGAAGAATGTTCCAAGTTTTTCAAGTAAAACTTTATACACCTGCATGTCTCTCTATATTCATAAAGGCTGATTCATGGGTAGAAATATTATAAAGTCAAGACCACCACAGTAACTGCATGGCTGTCAATCATAGGTTTATAGGTTCATAGGTAGGTACTAGGCTATCGGCCCAAGGGCCTGCGCAAGCCTAGCCAACAAAGTTCCCTGGCTTACACCACCCAAGAAATGTATTTTCCTGTGCCACTGTCGAGCAGAGACACAGAAGTGATCCCCGGGGTGTATTTCCTATTTCCCATCCACACATCAAGATTTTTCTTTGCTTGACATAGATGGGTAGCTTGTTCCAGAGTATAGGAAGTCTCTGGGACAGGAATCTATCCCTCCAGCATGTCCTGTTTATTGTGGTGACAAGGTTTAGGTCCCTAGAGTGTGTAGCTCGGAGGGACTGGGATTTCTTTAGGTGTAGCATGTCCAACAGCTCTGGGTTTGACATAGCTTTATATGTTAGGCAGAGATCACCTCTGAGAAGGCGATATGCTACAGAGTAAAGCTGGAGTTTTTTGAGGCAGTCAGTGTAGGGCATTTGTTTGAGTCCAGTAATCCTCTTTGTGAAGTACTTCTGTGGCCTTTCCAGCTGCTGCAGATGTCTTGTGAGGTACATTCCAAAAGGGACGTTGTACTCTATAGTGGGTCTAATGAGTGTCAAGTAAAGGGGAACGATGACCTCTTTTTTCCTGGATGAGAACCCCTTTATGATGAGGTGTGCCACGTAGAAGGACTTCCTGACTACTGTGGCGATGTGACTATCAAAGGAGAGACTACTGTCCACCTGGGTCCCAAGGTCTCTTATCACGCATTCGGTGTTAAGTAGATTGCTGCCTATGTGGTAGTTCATGGGTACAGAGTTTTTACCAAAGGGGATGACACTGCACCTTTTGGCATTGAGTTTGAGGGCCATGGCTCTGACACCAGGCATCTGTCTCAGAGATGCCCTTCTGTAGGATGTTCACATCATCTGGGGACTTGACTATGGCTCCTATTTTGCAGTCATCTGTGAACTTCATTAACCAGAGGCCTTCTGTGTTAGCCTGTACTTCAGAGAAGTAGATATCAAACAGGAGCGGTCCCAGGACGGAACTCTGTGGTACTCCACTTGTCACTGGTTTGAGGTCAGATTTGGAGTCTGCAACTTTTACAGTGCGGGTTTTATCAGTGAGCCGGTGGCAACCCATCTTGTGACGTAGGGATTTATGCTTAGTTTATTGAGTTTAGCTATAATTCCAGAATGGGGGATGGTGTCGAAAGCCTTGGCGAGGTCAAGATAGGCTGTGTGAACCACCTTACCCTCATCTACGGCTTTGGTGACTGCCTCAAAGAAGTCAATCAGGTTCAGGAGGCATGATCTGCCTTTCACAAACCCAAACTGGGTGGGATCCAGAGTTTGGAGGTTACCAATGTCTTTGTTTATGAGTTCCATGATGATACGTTCCATGGCTTTGCAGGCCAGGCTCGTCAGGCTAATAGGTCTATAGTTCCCGGGATCAGTGGTGGCTCCCCCTTTGTGGAGTGGGATAACTGTTGCTGTGCGCCATTCAGTGGGCACAAAGCCTGATGTGAGGCTATTATTAAACATGGTGCTTAAGTGGGGAGCCAGTTCATTCTGAAGTTTGTGTAAAATGCAGCCTGGGATGTTGTCCGGTCCCATGGATGCTGTGTTTTTGGCTTTAGAGAGTGCAGCTTTCACCTGCATAGTTGTGATTATAGGGACTCTGCATTCTTCCTGTATAGATATGGGCCCTTTAGGGGGTGAGGGGGGTAAAGTTAGCACTGAACCTGTCTGCCAGGATGTTGGCAATATCAGTTGGTTCTGTAATTTCCATGCCTTTGTGCTGTAACTCAGAGCAGATCTGGGTGTTGCCATTGAGATTCTTGACATAGCTATAGAATGCTTTGTGGTTGTCCTTGGAATTAGTGGCAATTTTATTTTCATAGCTGGCTATGGAGGATCTTATAAGGGATCTCAGCTTCTTACTGAGGCTGACCAGGGAGCTTCTCCACTCATGGGATTTTACTCTCTTTTGCAGCAGTTTCTTCCTTCTGTTGCACAGTTTGTTTATGGCAGGGAACCACCAGATTGGCTGCCTTTTTTTGGAGCATAGCGTCTTGGTTCTGTTTGGGATAGCACGATCCATGCACTCATGCAAGTGCTTATAGAGTGCATTTGTGTAGGATTCAGCAGTTGTAACTGTATTGTCCATCTGCATGGGTGTCATGAAGTTCACTACTTCTGTCTTAAGAAGTATGAAGCTGGCTTTGGAGAAATGTTTTACTGTGGTTTCCTTAATGGGGGGGTGGGGTGGGATGTGGATATAAAGGGTGATTAGCTTATGGTCGGATCGGACCAACGAGGAGTTGACTTCAGGTGTGGAACACCGGTCACTCACGTTGGTAATGACTAGGTCTAGGATATTGTTGCCCCTGGTGGGGGTGTGGATAAGTTAATCTAGGGCATTGGAGTTTATGAATTCCAGAAAGCATTGCGCTAAGGAGTTGGTACATGAGTAGTTTTCCCAGTTAATGATGGGGAAGTTGAAGTCGCCCATTATTAGGGTGTTTGGTTGAATCCTAATATTTTCCAGTACATCAAGAAAAGAGGAGTGTGAATCCTGGGGCATGGTGGGGGATCTGTAGCAAGCTACAATTTGGATTGCAGTTTTGCCAAGAGTTAGTCAGTGAGTGGGTCAACGTCTCCAACACCAGCCACTTCTGAGAAACTAGACACACTAACAGCATTATTAAGCAAAATGTTGAAGGATAGATCAGTGATTAAAGTTGAGAACAAGTTGTAGAACCTAGTGCTGGATGAATGTGTACTGAAGGTCATCTCTTTTGGAAGCTGCAATTAATACCCAGCCACAGTACTCACTTGAACAAAAAAACATCGCTGAGTAAAGTGAATAAGGAACTTCAAAGAGTGTGGAACAAGACTGAAGCTATAGAAAACTGTCAGTGCAGAAGTAATGTCAGATCGGGGCTCTACTTTAGTTTGTTCACTTTTTAAACTGACAAAATTTATATGGTTGAGACCATATGATGGACAATTAAAAATATCAGGAACCAACTAGAGAAAAGAAACAGTTGCATGGAAATCATAGTACAATGGGGATCAGGGAATGTGCATTTTCCCCACTGTAGTGCAATCTAGGAATAAGTATATATAATTAGCAGGAGTTGGGGGTGCAGGGGATCTAGGAGGTAGTATATATAATTAGCAGGGGGTGTGGTTGGTACAGAGGGCTTGCGGGGGGATCTCAGAGTTAGTATATATAATTAGCAGGAGGTGTGAGGGGTACAGGGGCTTGTGGAGGGATCTCAGAGTTAGTATACATATATATATATATATATATATATATATATATATATATATATATATATATATATATATATAAAATTAGCAGGGGGGGTGGGAGTACAGGGGGCTTGCCCCCAGCAGAAATTATGTTTTTTTTCTGTAGTTGCTTTGTCAGTATTTCAAACTGTTGATCATATAGTCTTGACCATATGAATTTTGAAAATTTAAAACTTCAACACACTAAAATGGATCCCAGATTGGTGAGTCTACCAGAAGGAACTGAGAAAGGAGAGCTGGCATTCATCTTAGAGAAGTATTTACTTAGATCTCTGAATCTGTCCATTTCCTGATATTTCCCCAGAGAGCAAATCCATTGAGCTATAAGATCTCCCAGACCATAAGGTACACCACCAATACAGAAAGGCTCCTAAATTGAAAACCACAAATCCAGATGCTATATCCAAGTTCTGGCTAAAGATATTGATTTAGTCTTGAGTAAAAATGATGTATATGTACATCCTATACTCACACCAACCTGCTGTTTACTTACCAGGCTAGGTTATTGCTACAGCTTGACTCCCAGTAAAAAAAATCCAAAAATGACATCTCACCTACCTTTTTAGATTATTTAAAACTATATACCTCATCAGATAAGCAACTAAAAGCTTGGCTACAAATGGCTGAAACTTTTTCAGATGATCTAGGAATAATATCTTGCCTTGATAAATGTGTGGAAACAACATTCATAACAGGAAAATGGAAGCATTAAGAAAATATCAACCTGGGAGAAGAATGTGATATAAAGGAAATTGAACAAGATGGTGTATATAAATGTCTGGGGATAGAGAAAGGGTCAGCAGTACAGTATGAATAAATTAAAACAAAACCTAGTAAGGAATACATTAGAAGAAACTAATTTTGCAAACTGCATTGATATCCAGGAATGAAGTTCAAGCTACATGCTAACTTGTGTTCCTGTATTTATTTACAGCGTTGATGTGATTAACTGGCCTACAAAAAGCATTGATTCGTTTGGAATGGAAAACAAGAAAACTGGTTCATACTTATGGAATGGCATATAAATCCAACGTATGGCAAGATTATATATCCCTCACTCTGAAAGAGGTTTGGGCCTTATTAAAACTGACTATGTGTATAGAGCTTCAACTGTGGGGCTGTATACATATTTGCCGTCATCATCAGATCTAAGCACAGACATTCTCAGTCATGAAGAAGACAACTCTAAAATGTCATTGTTGCTCAGTTTAGCAGAACCACTTTGTTAAGCAGCAAGAGTATAAATCAGTCCAGAAGTGGACAATAAACAGGTAGCATCAGAATGTACCACAAAAGCAAAGCATAGAAAATGAAGATCATGACCAGAAGAAACCTTAAGAAAATGGGAAGGCGTACAGTTATAAAATGGCAAGTGCAGTCTGTTAGAATAAATACATTTAAACACAGTAGTGTATGTACATTTCTGTTTGTTAGAATATCTTTATATATATTAATGGGTTAAAACTTTCTTAGCTGAAAATAAGTAGAAAAAATAGAGCAGTTAACTACTGTATATGTTTGGCGTCCATCTTGTGTAATAATTGTTCCGTGACTAGTAGAGCTGCAAGGAGAACTGCAAATAGGAATGACTTCCTAATTCCTGACTAGTACAGCTGCAAGGAAGACCGGAGACAAGGACGTCTCCCTAAGTCTTAAAGGTTGCCACATAATTCATCTTGAAATCGAACAAAAATCAGATTATCAGTAGACTGCATAACATCAAGCAGACTTCAAAAGATTACTTTCATAGACAGGATCCAAATGGTACAAAAAGTATTATAAAAGGACTGTAAAACTAAATGGTGTTAGTTCAGGTATTTTTGAAGGATCGCCATCTGTATCTGTATCGAGAAGCAAACCTTGTACATTAAAAGCTGTAAGCTGTAACGTATAGTCGGTGTTGTCTGTTATATTGATGAGTTATTTTATTAGTAACTGCACTTAAGGTGCTTAAAGTTGTTACAGTATTACAAAGTGCCATGATAATTAATTTTTCACAGAAAACTGCTATTAATCAAAACTGGATGCAAGAATGGCTAAGGAGAGATCAATTAAAAGTAAAAGATGAAATACTAATAATGGCAACTGCAAAAGTACAATACATACACACTAAAAAATCTGTGGAAAATGTAGAAGATACAGACAAATGTAGATTTAGTAATACAGATCTAGAAACAGTTGCACATCTCATTGCTGAGTGTGATAGACTCATGGCTGTGGGTATGTATACTGAAAGGTATAATAATGAGGCAAGACTGTTACACTGAGGATTATGCAAACACTACAACCTACAGAAGCACTGGAAAAATGAACCACAAAGAACTGCTGAGAATAAACACATACTGACCACATGGGATTATCCAATACCAACACTCAGAAAAGTAGATACAAGGAAACTATATATATATATATATATATATATATATATATATATATATGGTTCCCTATCAGAAGCCTGAAACACTATAAGCTTGAAAATCAAAATCCTGAAACCAAAAGCCTGAAAACTCAAAATCCTGAAAACCCAAAATCCTGAAACTAAAAATCCTGAAAACACAAATAATGCTAATATGCCAATACAAAGACACTAATATCTACCGACTGACCTTGACCCTAACCCTAACCCTAAGGTCCGTCACTATCGCACACTCACCTGACCTGCGCCCTAACCCTAACTCACTTAAACCGCCCCTAACCCTAACATAAAACCAACCGCACACTTACCTGAACCCAACGCATGACCTAACACCACAGGGCTAACAATAGCAAAGCCACAATGACGTCAATATGTCTATTTTGTGTTTTCAGGATTTTGGGTTTTCAGGATTTTGAGTTTTCAGGCTTTTGGTTTCAGGATTTTGATTTTCAAGCTTATAGTGTTTCAGGCTTCTGATAGGGAACTATATATATATATATATATATATATATATATATATATATATATATACACAGGTCTACTTTTTCTTATCAAAAGCTCTTGCTTTCGAAAAGAAAAAGTATGACTCCATTTACGTGAAAGTGCACTTAACCAAAAATGCACTTCCGCGTAAATAGATTCGTACTTTTTCTTTTCTAAAGCAAGAGCTTTTGATAAGAAAAAGTAGACCCGTGTGTGTATACATATATATATATATATATATATATATATATATATATATATATATATATATGGATTCACTTCTTAACACTGAAACTTCAAAATACTGAAAATGACAAAACTTCATAATACTGAAGACCAAAATACTGAAAGCTCAAAATACTGAATACTCAAAACACTGAAACTCAAAATATTGAAAGCACATATTATGAGTAAACTCAGCTTAAACAACATAAATCATAGCAATGTCTACCAAATATATGCAGGGGGCAAGCCCCCCTGCACACCCCCTGCTAATTATATATATCTACTCCAAGATTGCACTTAACTACACTATGTGCAATCTTGGAGTTGATATATTTAATTAGCAGGGGGTGTGGGGGACGCATCCCCCCACATGGGGGGTGCAGGGGGGCTTGCCCCCCTGCATATATTTGGTAGAAATTGTTATGATTAATGTTGTTTAAGCTGAGTTTACGCATAATATGTGTTTTCAGTATTTTGAGTTTCAGTATTTTGAGTTTTCAAGATTTTGAAGTTTCAGTATTTTGGTTTCAGTATTTTGAGTCTCAGTATTTTGATATTTCAATGTTATGAAGTGAAGCCATACATATATATATATATATATATATATATATATATATATATATATATATATATGGGTCCACTTCTTAATTTTGAAAGATCACATTCTCGAGATTCTGACTATCAAACCCAGAATCACGAGTTGGGAAAGTTCGAAACTAAAAAAAAAAAAAAAATGACAACTGCTAAAACTATGTTTTTGCAGGGGGGCAAGCCCTCCTGAACCCCCCACACCCCCTGCAACTTACATATACTAACTCTGAGACTGGACTACAGTGAAGAGAACGGTAATGTTCTCATTTCGTACTGTACTGCGATGTACATTACCATTCTCTTCACTGTACAGTGATCTTAGAATTAGTATACTTAGGTTGCAGGGGGAGTGGTGGGTGCAGGGGGGGGGGGCTTGCCCACCTGCAAAAACATGGTTTTAACAGTTGTCATGTTTTTTTTTTTTTTTTACTTCTTACTTTCGAGATTTCACAACCTCGAGATTCTGGGTTCAATATTCTGAATCTCAAGATTGTGATCTTTCGAAATTAAGAAGTGGACCCATCACATATATATATATTATAGTCAAAGAAAAAATAATGAAAGAAGAGGCTATAGTTAATAACTATAATGTATTGCATATTTATAGACAGAAAGTTATAAAATAGCAGCATAGGCCTATACAAGCCTAGCCATAACAATTCCCTGGCTATTTCTTCCCACAGTATTTACTTCCTTGGACCCCTGTCTAGCAGGGCGACTGACATGATCCCCGGGGTCCATCTGCTTGTTCAGCACTAAATATTCTACACAGCTATGTTCCTAGTCCACCTTTACAGTCCAATGACCAAAAACTCCAGTTTCTCCTCAAACCTATCAAATCTGCTGGGCATTGTCTGTACTCATACCATGTTGCTAAGACCTGGAACTCCTTACCTGTATCCATCAGATCAATACCCATTACCCTCTACCCCCATCCCATCCTTCAACAACATTCAGAAAGATATCCTAGCAAAAGCTGGCTCTGTTCTTACTCAGCACCAAGGAAAACTATATCCTTAAATGTGAGCAAATATGTGTTCATACCTTACATCTTCTTTCCCTCCCTTCTACACACACTTCCTTACTTCTATCAATTTCTCTCCCCTGACTTTCTCTTTAAATGTATCATAAGCCTGCTTTTCTCTCACTTCGTATTGCAATTCCTGTTGGTATTATACTAACTTATCTTTAGTTTCTCTATAAACTGGCTAAAATCTTTCTAACCATTAAATCATTGTCATATAACTTTTATCTATTCTTAACCAATGTTTCCATATTAAGTCTAATTCGATATAATTACTTAATTTGTATTGAGTTATTGCATTATTTTTAAAGACTGTAAAATTATTTTTCTTAAAATGTTTTGTAATACTTTGGAGCTTTTTTTACCCAGGGCCTGCACTGAAAATGGGCTCATACTCAGTCAGATTTTCCTGGTAATGAAATGTCAATGAAAAATAAATAATTAATTAAGAATAACAGTAATCTTACTTAGGAATGAGGTCCATTCTTATGATGGTATTAAGAAAGTTTTAAACATGTGGAAAAATTAAAAAATGCAGATTTTATTTATTTATTTATTTTAATTATTGAACTGGAATGAAAGGGATCAGACTCTACAAACTGCCAAGAAATGCATACTTTTTATGATACTTGAACATCAGCCGCATCTGTATCAAGCTTTTGATCCAAATACAAGCCTGAAAAGATGTGCTTTTTCTTCATGATGAATTTGGCTGCCTGAATGGCTTATTCACAGTCTTTAATGACCTTCAAATATTATGCTGACCTGAAGATAAAATATCAGCATAAAAGTTATGTTTTCCCCATTCTGGAATCTGCCATATCCCATTGAAAAAGCAAAAAAAAAAAATACTCCTAGAATACTCACTGACAAGCCCAGAAGACAGACTAAGGAAAGCTACTGCTACACAGCTGTTTCCTAATGTTACTCTTCTCAACAGCAAGTACAACCCTCTGCAGCAACTAGACAATACAAAAGAGCTGCACATATCCAACAACAAGGATGAATGAAAGGAAGCAAAGGACACAACTGAACCGCCTTCTCTAACAGCCAGTGTTTTAGGTAGAGTTATAGAGAAATAAAGGGAGAAGAGAAAGTCAAAGAAGGATAATAAGAATATGAAAAACACTAACCTGGGACTCATTAATACCTTCATTAAGTGTACACCATTCTAAGTGAACAGTCAACACAAGCATAACCCACACCTTCTTCCTCCTAATTCTAGTTTTCCTACCAGTTTTCTAGTTGCCTTAAATATTGAGGGGGATTCATAAAGGTTACCACAAAATGTAGACTACATGTACACTGTAATCTCTGTGTGATTAGAAAATACACAATATGTGGTAGGGATGTTCTTGTATACAGATCATGTACACTTGATGTATACTTGGTGTAGGCTAATGAATCTTGCCAACATGATGCTTTTTTGAGTGCACAATATTTATTTTAAACAGGAGCTCCATCCATGGGAGTGCTTACAAGTCAGTAATGAGAGTAGCGTGTTGAGCCAGCACTCTTTCTTTGTTTTGCGGTAGCTCTTTAACTGGTTATAAGGCTTCGGCTGTTGACTAGCAGCTGAGCTCGTGCCATTCTGGTTCAGACTGCAAAATCTTTATTTACCACATGTAAGTCTGTTTCAGTAAATGTGAGGGGTTTTGGTTCTCCTTTTAAATGAAAAGATTGTAAGTAGTGGTTAAAAAGTCTGGAAACATTCATCTGCTTGCAAGAGTGAAAAATTTCTTGTAGGCATGCAAGAGTCTTGAAGTATTTCTGGAATGAGTTATATAGCTACAGTAAAAGCTTGAATGCAAAAGTAGATGTTATACTAAATAGGGATCAGAGAAAAAATACCAGTCTTGTACTGTGTGTCTAAAACAACAAGCTTAATACAATACATTTTCAAGTCAAAAAACCACTGAAGTTGCAAATATTTTAGTGCTTTCGTCTTTATTTAAACTATTTCTTAAATTTTTTTTGTATGAAAAACTCTTTTAAATAAAAATGAAAGTAGTAACTAGGATGACACTGGGATGGCAATTGCTAGAGGCTGAAGCAGGTATTGGCTGATTATCAAAGAGGAATTTGGGCCACTTATAGAACACTAGGTGGCTAATTAATCTTTGGCAACTTCTATGGCTTTAACATAGATACACCCTCCCCCAGTTTTTCATGGATTCTTTTACTCCCTGAATGGCCATCAGGAGTTAGAATCATTAGCGCTTTTAGCAGGGGATTCCATGTAGTACCTGGCTCAGACAGGGACAAAACTTTCCATTCTGTTAAGAGGCACATCTGCTCCAGCGTTATTAGGCATCATGCATCAGAACTGGGATTCACAACTCCAGGAGAAACATCTCAAGTTACCCAGATTGCTGGTTAATGTCCAAGAAATCTATGCAACAACTGCAAGAAACAGATATTACTCCTACCCCTACCATGGATAACTGTGCAGCCTGATGACACTAATCCCTAATGTGCCACATAAGCCCTGGAACACTGGAAGCATCACCCACTGATCTTAAGAAACTGAGAACGATTAGGCAATATTAGCTAGACATTTTCTGGAACAAAACCCTGTAGGTGACCTCCCTATACAAGTTTGGTCAAAAGTGGTAAAAACTAGAGCTACAAAACCTCTGTTGAGGAATGGTCAATGTACTTATGGAAGTTAGATCTCAACATTCAAATTTTGGAAACCAAACTGTCTAATTTACACCAAGCATGTAAACAGACCCATTTCCAAGACAGACTCAGAAGATTACAGGCTCAACTGTACTTGGAGACAGTGGCAACTACTTACTGGGCCCTAGGCAGCAGGTTGGGGAAGGTATTAGTATATAGGACAAGACAGAGAAAACTCCTATACACCAATGCAGCAATCTGTAAAGTCGATCCCTCATTTCATGACTAAACCACAGTAAATGAATTCTGCATTTGTTAACTTTTATCAGTCCATGTGTATGGATGCAGCTGTTATAGGGGCTGATTGTATAACTGCAGTCTACAGAGTCATAGCTGAAGTTGGGCTACCAACTTTGACAGAGGCTCACGGGGGTGCATTGAATGAACCCCTAAAATTAGATGAGATCAGAATAGTACTCAAGGTGTCCCCACCTAGTAAAGTATAAAGCCCTGATGGCCTTAATGCAGATCTGTAAAAACATTAATTGATGCCCTCATTTCCCTCTTCCGTCTATTATTTCAATTCTTTTGGCAACCATACTTCATGTGAGACATCAAATCTAGGCCTCCTCTGCCTGAGCTGCTTTTAGCTCAGGGGATGTAAAATATCCCACAACACTTATCAAAAAGAATAGGGGGAAGTCTATGATGCCCTGGTAAAAGTTCCCCTTGTCAATATTAATACCACCTTGCATCTCCTCTAGAAAGAGGTGCATGGCTTAGTGGGCCTAACCTGGTCAACAAAGCATAAATAAGATAAATAATTAAAAACGATTGACCCTTTACCACAGACCTCACTCCTAATGGCTCTCCTGATGCTGGATAATGGTCCTCTAGAGCACTGAAATATTACATTATTCAAACTTATTGCTAAATGTAGATATCAAGACATATGATGTTATCCTATCTGACTCACTCAAAAGTAATTATCTCGCATACAAAAAAATAAAACAGTAGAAAGAATAGCTGGAAGTAGATACAGGAGTTCACATATTGTCACTAACTGCACCTGGCTCATTTCATAACTCTAGGCTCAGAATTTCCTAATTGGCAACTATTTTATGACTTCCCCAGCAATTACATTCAAGCAATTAATTATTTCCTGAGTCAGAAACATGTCTGCATTTCATCACAGAATTGCTGTATTTTTCTTGGCCTCAACAGTTCAAAGTAATGGGGAGTGTGGAAGAGAGGTGAAGAAGAGAGTGTAGGTAGGGAGAAGTGGATTTAGAAGAGTGTCAGGAGTGATTTGTGCCAGATGGGTACTAGTAAGCATGAAATGGAAGGTCTAAAAGAGGGTAGTGAGACTAGTTATGTTACATGGGTTGGAGATGATGCCATTGATGAAAAGACATGGGTCAGAACTGGATGTGGCAGAGTTAAAGATGTTAAGATTTGCACCGGGTGTGACAAGGATGGACAGGATTGGGAATCAGTATATTAGAGGGTTAAACTAAGGTTGGATGGTTTGGCGACAAAGCCAGAGAGGTGAGATTGTGTTGGTGTGGACATGTGCTGAGGAGGGATGCTGGGTATGTTGGGAAAAGGATGCTAAGGATGGAGCTGCCAGGTAAGAGGAAAAGAGGAAGGCCTAAGATAAGGTTTATGGATGTGGTGAGAGGACATGCAGGTGGTGTGTGACAGAGCAAGATGCAGAAGACAGAAAGAAATGGACACAGATGATCCGCTGTGACAACCCATAATGGGAAGAGCCGAAAGAAGAAGATTTTACAAAGCTTAATATTGCTTACAAATGTGATACTGTCTGAACTAAGTAACAAAGACAAGAAAGAAGGGAAAAAAGTACAGACATCACATTTTAAATCAGTTTCTTTCACATGATATCACAAAGATTAACATTTTGGCCAGCTTAAGAGCATTATTGGACCTACTTCAAATTTTATAATGTGATTGCTTTGACAGCCTTAATTAGCAATGACCAAATCTACTCAGCAAAAGCAAACTGTTTTTTCCAGTGCTCAGGATAGTGATGTTCTGCATAGTTTAAAACAATGAACAATTGCATATGAGGAAACAATAAGCATAAGTGTATGGATTAAAACAAACTATTAATAGGTGATCCAATTAAACTTTATTCAACAAATTTGTATTGCCCAATTATCAGCATCTCCCTATAAGAAATATAACCCATCATGTACGTAGTGTAGTTGAAGGGTGCAAAATGTTTTCAAGCAAGTATAGCTTAGCAAAACAGATTTAATGAATTGTGTCCAAACTGTGTTTTAGCCATTTGTAGAAAATCTGTAAATGAAAAAAGAGTGTTACAGTGCAGCCAGCAAAGAAGGCAGCAGTTCAAAGTGGGGTATATTTGTTGCATTATTAATTACTGAAAATAAATATTTATTTTATTCAAATAGTACTAAGCAGACTACATTTTAATTATACATTTAGGACATACAGAATGCAGACACAAGGACATCTGCATCAAAGAGGATGGTTGAAGTCATGTGGGATATTGTTTTACAACCTTGAAATTTCTGTCTACCCTCTGCAGCTCCCCCCTCCCCCCCTATAACATTTTAGGTCTGCAAGGATTAGTCTAAGGGCCATACATTATGTTATTTCCCCTTTGGATTCTTCCATGTAACAGAACAGTGGTTCCTGTGTTGGAGGCTGATACAGATAATGAGTCTTTCTTCTCAACTAGATCTCTTCCTTAGGACCCCTCTGTGCAGAAGCCCTCAAGTTCATAAACTGCACCTTGAAGTGGTTATCTATGCAATACCTTCCCCCTAGAATTATCTTACTCTATGAATGACTGAAGCACAAATGCAGAAAGGCCAGCTGCTAAATCATCACTGTTCAAGAACACAATTTACTTACAAACCACCTGCTCAAATGAAAATAAACATTTTTGCAGAGGGCAGTAAATTCTCCAGTACCCCTATCTTATATATACTAACTACATGGTCACAGTGCAGTATAGAAAGAGAAACACAGCAACAGAACACATAGGCATCCTCACACAGTGATCTGATGTTGATGATGTGACCTACAAAAAATAGGTTTGCTAATTTGTGCTGAAGCAGTTAGACTCAACAAATTGCCTGCTGGTGGGAATTACAACTATCTCAGTGTTTATCCTATTGAGAAAGAAAGATGAAGCTCTCAGTAATTTCTCTTTTGGAGTGACCTATTAGGAAAGTTATGTTTACAGCATGGAAGTGCCATATTCATGCCCATCCATTCTTATGAAAGTAGATCATTTATATCAACTTCCCCCAAAATGAATTTCTGGCTGTATTCAAGGCTTTATTTGTCTGCTTCATGACAAAGCTTTTGCAAAATTAAAGTATGAGTTTGGCTGGCTTTGTGGCACAAAGGAGTGATGCCC
>NC_056743.1:1691241738-1691344238 GCF_019279795.1 Protopterus annectens
CACACACACACACACACACACACACACACACACACACACACACACACACACACACACTTGTACTCCTATGCACTACATTTACCTAGTGATTTGCACATTCCATACAGAGTTGTAAATCACTCAGTATCCAAAACAAGCAGCAATACCCAATGTCTCTGTTGGGTATTTAGTTTTATACTTCAACCTCCCCAAAACAGACTAATATCAGGGGCACTTAGAATCTAAGCATTTCTGCTACTGGCATGTTTTGTGCTCCAGGAGATCTCTCGCTCTTCGGCTCCACAGTCAAGCTAATAAGACAAGAGACCTACCACAAAGGCAAATTGCAAAGCAAACAAACTTTTTTTTTTAACTGGAATTTTTTTAAGTGAAAGAAGTGGGTTGTATCATGGCAAGGGTTCATGGGCTGGAGTGAAATGTGTCAGCGTGCCACATCTAATCCTTGAGTAGTTTGAGACACTTGCTCTATGATTTCATGTGTAAGAAAGTTTACTTATTCTTTCTTTAAGACTGGGTCTCTTCTAGGATGAATCTTCATTTCCTCCCTAAGGTACTTTCTCAACTGCCACTCTGTATGTTCTGCTCCCATTTTAATGCCTTGGAGCTAAGCACAGTGAGGAATCCTGGATGTTCATTATTAGTTATGGGATTATCTCCATAAGGATATGAAGACAAACCAGTGGCTCATTTAGTTGGCCCTTGGCAAAATGAGTGTTGCTGTTTCCAAACAGCCCAAATAAATGAATCACCAAAAGCATGTTGCCACAAGAAAGCTAAAAGACTCTTGTCCAGTGGATGGCTACTTCTTGGACAAGTTTCAGGAAATTATCCATGGCAGTAATCTGTGCCATCATCACTCATCACTGCTAATGTATTTGTTGTCATTTATTTATTAATTGGATAAGGTCACTTGGCACAAGAGCCTCTTTAGACGTGGCATAAAGATTGTGTCTTACTGTTTGGACACGTAACTTGCACAGAGTTACAAACTTTGCTTGTAGAAAACAGAAAAGAAAAATGATGAGCTTTTTTATCTTATCATTTCTTTCCCTGACCCTTCCGTAGTCGTCTGTACCTTTATCAAGTTCTGTAGTCTGAACATCCACTCAGCTCTATCAGCTTTCCCTGTTTTGGAGGAATGTTCCTATTTTCAGGCCTCACCTATACACATGATGTACCTGTTTTTGGTGGTCTGTCCCTACTTTAAGGCTTTATTTATCCCTTCATACAGTTTTCTGAATTTCCCTCACCACATGTGATATTTGAAGCTGTCTAGTACACAGAAATCCACACTACGTGACCAACATGATAGTGGTACTAACTTCCAAAATGGCTGTACATTGAGTAACAGATTATTTCTAGCTCTCCCAATGTGAAAACAGAAACTCAGCAGAGAAGGCCATTAGACTTGTGTTTACGGATACATTTCAGTAGCTGGCTAGTAAGTGCACTGCCTGGATGTCAGGAATAAAGAAATACAGAAGACCTGGAAAAAACCAGCTACAAAAAGTGAGAAAGAAACACTGACTAGGGAAAGTTCTGCAGCTATTTAGAAAAAAGCAATGCAACCTTTAGACATGACTTCCAATAATCTACAAGAAGATATAAGATAACTGCATACAGACCTGGTTAAAATAAACAAAACACTGATGGAGTATATCAACACAAACAACAAAAGGCTTTAAAAAATGCAACAGGCTTTAAACAGATATTCAGATGAGATGAGATGATAAAGCTGCAAAAATCAGAGGCTGAAATGAGGAAAAGGCTGGCTAAATATGAGACTGCTCAGGAAGAGATGTAATAATAGAATCAGAGGATAGAGCACATAGAGAAAACCTATAGCAGAGAAGCTGGAAGGAATAGACTGCATTCATTTTATGAAAGCACAAATAAGCAACTGGACTGGTATTCCACAGCAGGAGTTGATAGTTGAAAGTGTACATCGTGTGTATGCTCCAAACCTGGCTATAGGAAAGCAACCTAGACCTTTAATAATAAAGATGCAATCCTACCAGCAAAAGGAGTTGATCAAAACTGTGTTAGAAGGACAAAGTACTAAAAGTGGGAGACAGCAGAGTATTTGTGGAGAGAATTATTACTCATTGTACACCAGACATGAGAGGAGCAAATTTATTCCACGTGAGATTCAAACTGCTGTACCCATCTGTCTTCAAGGTATTCTTCCTTGGAAGGACAAAATCATTTTTGATGAAGTACATGCTAAGGAGGAAATACAAAAGTTTGAACAACAAAAAAATAAACTGTGAAACAGAAGCAGATTCTGCTTCTTGTTCTTCTGGTAATAAAGACCACAGACCTGTGAAACCTTTTCACATTTTTCAACAGAAATTTTGGAGAGAATGAAGGGAGCATGAAAGTTTACTAGAAGAACTGAAAGCATGTTGCAAATGAAGAAGAGACAGGATTTCGGAGATGAATAGTAATAAAACCATTAACTTAGTATACGATTACAATGCAGTAATTATATTTGTGAAATGTGACAGAACAAGAAAATCTGGAAATATTGGACTTTTCAAGAATTTGTTGGACTTGTGAGGGACTCTAAAGCATATTCCCTACTCTCCCTAATTCCCTGTCATTAATGTTTGGAAAACTGCTTTGGGGAGGGGAAGAGGAAGGTATGCAATTGAAGGTCTTGATACTCACCCAATAACTATTTCACATCATGTGCCAATAATAGCTAAAATAAAAGCACAGGGTAATGAAATAAAAATGAGATGTTGGAACTTTCCCTTCTATACATTGAAAATAGATGAATTTAAGGAATGGGAAGTGGAGATTATTCAGGAGCTGTTAGAGAAGTTAGAAATGTCTTCTGAAAATATAGCTAGGGAGTAGGATAAAATTAAAGTGGAGTTTAAAAATAGGGTGGAAATAAAAAAAAGGGAGCTATGGTTAAAAATAACAAGAATTATTTAGAGGGACTTACAAATGTTAAAGTATTGAAGAATAGAGGGAATCTCACAGAACAAGAAGAGGATCAACTGTATAATTCTAGACAGAAAATAAGAGCTTACCTTGATAATATGAACAAGTTTAGAAAGGCTGCTGTTAAGTAACTGTTTTTGATAATAACACTAGAGCACAACAACGTAGACAACAGAAAGTAGAAAGGGCTGTCGCCAAGCTTGGGAGCCTAAAAAACAAGGAATGTAAGAAGAGATCCTGTAGAGGTATTAGAAATATTTCAGAAATTCTATGAGAGTCTTTATAAAGTACAGAAATATGAAAATCAAGAAAAGACACAAATGGAAATGTTTATGGAAGAATTGAATATGCCAAAGCTAGAGGTAGATGAGGGTCAATTACTAATGGTTAGGATAGCAGGAGATGAGATAAAAATTGTGATGTATAACCAATCTACAGGAAAGTCCCAGGAACAGATGGTATTCCTGTAGAAGTTTGGAAGCTTGGAGGAAAAAATTTGATGACAATCTAGAAGGCTTTGTTTAACAGTACTTTAAGAGGAGAAAAAGTACCAATGTCCTGGAAGAAAGCAGTGGTAGGTATAATACCTAAAGAGGGTAAAGATCCATCAAATCCAGCTTCATATATGCCCATTTTAATACCAAACCATGATTATAAAGTGTTTGTGTCTATAATGGCTAAAAGCATATCAAAAGTAATGCCAAAACTGATAGATATGGATCAATGTGGTTTTGTGGAGGGGAGGCAAACATTTGACAATGTAAACAGAACACTGATGATATGATCCAGAGGGAAGCTGAATGTAAGAAAATAACATTGTTATTGCTGGGTCTTGATGCAGAGGAAGCATTTGACAGAGTAAGCATTTGCATTTCCTGAAAAAAATATAAGGTTGACTAGGAGGCTATATGAGTGATCAGAGGCAAAAATTAAAGTGGGTGGGGTCCTCTCTGATAATTTCTGCTTGAGCAGAGGAACCAGGCAGGGCTGTCCTCTTCCCCTTTATTATTTAAATTACATTTAGAACCATTAGCAAAGAAAATAAGGGGCTCAGAAATTCAAGGATATAACTGGTATGATAGTCGAAAAATGCTGGCTTTATTTGCAGATGATATTATTTTGTACCTGTCAAAACCAGAAGGAGACATTAAAGGGTTGTGGAACATTTTGAGACAGTTTCAGATCTTTTCGGGATAAAAAAATAATGAAGCTAAAACAAAGGCAATAGCTAAAAATGATGTATCCCCCACACATGAACTGGTTTAGGATATTTATGGAGGCATGATGAAATGAAGTATTTAGGAGTATGGATTAAAATGATTCTAGTGAGGCAGCTAAGGATATGTGGGAAGAGACTAAACAAAAGATAATACAAAAACTGAGAAAATGGAAGCTTTGTTATATGGATATGGATAATAAGATACAAGCAGCTAAACTGTTTTTAGTCCCTTTAGACTTATAGACAGGTCAGGCAAATTTTTATCAACCAGGGGAGAAGTTGTGGATAGTAATTAATAAAGAGCTGAAGGATTTTATCTGGGAGGGAAAGATGGCAAGAGTCAAGTGGGATAAACTGATTCTTACAGTAGAACTGGGCAGATTGGGTTTACTCAATTTGAAGGGGTATTTCAGAGCTATACAGTTAAGAGTCCAATATATATCACAAGCAGAAAACTATATTTCAAAGTGGAAAGGGATGATGATGAAACAGGGGAAAAGTTCAAGAAACAAGGAGAGACTGGGATTTTGGATGCAGGCCTCTAAGGAGAATAAGAATAATCATACAGAATATTATATCCATAAAGCAGCAGAAAGTATTCTAGGAATGAAGCCAACATGGGATTGGAGAAAGGACATTCTGCTGATAGGGATGACTGTAATTAAGAATACAGACAATAGGAACGAGGGGGATAAAATTTATTGGTGAAAACTGGCAAAGGAAACAAGGTATTGGGAGCAAATAACTAGAGATGGAAAGATGATAGAATGGGAAGATGCCAAGAATTTATTTGGACTGCAGGTTAGAGATTGCCTTCCCTATCAGGGATTGATATCAGAGTATAGGCAAAGAGAAAGAAATAGGGGGTCCTAAATGAAAGACCAGCACTGGTAGAGTTTTTACTAGAATCTAGAACTGAAGCTGCAGTTAAAAAGGAATAATTAGTAGAGAATATAAAATATTGCATAATAACTATAAGAATCAATCAGAGGAGGTTAGAAAGGATTGAGAAGATAGATTGGATAAGCAATTCACAAAGAAACAATGAGAGTATATATCTATGTCTCCTAAATATGCAAGAAAATCTAGAAGATTTAGCATTTTTGCCTGGAAATGTTTGCATAGATATTTCTATACCCCAAGTAGACTCCAGAGAATTTTTCCTCAGGCAGACAGCAAATGTTGGAGGTGTGATGGGGAAGAAAGAGGTAATTGGGAACACATTTTCTGGGAGTGCAGTGAACTGGTGGACTTTAAGGATTTCCTATAAGATGCACTGCTGTAGATGCTGGGTGAGCAGATTGGTCTGACGAGGGAGATGATTTTTCTGAGCTATGATACAGAATCGGAATTGCCTAGGTATGGTAAGGCCTTGCTGTGTCTACTAATGCTGGCTGCCAAAAAAGCAATTACTAGAAAATGGAAATCAAAATCTAAACCAACTATACGAAAAGCAGTGAAAAAAGTAACAGAGATAAAACAAATGGAACTGAGATATTTAGAAAAGGGTAGGAGCAAACTACATAGGAAAAATAGGAATTGTGGAAACAATGCATACAAGGGAGAAATGGGGTTTAAAATCAATGAGCTATGTAATGTTTGACTGAAAATGATTGGGTAGATTATAAGTGAAGTATAATGTTTGCAACTGGGATTGTGTCAGTATGGTTTGTGATGTAAAATGCTTGCAACTAGGATTGTATCGGTGTGGTTTGTTTTCATTTATATAAATATATAATTGGGGTCTATATTATATAGACGAAAAATCAAAATGTCGAACGCTCACATGAGCATAAATGCAGAAATTCGAAATCGCTATTGTAGGGAGCTGCACCCCCCGCTAAATATATATTCCATAATAAAGATGTTTCTTGTTTAAAAAAAACACAGGAATTTAATAATTTATGTAATGTTGCTTAGGTTATATGATATATAGCAATATATGCGAAGTAAAATGCTTGTATATTAATTATAGTGTGATTACTTTTATATGAATGTAAATTTCCTTATGTCACAAGTGATAATTCAATAAAGATGTTTGAAAAAACATATTATTGGTAGCAATAAATTAAAGAATGAAGACATGTATCACACATCTCCCTTTTTCAGAAGCAAAAAATAAGTCACCTTCTGTGGTAGAATGTTGTAACTCAGTTTATTAAAGTTTTTATACTGTCTGATAATGTGCTTATACTTTTTCATCATTTGTCATTCTCAGTTTTTTAAACATGCATTTCTGAGTAGAAACCCATATTCCTACTGGAAGTGGGAAGAGTTATGTGGTATTTGGTATTCAAATTTGATTATACACTATCTCTATGATAATGTGCTTATAGTTCTCCAGCATTTGTGTCACTCTCTGTTTTTAAACATGTATAAGTATCTCTTATTCTTACTGGAAGTGGCAAGAGTTGTGTACTATTTGATATTCAATTTTTATTTTAATTCATTTTTTTGACTGGAAATACCCACTTTCAAGGGACTTTGCACTTATTTTCAATGTTTACAGTTTGAAAGGTATACATTCCAGAAGAAGAACTTCCTTTCAGAGTGTAGTATCCTTCATGGAGATTTGCCGTCATGTGACACTGATATTTTTGGACCTCTTCCTTCCCCTTTTGGAACTGCTTGTAGGGACTCTGCTTGGGATTCTTCCCAAGTACTCAGCCTACTATCCTTTTGAAGCAGTAATTATTAGACAATGATGTGCCAGATATTTTTCAGCAGTTCCCTGTACAGAGAGTACATTACTTCCTTGGTTTGTCTCTATTGTTTTGACCGCTTCATGCCGCTAGCATGATAACTGTATGAAGTCTTGCAATTAAACTTCAAGCCAGTTAATATATTTCATTGCAGGTACAATTGCAACCCTATGCCCAAGGAGAAATAAAATGAGGATATGAAAATGTACACACACACCTTAGTCTCACTATAAGGATATAGCTGATGGACCAAAGAAGTATATGTGCCCTGAGATGAGAAGCTCAAGATCTTTAAGAAAAGTTACATGACAGGGCACAGAAGGAAGTACCAATGTGTTTCACTCACTGTGAAGAGTCTACTAAAAGATCAGACATTATGATGACTACTAAAATATGTTATATATCAGGTGACCAACAGGTACATGGTAATCAATGAAGTGAAGTTCAGCAACATGACTGAGGAATGCTTGAGTGTCGGAGGGAGGAGGGGAAGGTGAGGGTTGGCCGGGCAACCAAAGAATTCAGGGTAACTGACAGTTCCCAAGGTTACTGGCAGATGTAAATTAACTGAATGGTAGCATGCTAACAGGGATGCATGGTTACTAGGAGTTATCTACTTGACTGATGGACATGAATATGATTGAGAGGGTGACTGAAAGTTTGCTGTGTAACAGAGTTTTCTTTACTGGGATTTTGAAGGGTGACTGAGACATTAGCATGATTCAGAGATAGCAGGTAAATGAGGGATGTTGGGTGACAGATGGTTTTCTGGGTAACAAGGATGCCAGGTTGCTGTGAGTTTTCAGTGTGATATAGTTCTTTGAGTGATTGAAGGTCAGTGGGTAAATGGGGAATGCAGGAATGCAGAGTGACTGAAGATTTGTTGGGTAACAGCTGACAGGTTATTGGAAGCATGCAGAGTGGCTGAAGGTTTTCAGGGGCAACTCAGAAGCAATGTCTGGTTAAGTGACTTGCTTAAGGTCACACAGTATTTATTTATTTGTATTTATTTAACATTTGTTTATCGGAAAAGTCCAACTTGGAATGAAGCCAATTTTCAGTGGAGGCCCAGGGAGAAATGCTCTAGATGTATGTCTGTAACGTTGGAGGAAACTGAAGTACCTCGAGAAAACCCACATGAACGCAGGGAAGATATGCAGACTCCACACAGAAGGCACTCCAGCCGAGAACTGAACTGGACAACCTCTTGCTGTGAGGCGACAATGCTACCGCTGCACCACTGCTCCATCCAGTAGACAAATGTGAGGGAATCAAGCCCTATACTACAGGAACTACATTTCGCAACCATAACTTCTTGTGCCAGCATTACTGGAGATGATATGGTAACTACTGTAGCAGTAGGTTCTGTTCCTGCATCAGGCAGTTGGTTTAATTTCTACTGCTGACACTGCAGTGTGGCATAATGCAATGCAGTGTCAACAATGAAAATTAAGCCAACTGCCACACTGCAGTGTCAGCAGTGGAAATTAAGCCAAATGATGACACTGCAGTGCAGCATAATGTGGTGCTGCACTCTTAACTATGCACTCCTTCAAGCGAGATATTAAATCAAGGCCCCACCTGCCTGAGTTGGTGGTAGTTCAGCTAGATGTAAAAGATCAAATGACAATTACTGAAAAGAGTAGGGGCAGTAGTAATCAGTATGGTTACCACCTCTAGTCTTACTGAAAAGAGGCTATTGACCTCTAACCCTGTTAATGAAGTGTAAATAAATAAAAGTGTCAGCGATACCAATAACAGACTGCAGGCTGTCTGAGGAATACATGGCAACTGGGAGATGATACAGGGTAACCAAGGAAATACAAATATAAGTGAAGGAACAGAAGGCTGACTGATAGATAGCAAAGAGTCTGAGGGATGCGTGAATAATGACAGTCTTAAAGTGTGGTTCATAAATGGCAGGCTGACTGAAGTATTTGACCAGATGCCATCATGTCTAAAGGCTGTGGGTTGAACGGACAATAGTATGGTAACTAAGGCATGCCATGTCACTGACGGGCTAGCAAGGTGACTGATAGAGACTGACTAAGAGAACAGTGAACTAACTTAAGGTTGCTGGGTGACTCAGGAACAGCAAAATAATTGAATTAGTCACAGAGTAAATGGGAGGTGTAACATGACTGAGGCCTCTCAGGGTGGCTGAAAGAAACACATAGTTTCTGGAGGAATAGCAGGTTGACTGAGGTAAGGCAAACCGACTGAGAGTTGGCACTGTAACAGTGGTTTTGAAGGATGACTGATTGTTGTCCAGGTGACTAAACCTACAGGGTGATTGAAGACAGGCAGGGTGGCTGAGGAATGTATGGATGAGGGGTGTGGGGTGGCTGAGGGGTGCAGAGTGGGTGAGAAATGCTAGGTGGGTAAAGGGGGCTGTGGGGTGGCTGATGAATGCAGAGTGGGTGTTGGGTACAGGTTAGTCTAGGGCTGCAGAGTGGGTGAGAGATGCTAGGTGGGTGAAGGGTGTGAGGTAGCTGAGGGATGCAGGGTTGTTGAGGGACATGGGTGGGTTAGGAATGCAAGATGAGTGAGGGATACTAGGTATCTGAGGGATGATGGGTGGGTTTTGGATGCATGTGAGGGCTACAGACTAACTTAAGGTCGACATGAGGACTAAATGATGCAGGATCACTAATGAATGCAGGGTGTCTGATGAAACAGGATGGTGTCTCAGGGATTCAGCGTAACCCAGTGATGTAAGGTGACTGAAAGATGTGGCATGGGTACTAGAACATAGCCCTCAGCTTCTTTGCTCAAGAATCTGGCACAAAGCCAAGAATAATGAGGGGAAAATGCCCAAAATCATGGGTAATTTTTAAATCTTACTCTAATTCACTTAGAACATCAAAAGAACAACAGACTTTGTATCAAAATGAAATTTCTAAAGAATAAGAAGTATGAAACTCTAATGTCTGGCATTATTTACCATAATCGTTAGTGATTTATCAAGAAATCAACAATTTCACAAGGGGCGTGATAAATATATTAGGGATAATCAGGGATGTTATTCAAAATCAGAGACAGATGAGAGGTAAGATCTGTAAGAGGATCAGTGGACGCTGGCAGACTGAGGGAACAATGCTGTGACTGAAGAATGTCTGGTACCTCATGAATACAAGTATGACTGAAAACACAGTGATCCTGGAGCACAAGGGGATCACTGAGAGATTATGATGTGATTGTGGAAGGCAGAGTTCCAGAAGGGTACCAAGATGACTGAAGAATGTGGTACCCCTGAGGGATGGAAACAAGACTAACAAACTATAGGTGATTAAGGGACATAGGGTACTGATGGATGACAGGATGACCAAAGTGCAGTATATTACTAGGAAATATTAGGGTGACTGAGGGTTAGCAGGGCAAGTAAGAAATGCAGGGTAGCTGATGACCACTTGGATGACTAAAGGATATCATGTAGCTGAGGAGTACTTGTATTACTGAAACACTGTAGGGTGACCACAGGAGACAGGGTGCCAGTGAGGGACAGAACAACTGGAGGATAACAGAGAATTCAGGGACAGCACCGTGACTTTGAATCAGCATAGTGCTGCATGATAAGTTCATAGGTTCATAGGTTCATACTAGGCTATCTGCCCAAGGGCATTTATAAGCCTAGCCAGAGTTTTGTGGCTTTCGCCACCCCTTTAGTTTGGAGGATACTATGCCCATTATTTTGCTGTGCCTCTGTCAATCAGTGACACTGATATAATCCCTGGGGTATATCTGCGATCTCCCATCCATTGGTCAAGATTTCTCTTGAATAAAGCCAGCGAGGTGCTCTGCCTCACATGTACCGGGATTTTGTTCCACAGCATAGGGAGTCTCTGGGTGATGAATCTGTCCCTCCAGCAGGTCCTATTAATAACCGTGTCGAGGTTTAAGTCTCCCGCCCTTGTAGTTCTGAGGGATCTAGATTTTTTGAGGTGAAGCATGTTCATCAATTCTGGGTTGGACATGGCCTTGTATGTCAGGCACAGGTCACCTCTGAGCAGACGGTAAGCGACTGAGTAGAGCTGAAGTTCCTTCAGTCGGGCAGCATAGGGCATATTTTTGAGACCCTTTATCCTTTTGGTGAGGAACTTTTGGGGCCTTTCCAGTTGCTGCAGGTGTCATGTCAGGTACATTCCGAATGGGGCATTGTACTCAATCATTGGCCTGATGAGTGATGAGTACAGGGGGACGATGACTTCCCTTGATCTAGATGCGAATTCCTTCATGATCAGGTGGGCAATGTAGAAGGTCTTCCTAACTACTTTGGCAACGTGAGTATCAAAGGAAAGGTTACTGTCAACCTGGGTACCCAGATCCCTGATAACCTCTTCTGTGCTTAGTGGGTTACCGCCTATATGGTAGCTAGGGGTAACCTTGTTTTTCCCAAAGGGTATGACTATGCATTTTTTGGCGTTTAACTTTAGGCCATGGTTCTGGCACCAGTTTTCCGTTTCTATAAGACCCTTCTGAAGGATATCTGTGTCAGATGTGTTCTCAACTATGGCGCCCAATTTGCAGTCATCTGCAAATTTTGTCAGCCATAATCCTCCTGTGTTTGCTTGTACTTCTGAAAAGTAGATGCTGAACAGGAGAGGGCCCAGGACTGAGCCCTATGGGACACCACTTGTGACAGGCTTTGAATCTGACATGGCGCCAGCGACTCTGACCCTGTGGGTTCTGTCACTTAGCCAATTTGCAACCCATCTTGTGACGTATGGGTTTACATTTAAGCTGATGAGTTTTTCAATGATACCTGAGTGGGGTATTGTGTCGAAAGCCTTTGCCAGGTCAAGGTAGGCTGTGTGGACTGCCTTTCCCTCATCAATGGCCTTGGTGACTGTTTCGAAAAAGTCCACCAGGTTTAAAAGGCATGATCTGCCCTTGACAAAGCCAAACTGGGTCGGATCCAAAGTCTGCAAGTCTCCTATGTCTTTATTTATGAGTTCCATTATGATCCTCTCCATAGCTTTGCAGATCAAGCTTGTCAAGCTGATGGGACGGTAATTTCCTGGCTCAGTGGAGGCACCTCCCTTGTGAAGTGGGACCACAGTTGCCGTACGCCACTCCTTAGGCACGTATCCTGAGGTGAGGCTAAGATTAAACAGCTGCCCTAACTGCGGGTTTAATTCCTCATTGAGTTCGTGGAGCACACATCCGGGGACACCATCTGGTCCCATGGATGCTGTGTTTTTTGCCTTTGAGAGAGCAGTTCTCACCTGAGCGTTTGAGATGTTTGGGGGGCTATAATTCTCTGGTATAGATATCTCACCTTTTGGGGGGGGGAGTTTGCACTGAACCTGTCAGCCAGTATGTTGGCAATGTCCGTAGGATCAGTAATTTTTACATCATTTTGAACTAATTCTGAGCATATCTGGGAGTTTCCTCCCAGGTTTCTAACATAGCTAAAGAAGGCCTTATGATTGTCCTTTGAGTCCTTGGCGACTTTTCTCTCAAAATTTGCCTTGGATGATTTTATGAGAGATCTTAATTTTTTACTTATAATGATCAAGGGTGTTTTCCCTTTTAAGGATTTTGCTCTATCTTGTAGTAGCTTCCTCCTTTTGTTGTAGAGCTTGTTTATGGCTGGGGTCCACCAAACTGGACGCTTGCCTTTGGTACAAAGGGTCTTTGTTTTGTTTGGGATTGCCTGATCCATGCAGTCCTGTAGGTGCTGGTAGAAGGCATTTGTAAGTGATTCAGCGGCTTGAATAATGGTTTCCGCAGTTTCGGGGGCCATAAAAGAGACCACACTAGCCTTTAGAAGTGTGAAGTCGGCTTTTGAGAAGTTCTTCACTGTGGTCTTTTTTTATCTCAGGTGGGGGTGGGATGTGGACTTCCAGTGAGATTAGTTTATGGTCTGATCTCACCAGTGAAGGGTATACTTCCGGTTTTGAACATTGTGACCCCATGTTCGTGATGATGAGATCTAGTATGTTATCTCCTCTTGTGGGAATGGTGACTAGTTGTTCCATGGCATTTGAGTTTATGAACTCTAGGAACCTTTGGGCTAGATTGTTGGGGCTAGAGTAGTGATCCCAGTCTATATTCGGGTAGTTGAAATCACCTAGTATGATAGTGTTTGGAGATACATTTATCCCCTTCAGTGTTTTCAGGAAAGCTATGTGAGGTTCCTGAGATTGAGAGGGTGGCCTGTAACATGCTACAAATTGCAGAGCAGTCTTGCCTATGGTTAGTTGCACCTGGATGGTCTCCGATGCATCGTGCGTTGCCACCAACCTTGAGGTGTGGGTGTTCTTGATGAATATAGACACCCCCCTCCTTTCTTGGTGTTGTCCGGATTTTGGGGCTGGAACGCATGATAAGAGGTAAAGCCTGATAGTGCCGGGGTGCTCTCGGGAGCCTTGAACCAGGTTTCAGTCACAGCACAGACATCGATGTTCTCCATACTGAGAAGGGCCTCGAGTGCGTGCATCTTGAGGTTGAGACTTCTGGCATTGAGCAGCATTACCCTTAGTTTTTTTCCTTTTTTGTGTTCTAGGGTGGTAGGTTTAGAATTTGAGCCTTGCCTAAAAAAGGCACTATGGGGGTGACAAGAGCCTTTGCCAATATCCGGAAGCCCAGGGGTGACAGGTGCAAGCTGTCCCTTGCGAAGCAGCATGGCTTGTCCAGCATGTCGTCCCAGGCAGACAGATATTGGATCCCCTTTGAATGACACCAGAGTTTAAGCCAATTATTAAAGCTGATCATCTTGTCTCTGTATTGTGGCATCATTCTTGGTGAAGGTAGGATACTGCTCAAGGTCAGGGTCATACCTGCCTGGGCTACATAATCAGAGAGCTCCTCTATGTCTCTTTTCATGTAGTCCAAGGAGGTACGTCTCAGGTCGTTCACACCAGCGTGGACAATGACAGAGTCGTACTTGTACCTGCTGTTGAGAGACCTGAGTGCTTGCGTTATGTGGCGGATTCTAGCGCCCGACAGGCAGCTTACTGTGACCTTTTCCTTGTTCAATCTGGTGAGCGGGATGTCAGTGTGCCTGACTATGGAGTCACCAATGACGAGTGTGTCTGGCATTGTGTTTGGCCTTAAGGGCTGTGACTGTTTGGCACACTGACTATGTGGTCTATGTGTTGCATGTGTTGTGTCCTGAGGTGGCAGTTGTTTGGGTGTCTGCTTTGGTGGCCTCTGCTGTTTTGGTAGATTTTTGATCAGAGCCTCCGAATATGTCTTTGTGTATTTATGTGTATGATTTGAAGTTGTGATAGTACTATGTGAGACTGGCTTTGTGGTGCATGTAGTTACCTTCTCCTCCTGTCTGGTCTTACCAGTCCTATGTTTGAGAGAGCTCAGCCTCCAGTTTGGCTATATAGTTGCATCTCTCGCATGTATTTGTGTTTTGTGGCAGAAGGAGAGGGTTGTCCGTGTACATGAGACAATTGTAACATTGCCTCAATATTCCCAGATTCACCAGCTGAGCAGGAGAGGACACTAGCAACTGATCCCTCGACATGCTAGAAGGGATAGACAAGGACTTTAAAAAGACTCCGGGGGATGTGGGTGATCGAATGGGGTTTTTGACTGGTGGGGTACTATGTATAATAAAAGTGCTATATCAAGTAAAAAAGTACTTTAGGAGCAAGTGCTAGGCTTTACAGATAGAGAATATTCTACTTAGGAATCAAGTAGAGCTGAGCTTTTTAGATATAGAATACGCTGGTTAGATCAGTAGTACAGTTCAGGGAAGGCTGTTTTAAGGGAAAATTTGAAGAGTGGACTTTAGGTAGCCCGAATAGTTTAACCTTGATTAACCGCCACTGCTCTTGTGTGCTCCTGTAGCAACTCCGCGCTAAATCGCGCTAAAGCGTGCTTTATAGCAGGGGGCTGGAAAAAACAGGAAATTACCCAAAATGGCCAATGAATTACTAGTTGCTGTCTCTAACCACTCCTCTGAGGACAAACAGCCAGCTCAGTACTCCCCACTCTCACTGATGAGTAAAGAAACTTCTTTCTGGCCACACAAGAAAATGGAGGAGCACAGGAACCAAATACAAAGCCCAGGGATCAGCAAATCTGATCACTGGAACAACTAGCTAGGAAAGTTAGGAAAGCAGAAGTATTTTTTTGGTTTAATAATTACAAGAATGAAGTATTTCCTGGAATATGCAAAATGACTGCAGGATACAATGTGACAGAAAAGTGCAGTATGCTTGGTGGGTGAGAAAATAACCAAAGCATATGCTCCTGAGGGAAGTGTAACTGAGAGGAATGGTAGGGTTAATGAGGAAAGGCAGAGTAACCGAGGGATAGCAAAGAGACTTAGGAATGGAAACCTGCCTGACGATGACTCAACACCTGAAGGATGGAAACCTGCCTGACAGTGACTCAGCACCTCAGGGATGGAAACCTGCCTGACGATGACTCAGCACCTGAGGGATGGAAACCTGCCTGACAATGACTCAGCACCTGATGAATGGAAACCTGCCTGACAATGACTCAGCAACTGAGGGATGGAAACCTGCCTGACGATGACTCAGCACCTGAGGGATGGAAACCTGTCTGACAATGACTCAGCACCTGAGGGATGGAAACCTGCCTGACAATGACTCGGCACCAGAGGGATGGAAACCTGCCTGACAGTGACTCAGCACCTGAGGGATGGAAACCTGCCTGACAATGACTCAGCACCTGATGAATGGAAACCTGCCTGACAATGACTCAGCAACTGAGGGATGGAAACCTGCCTGACGATGACTCAGCACCTGAGGGATGGAAACCTGTCTGACAATGACTCAGCACCTGAGGGATGGAAACCTGCCTGACAATGACTCGGCACCAGAGGGATGGAAACCTGCCTGACAATGACTCAGCACCTGAGGGATGGAAACCTGCCTGTCAGTGACTCAGCACCTGAGGGATTGAAACCTGCCTGACAATGACTCGGCACCTGAGGGATGGAAACTTGCCTGACAATGACTCAGCACCTGAGGGATGGAAACCTGCCTGACATTGACTCAGCACCTGAGGGATGGAAACCTGCCTGACAATGACTCAGCACCTGAGGGATGGAAACCTGCTTGACAATGACTCAGCACCTGAGGGATGGAAACCTACCTGACAATTACTCAGCACCTGAGGGATGGAAACCTGCCTGACAATGACTCAGCCCCTGAGGGATATAAGGAAGAAGAGGGATGAGCTGCACTCTGATCATCTAGGGAGTAGAAGGATAGCAGCAAGTGTCAGGGTAACTGTGGAAATAGCAAGGAAACTGAATGATGTAGGCAATATGGTAGCTGAGGGATGCAGGATACCCCATCTCAGGGTACTGTTTAATTTGCCTGGGCTCATCAGGAACTGGGGACTCCATGTACCTTCTTTTTCCCCAGGGGGAGTTAGTGATAATTTTCAGCTCTCACGTTTCTGTTTTGCCTACACTTCATAATCATGTCCTTGAAGGTGTTATTTTCAGTGATGAATTTCATTTTTTGCAGTAAGTTAGTGGACTTATCGTTGATTTAGCCACCTCTAAGTTCATGTCGTAACAGCTACGCTAATACTGATTACTGAAGAGATATTCTTGAGATCATTGCATCTCTTACTGTTGTGCAATAGTGTCTTAATAAATAATTAAAAGCATTTTTGTATGCCATGTCAGCTGGTTACTCTACCTTTTCTTTCTCTTACATGTTCTGTCTGAGTATGCTGTATTCAATTCTTCTGATTTCTAATTTTGATATGCCTGATGTTTTTTTCTTTTCTAGAGGAGTTCTTGTCATACCAATTTAGTCTTTTTTTACTGGAGGAAGTTATTTTTTTAATTTCCATTCAAAACATTGCTGTTCTGGTACTTTTATGTTTCTTACATTCTGATCAATTTCTTCATTAAATAGTTGCATGTACATTATGGTAAAATAGTTTGTGGACTGCTGAGACCTCCTAGACAGCTGAATGAATGTTTTAAATTTTGACATAGATTTTAATAACGAGTTCATACCCATTACTTGAGACATCCCTGAGTTTTTCATTTCTGGTTTCTGATTATTCCCACACCATGATTGCTTTGTTATTCCTTTTTTTATAATGGTGTAATGACTACATCTTCCATCTGTGAGTGATGCTCTGATTTTTTTTCATACACAGGACACCCTGTCATCTCATAAGAAGAACCATTTTTCTGTGATAAGGAAATACCATTGCATAATATCAGTATTTGCATGACAGCAGGAACTGAGGACACCATGTGCTTTCCCGCAGATTATTAAGCTTTGTTTAAGATATAGGGCATGTGACTGGCAGCAGAGGGTAAAACATTAAGAAGGTGAAATTTCATCCCTACAAAAAAAATGACATTTGTTCAGAACAGGAAGAGTATTATATTTAGATTTAAAGCTGTGAATCATGTCTGTACAGAGATAGACATCATAGTTATTAATTCTCTGACAAAAAGAAACTAGTATGAAAAGAACACAGTGTTTATATACTGTATATAGTTGCATAATCATTAATGAATACTTGAAGCTCAGATTTGAGCTTCAGTGATCAGTCTTACTACTTAATGTCATAGATATTAGTAGCAGCATAGCTTTAAATCTCATAGAAATCCTAACTATGCATACAGTGACATGTGATAATGAGAGTCAGCATGCACATTGCAAAACTAGAAATTGGGCACATGCCAGGAAAAGGCAGTATGAGTTCTACAATCCTAAGGACAGAAATGGCAAAAGAGAATTCCCAAAGCACAAAAGGGATAAAAAAATGAAATTTAAAATATTATTTGCAGAGGGGCAAGCCCACCTGCACCTCTTGATGTGGAGGACAAATCCCACCCCATCCCTAAGCTTATATATACCAACTCCATGGTCACACCTATTTGAATAAGGGAAAAAACTCTCAAAAGAGGGACTAATTGCAGGCGCACACTTAGAAACTGCATCTGTAATCATTTCCTACAGAAAACAGAGATCAAGGTGATGTTCCTCATGTTTTTTTTTTTCCTTTGGGCTACTGACAGTTGAGGAAGCTTGATCATCTATAGACGAGCCATAGAACGCCCTGTGGTGTCATAGGTGCTTACATCAGCCACTTAGGGGATTTAGGGACCTAATCACAAATATCCTGAACTCCTGTTGGCTGTCTCTATGTTGACTCCCAAGGAAGGAAGGGCTAATGGCCTGCAGGCAAAAGGAGAAAATAAAAAAAGTAAAACTCCCAATTCAAGAGCTCACTGACCTGACACAAACATCAGTCCCACACACTATACGCATCTCAGTCTTAATCGCGACCAGTTGTATGCAGGCAGATACAACCCAACTAACTATTCAGAGATGATATGTAGGGAAAACAATATCAGTTATAGTGTTAGAAGTAAAGAATTATTTCTCTGACACATAAAACGTCTGCCATTCATCATTCCCTTCTGGCTCCAGTTAATCATTCTGAAGCGATTCCTGCATCTGCTGGACTCTGCCATGCATGATGTTATTTCTGAGTTTTTATTTATTTATTATTTATTTATTTATTGCTTTTGTTTACTGGGAAAGTCCAGCTGAGCACAAGTCCCATTTTCAGCAGAGGCCCGAGGTGAAATGTTCCATTTTACAGAATGAATAGAAGGCAGTTGTGCAAGATTTGCATAATAAATATACATACATATATATAGACTATTAATGGTATGACAGTTTTACTGATAGGTTTTACAGTTTTTAGTATCAATTTACCTAAACACTCTTATTTTGTTATTTTCTATGTATCAAAAGCAAAACAAAATGGCTATTGTTTTTGTTCTAAGTGTAAACCATTTAAACCATTTGATTGTGAGGTTTTCTGCCATCTGCCTGGGGACTTCAGTTTCCTGAGGAAGAAATTATCTCCATCTTCATTATCTGGACCAAAGTGGCTATGTTTCAGCCTTCAGCATCCTTACAGCTGCATTTCTACTTGCCTGGGCACTGGAAAAAGTGGATTCCAAAGTCTGAACTTTATCTGATTGCAGGTGGGACGGATGATAATCTTGAAAAACTTAAGTGTGCACTTTACTACAAGTTGTAGGTGAAGAATCTATAAATGTATTCAATGTTTTAATCTCAGAGAGGATAAAACAAGTTAGCAGTACTGCAAAGTCGATTGTAAGCATATTGTGAGCCAAAGATAAATCTTCTTTATATCAGACACTTGGCTTTCTGCTAGAAATTAGAGAGCTTATAACCCAAAGAGACTTTAATTAATTTTTTCCTCAGGTAGATAGAAAATGTTGGAGGTGTGATAAGGTAAGATATAACTGGGAACATGTTTTTGAGAGTGCAATGACTTGGCAGATTTCAAAAATCCCCTATGGCTGTAACTAAGGAAATTATTCTTTTGAGCTAGAACACAGGATCTGAATAGCTTAGACATAGTAAGGGCTTATTAAGTTTAACTCTGTTGGCTGCCAAAAAAAGCAATTACTACTAAATGGAAATCACAATCTAAACCAACTGCATTGGAAGTATTGAGTATCATAAAATAGATAATAAGAATTAGTAGTGGGATCTTGAAAAAATGGAAGGAACAAATGATATAAAAATAAATGCAAATGGCAGGAACAATACACGCAGACTAATGATCAGGAGGAGGAGTGAGGTTTAAGGGAAGGCAGGAACTGAGTGATTTATTTAATGGACTGAAAGACAGTTGTTCTAAAGAAAGAGAGGATGTAATGTATAATGTGTACAAATGGAAAATGTTAATATGGTTTACTTTCTTTTCTATTAATGTATGTGTTCCTTTGTCTTAAGTGATGTGTTAATAAGGTGTTTAAAAAAAGAATTTAGAAAGTTTAAGAAAGTTTAAAGATTTATGCAGCTGAGTTGAAGAGAAGATCTGGATACGGCTGGTGATTCAGCAAACCAGGAACCAAAAAGTTTAAGACCACTGTTGTAAAAAAGTACCCAAAACTCATAAGAAGCATGGCCCCTCTAAAAAAAAAAAAGTTTATTGAAGTAAAAACAGATTAAGCGTTTTCGTCAAGCTAATTTACAGACTTCATCAGAATCAATTCTAAACATCCAAACTCCACAATTTAAATATCCCTCATTGTAATCACATGAATTGCTAAGCAAATAAATAACATTTAACAATTAAACAATCTTCTTCTTCTTCTTTCGGCTGCTCCCATTAGGGGTCACCACAGCGGATCAACTATTTCCATTTCTTCCTGTCCTCTTCATCTTGCTCTGTCACACCAACCACCTGCATGTCCTCTCTCACCACATGCATAAACCTTATCTTAGGCCTTTCTCTTTTCCTCTTACCTGGCAGCTCCATCCTTAGCATCTTTTTCCCAATATACCCATCATCCCTCCTCAGCACATGTCCAAACCAATGCAACCTCGTCTCTCTTGCTTTGTCTCCAAACTGTCCAACATGAGCTGACCCTCTAATATACTGATTCCTAATCCTATCCATCCTAGTCACACCGAGTGCAAATCTTAACATCTTTAACTCTGCCACATCCTGGCACGGGAAAAGCCAAAAGATGATGATGATGATGATGATAAAACAAGGTCTGAAATGCACTGTAATGCTTTTAAACAGAAATGTAGGGTCATTTTTATAGTTGCTATGTAGTGGTGTAGCTGGAGGGAGGGCAAGAGGGGCGGTCCACGCCAGGCACTACTTTTTTTTTTTTCACTTGTCAAGGGACTGTCACTTTACTTTTTTTTTAAAAAAAAACCTGTTTTTGTTTTTAAAGGTGTTCTTCTTTAAGAACAGTACAGTTGCGCATGCCTGTCACATCACATCTGTAAGTGTATTGTCGCACAGACGTCCTCTTTACAGCCTTATTCCAGGGCATAGCTTTAGTAAAACTTCCCCCACTGCCATATATTATATACATTGAGTACAGTGAACAAGCCAGTATATGTTAAAGCATATGCTGTTGTATCTGGATGATAGTTGCAATCTGAAGTACTGTAATAACCTGTCCTTTTATATACATGTCAGTACTGTGAAAACTGAGTATTTGTTCTGAGCAGGGTCATGTATTTTATTGCGATAATACACCTTTGAATTACCCTTTGAGGAAACAATAGCAACTGTACTTTTTGTAGGATAGATCGCTTTGTGAGCTCTACGGTTACTTTACATACTGCCATGTGTACATAATGTGTATGTAAACTGTTTCTCATTTTTATTTATTTATTTATTTATTATATTTATTTTTGTTTACTGGGGTATTTTTGTTGCTAAGGTAGTGCACTGATCACTATTGGTCAACTTCAGGCTCGGCCTTTTCAAGCAAAACAGCCAAGAGATTTGAAGCCTTATAGCTGCTGAGCTATGTATGCCTACCAATATAATCTTTAGTCGTTAATGTAAAGGCACTTGTATTTCATTTAAACATCTCCAAGCAGTTAATATTATATTAAAGTATTGCTCCATTATACGTAAAAATCATTACTTTTTTACGCACAGCAGCATAATTTTTAACTTCCTGTTTTAGATTGCTTTTCAATTTCAGGGTGCAATCTGCAGATAAAACTATAAAAGGTAAACAGAAAGTAACTATACCTATCACAATCATGTCTGCTAAGCCTCTGTTATTTTAGTCTGCGGCTGACTGTAAATAAAACCAAGAGCATCTCTGTGTATTAGGTTTCATGTTGTCAGCTTTATGACAGTGCACAAAAATGGCTTATGCAAAGAACTATGGCTATTTCTAACCATCCTGGCTTATCCTGAACCTCACTATCTCAAGTGGCAACCAACATCTGTCACAGTATTTTCTAGTTTATTGTGTCACATTTCCAACTTCAGCAGCCATTTTATTTGAAACATGCACATTTATGGACCTGCATTTCAAATTATGTGGGTATTCTACTGCACCAATAAGAATTATCTTACAGTAACTTTAGACTGGAATGTTCATTCAGCAAGAAGTGACTTAACTGTATTCATTCCGAATAGCACATATTGTGGTATAATACATCAATAAACTATGGCAGGGTGTGAGTCATCAGGTAATTTACTCCCTAATGGGATGTTTGATCCTGAGGGCAAAACTCTCTAGTTTGGACAGAATAAATCCTCTAATAATCCTTTTCCTTCTGCCATGGATTATTGTTGTTATACCACCTGTTTTCTAGTTAAGAATTTAATTGCACAACAGAATCAAACCTTCTTTGAATGCTTTGTTTAAGTTGTGTGGGTGCTGTGCATTACATACTGATATCCTTTTAATGGCATACATTGGATTGTTGTGACAAGGTAAGGTGACAGCTTTCACTGTGTGCGTTTATTTTGGAGGAGGATTATGAAGCTATGTTTGTTTTACACTAAGATCAGTGACTATGTAGCGGTCTAAATCACATTTTGTGTGTACAGTGCAATATTGAATGAGTTTTCTCATCTTCTAATATTTGATGCGGTTTTATTTTCCACCAAATGAAAAAGAGTATATGGAAATTGTTTATACAGTTGTAAGAAAACTAATACTTGTGTGTGTGTGTGTGTGTGTGTGTGTGTGTGTGTGTGTGTGTGTGTGTGTGTGTGTGTGTGTATGCGCACACGTGTGCATACGTGTTTGTGTTTTAAGATTTATGCTGCTTGTGAATGTGACTGTAAACAGATTGGTATGTTAAAATATTCTTTGTTTACTAGAGTCAAGGGTCTTTAGGTATATCCGGTGTGAAGATCGCAGTACTCTTGTGAGAGAAAAAAAATATTTTTCATTGTTTCTGTAGGGAATTATAATGTGAGTGGGGGTACATTTGTAGTCAAACCAGAATCATGCAACATTCCTTATGCCAAAACCCATAATGTGTAGCTAGGCAATAATTCAAAAAAATCAGAACAAGGCATACAACTACCTAAAGCATGCAGAAAAACGGGTATGCAGATTACTATATATATGGCATGCAAATTAAAACGTGCAGTCTAGTAAGTGCATAATGATATATAAACAAGGACAGGAAGAAGCAGGTTGTGATTCATGGCTGAAGGTGAATCAAATAATACATGCATGTTTGCATATTCCTAAATATGTGTGCTAGAGGCCTATGATTTGAAAACAGCCCAAAGGTAAACTTTATCCTCCTCTGGCCAGACGCATTTTCTTTGAATGTGGGCTTCCAATGCTTTTTCAATGATTGTGAGTTTCAAGGGAAGAGAAGTTGTAATGCTACATTTGTTTTCATTGTGAGACTGAATTGCTTTCTTTAGCATCTATCAGTGTTTGTGCTATAAAATGTAAAATAAAAGTTTTAAATTAAATCCAAATAATAATTGTAGAAGTAAAGCAGAACACAGTATGCACATTACAGTATAATGGTAAAGGGGGAGAAATAGCCAAGTAATGGGACACTGGAATGGCTGTGGGGGAGGGTTGTGTATGGGTGGACTCCATTTGACCATGATTTTGTGAGGGGGTGGCAAACTCAAAGACAGCCCCAGGCAGCACAGACTCTAGCTAGGCCACTGTTGCTATGTGCACTGGTTGAACACAAGCAAGATGTAATTCTTAGACATAAGCAGCATTTATGTGCAGCAGTATGAAAGTTGTAAAGAACTTCATGGGCAAATGAGAAATAATGAGATGTGAACTGGTAATGTGACTACAAATTTCAACTAAGCTATGTTAATTTGATGTTATTCCTATCTTTTGCAATTCATAGTTACAACTTGATATGCAAGTGGGCAGTGTATAGTTGTCTTATAAAAAGCAAACCCATGTCTTTTCCAGTCACTTTGCAACTGGCGACAATGCTTGTCTTTGCTGTTAGCATTGCTGTATCCTGCTATGAGCTGCTTGCTTCTGTCATACCCATCACCCAGTAGGAAGAACTTGCCAAAGAATCACACCAAATACTTGCTGAATGACTTTAATTTGAAGCGCTTTTCGTCTTGCTCTATAGCAAGACTTCTTCAGATAACAAATACTCACAATAAAATTAATTATATACAGATTAAATTAACCATGTGATCAACTTAAAACCAATAAAACCATACAATCAACAAACCTCTCATACCATAAATTCTGACATTTAACCCTTCAGTTCTTACTAGAAAGTTGTCATATAAAAAGTTCCTTTCCATCTAATCACATATAAAATATAAAATATTATGCACATTTTTATATATACTTTTTACATATCTTTTATATTTTATATAAAAACAAATACATATATATATTGATTGTGTATATTGATGCTACTTGGACAAAGTCCAACTTTATCTGCCTAAACTTCTCAATTTTAAAATACAAAAGATGGAGCACATTTCATTCAGACCAGGGTAATGATATGCGTTAGTGTGAAAGTGTCACAAAAGTTCTAATCTTTTTAATAATATTGTTTCTGGGCGACCCCTACCATCTGGTATAATACAATCCATTGCTCTAACTTTAAAGCAATGTTGGGGATGTTCATTAATATGCCTTGCTAAGGCATTCTCCAGTTTTAATTTACTAATACCATACAGATGTTCATAGACTCGGTCCCTTAGTCTTCTCTCTGTTTTGCCTATATAGAAGGCCGGACTTTTTTGGCATAAAGCTGCATATACCACTAACTTGGATTGGCAATCTAGTTTATATTTTGTCCTAAGTCGTTGCCCCCAATGGTAAAATTCTGTCCTGCATCAATATGTTTGCAGTAATTACACATAAGGCATTTAAACATTCCTGCCCTGTGTGCAAAATAGGCTGGTTTCCTCCTTCCACGATATGGTTTTCCTCAGCAGTGAAGTTCTCTCTCCTGTGCCTTGCTCCCTGATGCTGAAACATGTTTTACTGTAACCCAGCCCTAAGTGAATTGAAGAAGTATGGTAAACTCCCAGATATGCTCAGAACTAGTTCAAAATGATGTGAAGATTACTGATCCTACAGACATTGCCAACATACTGGCTGACAGGTTCAGTGCAAACTTCTCCCCTCCCCAAAAGGAGAGATATCTATACCAAGCGATTGCAGCCCCCCAAACATCTCCAACGCCCAAGTGAGAACTGCTCTCTCCAAAGCAAAAAACACAGCATCCATGGGACCTGATGGTGTCCCCGGCTGTGTGCTCCATGAACTCAACGAGGAATTAAACCCACAGCTAGGACAGCTGTTTAATCATAGTCTTACCTCTGGATACGCACTCCAGGAGTGGCGCACTGCAACTGTGGTCCCACTTCACAAAGGCGGTGCCTCCAACGACCCTGGAAATTACCGCCCATTAGCTTGACAAGCCTTATCTGCAAAGCCATGGAGAGGATCATAATGGACCTCATAAATAAAGACATAGGGAATTTGCAGACTTTGGATCCATCCCAGTTTGGCTTTGTCAAAGGCAGATCATGCCTTCTAAACTTGGTTGACTTTTTCAAACAGTCACCAAAGCCATTGATGAGGAAAGGCAGTCCATACAGCCTACCTCGATCTGGCAAAGGCCTTCGATACAATACCCCACTCGGGTATCATTGAAAAACTCATCAGCTTAAATGTTAACCCATACATCACAAGATGGGTTGCAAACTGGCTGAGTGACAGAACCCACAGGGTCAGAGTTGCTGGCGCCATGTCAGACTCAAAGCCTGTCACAAGTGGTGTACCACAGGGCTCAGTCCTGGGCCCACTCTTGTTTGGCATCTACTTTTCCAAGTACAAGCAAACACAGGAGGGTTATGGCTGACAAAGTTTGCAGATGACTGCAAACTGGGCACCATAGTAGAAAACACATCTGACACAGATATCCTTCAGAAGGGTCTCACAGAAACAGATAACTGGTGCCAGAGCCATGGCCTAAAGTTAAATGCCAAAAATGCATAGTCATACCCTTCGGGAAAAACAAGGTTACCCCTAGCTACCAAATAGGTGGCAATCCACTGAGCACAGAAGAAGTTATCAGGGACCTGGGGACCCAGGTTGATAGTAGTCTGTCATTCGACGCCCATGTAGCTAAAGTAGTTAGGAAGACCTTCTACATTGCCCACCTTATCATGAAGGGATTCTCATCTAGATCAAGGGAGGTCATAGTCTCCCTATACTCATCACTCATCAGACCAATGATTGAGTACAATGCCCCATTCGGAATGTATCTGACCCGACACTTGCAGCAGCTGGAGAGGCCACAAAAGTTCCTCACCAAAAGGATAAAGGGTCTCAAACATCTGTCCTATGCTGCCCGACTGAAAGAACTCCAGCTCTATTCAGTCGCCACCGCTTGCTCAGAGGTGACCTTTGCCTAACATACAAGGCCATGTCAAACCCAGATTTGATGAATATGCTTCACCTCAAAAAATCTAGATCCGTCAGAGCCACAAGGGCGTGAGACTTAAACCTCGACACGGCTATTAATAGGACATGCTGGAGGGATAGATTCATCACCCAAAGACTCCCTATGCTGTGGAATAAAATCCCGGTATATGTGAGGCAGAGCACCTCGCTGGCCTTGTTCAAGAGAAATCTTGACCAATGGATGGGAGATCGCAGATATACCCCAGGGATTACCTCAGTGTCACTGCTCGACAGAGGCACAGCAAAATAATGGGTATAGTTCCCCATACTAAAGGGGTGGCGTAAGCCACAAAACTATGGGCTAGGCTTGTAAATGCCCTCGGGCAGATAGCCTAGTATGAACCTATGAACCTATAAGCAATGGTGACACTAAGCAGCACTACAAATTATTACTGCAGTGGATATTTTCCACTTTGGCAACCAAGAAGTTATTTCCCTATTTCCAATGTGGGTAAAGTGTTTTTTTTTTTATATTTTTTGGCCTACGAAAGACAGCAGAAAGGATGCGATTGCAGTGTAGGCCTGTAAAGGTATGTGGGAGGGCAGGAGAGGGAGAAATTATCTTTCCTACTTGATTACTGATGGCTCACTTCCTAAAATGCAATAAATGTGCATGTAGTATAATCTTATGTATTGTCTTTACCAGGTACCAGAAGCTGTAACAAAAAGTAGATTAAAAGTGAATCATATGAAAAAGTGACCTTCACCCAATAATGAAACTAAAACAAAACAGAAAACACCTGGAGTACAGTCAGTATGAAAAGAACAAACTTTTAAACATAAACATCAATAAGGGCTTTTATTCAAACAAACATATTTTGAACTTTATCAGACATTGCTAACAAAGGAAAAATCACTGCTTAAGTACACTTTCATTCTATTGTGTGACATTCCACAACCAATAAAAAAATCAGTACTACAAACCCCATTTTTAAAAATCAGGCCAAGTTAACAGATTAATTCAGCCAAGGTCTTCTAAATGTATTAAACCTGAATTGCCATAATAATTTGGGCATCTCCCTGTCTTATATCATTACTTACTTTTTCTAACAAAAAAAAATAATAATCTTCTAAAACCACCACACTATGTCTAAAATGAGCATTCTCTTTGTTTTTTATACTCCTTATATTCTGTCTTTTAATCTCCTACTGTTTTTTACAATATATAAACTGTTACACACTGAGCATGATAAACAACTTTTTTTATTGTATCATAGATAAGCCTCACTTGTGTTCCAACAGTCTTCCGACAATATTCATTGTTAACATAAGGATTATTTGCCATAAATCTGCATTGTCTGCAACCAAAGCTTAAAAATGTACCATATCATTTGCTGGCCCGATCTCTTAATAATGATACAATTGCAAATAAGACCAGCAAAAAATATGGTACATCTTCATGCTTTGGATACAGACAATGCTAATTTATGGCAAATAGTTCTTATATGGGGAGAGAAGAGTTGTTAGTAGTTAAAAGAGAGTATGGCTAGGGGTTAAGAGGCCCATATATGATATGGCCTGCTTTGTAGAAAGAGCATTGTGATTTGGTGTGGAGGCATTTTTTTAAGTTCAGCTCTGAAGGTGGGGAAGAGAGATTGTAGTTCCTTTAGGTGCCTGAATTCTTATATTTTAGGAGCAAAAATAGAGAAAGAGTGGTTGGTGCAGTGTAGCCTGGTTTGTGGGGCTTGGAGTTGGGGCATCGCTTAGCAGAATCATCTGGGACTGTAGCGTGTGGTATAAAGTCTGGCAGCTAGCAATATAAAGTCTGTCAGCTAGCACTGAGAGTAAATTAGGTTGGAGAAGTTTGAAGATAGAGCCTTGTAGCAATTCTTCTTTGTGCTGCACTGGAAGCCATTTTGTTTTTTTAACGGTGAGGCAGTGGTGCTCATTATAAGAGTTAGTGATGAAACAACAGATTTTGTTTTTAGTAGTCTGTAGTGTGGAGGAAGTTTTCTTAGAGGCTGTAGCTTTTGTGGGTAGTCCATATTCGAGTTTGGCCAGTAGGACTCCTTTGCCTATAGATGATCTGACTGGTTTGGACAGGTAGAGTAAGATTGTCCTCACCCAAAAGAGAAGTGAGTTAAATTTTGACCTTGATATCTCAAAATGGGTATGGGATGTTAACAAATAGTCGAGCCACAAATTAAGGTATTTGAAGGAGTTGGTTGTTTCTACAGTGCCACAAAGGGTAATGACATTGAGTGGCTATGGTGATTTTTAATTGTTTGGTTAATGCCAAACAGCATACTTTTTGTTTTTGTAGGGTATCAATTTGTGGTTAATAAGCCAGGAATTTAGGGAATTAAGATTTTTTTTTTTGCAGTTATGCTTTCAATTGTTGAGTGGTTGCAGCTAGACTTAAAGATTATCATACCATCAGCTTAGAGGATGATGAGTTGTAGAGTAGGAAGATCATGAGGTTGATTATTAATGAAAATAGAAAAGAAAAGGAAAGAGAAAGGAATGAGAGAGAAGAATAAAGAAGAAGAGCTAGGACAAAATCTTGTGGTACATCAACTGAAAGAGTTGTGAACTGAGAGACGGAAGAGCCTAATTTAATTCTGAAGAATCTGTTTGACAAAAAGTCTAGGAATTAGGTGATGGATGTGCTACTAATGCCAATGTTCTGAAGAGACAGAAGAAAGAGCTTGAGGTTGATTAGGTCAAATGCTTGTGTGCGGTCAACAAATATTGCTCCTGTCAAGTTACATTTGTCCAGATTGAGGAGAAAGTCATCAATTAGACAAAAAAAGCACTGTCATTGTACTAAGACCTGTCCAGAATCCTTTTTGCTAATGTAACTGCAACAGTGAAATTAAGAATGTTTCAATAAGTTTTAATAAAGTTCTGAAGTTCTTATGTAAATGAAGCTTGTTAGCATATATCTCTGTGAATCACATTACTATCGACATCTGCAAGTACTGCAAATATCATGGTAACTTCCCATCACATAAGGGAACAGTGAAAAACTGATGTATTCACATTTCACACTGAGTATGAATGCACTCTGAGGTGCAAAGTGGGAACTAGGGCAGCTTGTGACTTGTCTGAGATGTGTCGGTCATGCTGCAGTTGATGTCGTTCACACCCTAGAATTCTCACTTTCACACTTTATCATTCTGTATTGACGTCTAGAACAAAGATGACTACTTCTTTCAAAACTGAAGGCAGGGCCCCATGTTGGTGTGAGAAGGAAATTGCTGTCTTGATGTATCTGTACTGGAATACCTTTCAGGTAAGACTGGGAAATGTAGTGGTGGCCCTTTTCTGGAAAACTGATATCTGGACTGACCTTGGGGATGAGTTATTCCAACACAGTGGTATCCCCGGAGCAGGACAGTAGTATCATTAGAGGTATGATGACTTGCAGAGCAATACCCTCTCCAGATTGCCCAATGGGTGGTAAATGTTGATGAGAAGGAAGGCAGAGTTCCCCAATAAGTACGGCATCTTCATTTCCTAGTTGCAGAAAAATACTGTGTAAGTCATTACAAATTTGCATTTTCAGAAAATGTATTTAACAGTTATTTATTCTGTCATTCTTGGCAATAACTGTAGTACAATGACTAGCATAGTTATAACTACAGACTGCTGCTCCAGTGGAATTTTGCCTATTTCATCAAGTAAACAATGGCATAATAGAAAACTGTAAGGCACATCACATCAGCATATTTAGTAAAGAAATGAAGAAATGCGTAAGCACATGTTAAAGTGAATTCAGTATTTTGTGAGCAATTTTCCTTATTTATGTATTCGTTCACTGGAGTAGAGCAGTGATCCAAGTGGCCCATTTTCAGGCTCAACCTAGGATTTACAATCAGATTAAAAAAAAGATACAAGGTAATATAAGAGGTTGGTTACATAGTGATTTACATTAAATAATTTGCATTACAATCAAAGATACAAAAGCAGTTGTATGATTAATCAATGCAAAGAGGGCAACAGCTGGGTAAACTTCATATAGTAGGAGACCATGTTTGATGTATATAGCTAAGGACAAATGCTTGTGCACCATTAACAGTGAGTATTCCAGTAATGTCACACACTTATTTCAGCATGAATCACACCTTCCTGAATATACATTTTTGCTGAACTTGTCTAATTACAGCGTTTCCAGAGCAACATTCATTCCCATCACTGGGAGAGAGCTGACCACGAGGGGGCCATCAATGAGGCAGCCATCAAAGATGGTTCAAAGTTTTACTACTATGGCCATACATCATCTATGCATGATCGGTTGTGCAAAGGGAGAAGGCATCCAAAGGGCTATCTGCATTGGTCATCCTTCATCTCCACAAGAGATATTGCCAGCAAGCAACCCCTCTTTCCCAAAGTACAAAGGTGGTTTCTCCTGTCTCCACTAAAGAAATTGCACCATCCCTGTATGACCCAATCATAAATGTCCCTCTTCAATGATGAGCAGGTGAGCAAGCCATGTCCCATCATCCCAAACCCTCTCTGCCTGGTTCCTCCAGTGCCAGGGCTGTTAATGGAACCCCAGTCACCTGACTCACTGTTAAGGCTCCATCCCTCTTTACCACAGAGCCAAGTTTATTACCTTCTCTACCTGATAGGACAAAAATGTTGCCTATGCCACTTCCTATAACTATTAAGAAAACATTCTAACTTCAGCAATTGGACATAGATAGAAAGCCTTCCATTTAAGGATTACATAAACTAATCCTTTAACCTTTGTGAGGTCACAAATTACTTCAGAAATTCCTGTGAACAGGCCTGAGACACTACATTTAGGAAATGTTTTTGTATGTAATACAACAGTATGCATTTGGGACATTGTGCTAACATACTCATACATTTTGTATATTGCGATAAGCATAATAAGACCTTACCTAGGGTCATCATCCTGTCTCAACTATGGGTATTAATGGTACAGGCTGAAGTTGTGCCTCATTTCATCTTCTAATTGGTGTTAGTTACTGTAAGTTTTCCTACAATTATTGTTCCTGCGGTATATTTTGTTTTGTCAGTCTTAATATATATGACTGATTAAAAAAGTATTTTAACCAATAATAGTATAAACAGCAAAGTTGATGCCATTTGATTCAGAGGTGATTGTGTTTTTATTGTAAGCTGTAAGAGATGTTTTTTTGAATGCACTGGACTTCAGATGATTTGGATTTGGCTTCTTCTGACAGTGGTTGTAGGATGTGTGCTAGATATATATTGTTCAATTGTTTCTCACTACTTCTCTTGCTGATGTTATGATTCTGCAGGCACAATCCATGGACATATGGGTTTTATTTGCTTTAATTTAACAGAGGTGGATAATTTACAGTATGGTGGTGTTTTAGCATTTTTTTAAATAAATACTTGAGCTTCTCACTTTTGAAATAATATCATTACTTGCTAATATTAATTCTGTTGTCTAGGTGTCCTAGATCATACCTTCTGATATACCATCTATATTTATTGAATAACAGCAATCTTGATAAAATGCTTCTGTATGTTTACATACATTTTTTTTTGTTATATTTTTCTTGAGGTGGTTAATGTCAACATGCTTTCTATGACAATTGTACTGATGTTACTGAAAGAGAATATACACAATATGAATTTTGTTCCAAGTGTATCCTATTACTTAAGAAATGGCATAATAGATCAACACAGAAGGCTAAAATACTCATTGTGAATAGTGTGAAATCCTTTACTTGTCTGTCTAATAGTTGTATATTCATATTCACCAGTTTGGTAAACTTCTATTAGCTAAAACTGACTGCATGGAATGAGACTCTGCTTCAAATCACTCAGTGTGTTTACATTTATTGATTTTTAGCTATTTTGCTCTTAGGTAACATTTACTTATGTCCAGATTCTAGGAGGTATTTACATCCCATTCATCCCCTCCTTATCTGAATTGCTGATGCAATAAATGTACTGTAGGATATTGTAGTCATGTAATCAGGTCAAACCTTCAGTGACAGGAAGCTCAGAAAAAAATACAGATGGATTTATCAATGTAACTACTCAAGAAAGTGAATAAGTAATGCATACATTTATTTATGTATATGAAAGCAGCTATAAGTATATTTACATATATATATTTTCCCAGAGATTATAACCCCCCCCCCTCCTATGATTGAGTTACAGTTTCTTCAAAGGTAGAGAGGAACAGATGAGACTGGTGACACTAGGCTTGTTGCTGAGGTATATATCTGAAAATTAGAAAGTCTAAAACAAAATCACCTGTTAGAAAAAAGTATAAATCTATTCAATAATTTTTGGTTAAGAAACGTTATCTTTCCTATCCTATAAAACGATAAAAGGTGCTACAGTATTCTCTAAAAAAACTCTTTGAAATATGGTATACTTGCCATGAACAAATGAGAATTTCAGAACAGAATCTGGAGTATGGGTTAAAATGTCTAGAAATTTTGTAAACTTAACTTTAGATAATATAAAAAAATTAATCAGGGTGGGAATTTTAATTGTATTCAGGGCTAAAAATATGACTCTAGTATTGAAAGAACCTAGCCTTACAACTTCAACAAAGCTCTGAAGAATCGATTACAGAATTAAAATGTTAAAATAAATAATTGAATATGGATCATTGTTTCTACCCACTGTTATTATGGTTTTTGACACCCATATGGGAGATGCTATATTTTTCTTCTAATTTAACATTTATGCTTCAACCCTTCAGAATCATAACATGTTCCCTATCTGACCACTGTGTTTTACTACTTAAAATTAATATAAATAATAAAAGACTAGCATTTACTGGAGTACATTGTCTTATTTAAAATTAATACATTAGATATTTTTAAATGATCTAAATGAAGGTTTTATACAACAATATGCATGAAACAAATTAATGAGATTCTCTAATATATATATATATATATATATATATATATATATATATATATATATATATATATATATATATATATATACACACACACACATACATGTAGCTAGATATAGATATATAGAGATATAGGTATATTGATATATAGATATATTTAATGGAAATGCTCACTCAGACTCTGCCATAGATAGCTGTGAAGGAAATGTTTGTTTTTGTTCTTTGTATTTTGTATTGCTTCATTACCTTGTTCTGTTTTGTACATTATAATTTATTTTCTTTATACTGTTTTTACTTGTATTCTGCTTTTAATTGAAGATGTAAACCAGAAATGACACCACAGCTCAATTGTCTTTCTAGCTGCCTGCTGCTTATGTTAATTTGACTACATAGTTCTTTCTCTCTTCTCTTTCATTGGCTATTATGAGTAAGCACAAAATTATCATTTTGTGAAATCACTCCCCTTCAAATATTTAGATTTATTAGCCATCCCACTGTATTCTGTAAATCCAGAATATAAAGTGCCCACTCCCTTACAATCTACCTTGCTCTTTTTAAAATCAGTGGCTCTCCAATTATAGAGCTAAAATCGTAAGTTACTCCCTTTATCATATCTAAGTGCTTAGTGCAAACTGCAACTCTTAGGATAGCAACCCATTTTTCCCACCTTATTTTTAAAATCTGCAACATCTAGTCTAAGGCCACCAATTATTAGAGAGCCCACATTCTGCCTCAAAGTGGTCATCTTGGGATTAGTGCATCTCTTTTACTCCTGGTGAGAGAAGGAACATAGGGACATTATTTCCTGAAGTCTGCTGATCATCAGAAAGCCTTATAACTGCTTCATAGTTGGCAGCTTGGAATTTGTGCTTATATATTGTTCCTGGGGAGAGAAGGAGCAGAGTGCATTAATTCCTGACTGTTTTTGCTTGGGCAGTGAGTGTCTGTGTTGGACCTTCCTGATTGGTTCCTAGGTGTTTACTAGATTAATAACCACAAGGGCCTTTTTAAGCCTAGCCTTTTGGCGATCAATAATCTTTTCCCAGGTGATGCAAGTGTCTGTAGGCTTGTTGTATTCTTGTCCTGGTAGATGACTTGAATAGGAACCAGACCATGTGAAGCAGAGTTCCTCCCTAACCAACTTTGAGTGTTAGATGGAGGATAGGAAATTCATCCCTGGTTTGGCATCTGTGTCTTTAATGGACACAGGCAGCCTGCAAATGGTTTATCTTACAGGCCCCTACTTGTAAAATTTTCATCTCCCAAGTCCCTGCTTACACTTGGGTACCAGAGCTTGTCAGTGATTTGGGATGCATGGCTAAGCTTAAAAAGGCCCTGTGGTCATTAGCCTATTATACACCTATGAACCCATGAACCAATATTATACATTTCTATATGCAAAACTTTATCTATATCTATATCTATGTCTAAATCCATATCTATATCTGGGTCTACTTTAGATGATCAACTGCCACATCACTGATGTTCAAATAACCAAAATGAAAATAACGAAACTTCAGAAACCTAAACGGCGACTGTTCAGGGGGGTAAGTAAACAGCTGGCCGACATGCCCTGCTTTCCACTGTAGTGCAATCCTGGAGTTGGTATATTTAGTTAGGGGAGGTGTACTTACCTTGGTATGAGTTTTATTGACAATTGGCCATGTAGTTACTTACCCTAGGGAATTGTGCCATTCAGGTTTCCAACATATCATTATTTTCGTCTCGGTTATTTGAACATCGGTTATGTGGCAGTCGATCATGTGAAGTAGACACCTATATGTATTTATATATATATATGTATACATATATATATATATATATATATATATATATATATATATATATATATATAGACTCTGAGATTGCACACCAGGCAAAGGGCATATTCTTGAACCCTAGGAATTGTGCTGTAATACACACCTGTCAGCCATATGCTTATTCAACCAAATTGTGTTAATTAAACAAGATGCTGACTAAAAGCAAATTTGACTATATTTGGCTCTGTGTGTGTGTGTGTGTGTGTGTGTGTGTGTGTGTGTGTGTGTGTGTGTGTGTGTGTGTGTGTGTGTGTGTATATATATATATATATATATATATATATATATATATATATGTGTGTGTGTGTGTGTGTGTGTGTGTGTGTGTGTGTGTGTGTGTGTGTAGGTACACTTAATATTGCCGTGTCTATCATTGGTCAACAGCTGTTTAATCAACAAAATTCAGTTGACTAAACAGATGGTCAACAAATGTATGGGATCACACAATTCTTGCAATCTCAGAGTTAGTATATATAATTAGCAGTGGGAGTGGGGATGTATGGGGGATTGCCACCTACCAAAAACAATGTCTTATTATGTTTTTAAAATGAAAGTTTTACATGTGCTGAAATTGTTGCTTGGGTAGTAGTATGTTGATCTTGCAAAGTCAACTATTTGTAGTCGACTTTGCGAACATTGTTATTTAGGTGCTTTATTCAAATTCAATATACACACACACACACACACACACACACACATGCACATACATGCACACACACACACACACACACACACACACACACACACATATATATATATATATATATATATTTCTGAAGAAGTTCTATAAAGCAATAAACATAGCTGCGAATGAAAGCGCTTAAATCTACTACTCTGAATCAGTGTTGTCTTTTCTCCAGACCACCCAGGTTACAAGTTGTATCAGTTTTAGTTATAACCTGTAGTAGCTCTGAGTACGTGTTTTAGTTATTAGTATATATATATATATATATATATATATATATATATATATATATATATATATATATATATATATATAGAGAGAGAGAGAGAGAGAGATTTATATATCAGAATTAAGTAATGGAATAAAAAAAATCTGTAAAGATTTAGGGCAATTTACATTTCACTAAAACTAAATGGTGAAAAGGAGAATTAATGTATTTATGCATAGTATCCTCTTTAAACAGAAAATGGACATATATTGGACCATTCAATCACCATATCTTTAGAAAAATAAAACTTATGAGTTATCCTCGACTTCACAAGGACTAAAAAGTCTAGTGAGAAGATTAGCGTTTTATTACAAAATGATATGTAAACAATGGGCAGGATTCACGATGGCTTGCACGGAGTCTAAGAGTAGTGTAAGACTCCATGCAGCCATCGCTATCCAGGAACAGCCTGTATTTGCGTGTAAGAGAGCACCTAAAACAGCTCTTACACGGACAGGGCATGGATATGCTAATTACCTCACTTGCAGCTGAAAGGCATGCAAATGAGGTAATTTAGCGATCCAGGAAGCAGAAACCTGCCCATGTGAGAGCCGTGTTATCTGCAGAAATGTACTCAGTTGACATCTGAGTACTGTTCTGCAAATAACACAATGGAGCCTTGTCAGCTCCAAATAAAGGTTGCATATGTTCCAGGCAGCATGCCAATGGCCAAATATGTGGCCACTGGCAACGTACCCCGATGCAAAAATAAAATAAAAATGTCAATGTTTAAACATAGCACAGCACCGCGCAAATGGGCTGCGCTAAAAAAAACAGAGAAATAAAAATTTTAAACTCACAAACGTGGGTTTTATGCAAAGCATGAATTTACAATGTAAGGGGAATAGCAGGCTGAAAACAACATGGCCACTGAGTAGGGGTTGCTATGGGGGGAAGCTGAGTGTAAGACATGTAACTAAGCATTAGTAGGCAATCCTATGTAAATGAGTGGTAGGATAGTGAATCGCACTGTCACATAGCAAATGAGCACATTCCGTGCAGTGTAGGAGTAGGATAAGGGGGAGTAACAGAGTAGGAGATAGGTGACATCACAGGGGGGAATGTATGAAAGAAATGAAGCTCATTGGAGCACAGTGGCATGTGAAAGATGTCAGTCACACATCATGGAAAGAGGAGTGTCAACAAGTAGGCATGGAAAAGCCAAGAAATGGAAGGTGTACACTATGGATAACACCAAAGTTTCTTGCTGGGTGTGCATGCGCGTGTGTGCACGCTGGTAGGCACGAGTAAGATAGAGTGCGCGCGTGTAAACGTGAGTGCGCGTGTTTAAGGCAGAGTAAGCATGTAGGAGCCTGTTTAAACACCTGTAAACTTGTTTGTGCTGGTGTGCGCGTGTTTTAACCCAAATAAGCAGATTCTAGTCCGTCTAAGCATGTGTGCGCGTGTGTTAGCCGCTGTGAGCATGTTTTCGTTTGTATGCGCGTCGCTCTCCCTGAGGAAACAGTAGGGAAAAAGGAAGCAGGAGAAATAGTAGAAAGCTAGCAGGGAATACTGGCAGAGCTAGCAGATGAAAACAATCAGAAGCAGGCAATTACACAGGCAGAACAGTAGCCCAGCCCAGCACTTAAAACTCTGCAAACAACAGTGCAGTATGTTTCTCTCAAGAGACACTGCAACAGAGGAGTAAGCTATTAGAAGTGAAAACTGAAAAAGCTTCACTCAGACCAAAAATGCTAGGGGCTGCCATAGCTGTTATAAGGAGACATATGCAACTTGCTGAGGGTGATTACTATGCAAATGCTGCCGGACAACCCACAGTGAGGAGACGGAGAAGAGTGTACAGGCCCAGGGTCACCTACCTGGGGTTACATGAGCCGGAGATAGTGGAGCGCTATAGAGTGGATAGAGACCTCCTACAGAAAATTGTTGAGCTGTGCAGGCCACACCTCACACACAGAACCAACAGAGGGGAACCCATCCCAGTGGAAACCAAGGTATGTGTTGGCCTAAGAATACTAGCAACAGGTACCTTTCAGAGACCAACTGATGATATGATGGGGATATCACAGGCATCAGCATCCAGGGTATTGCACCAGTTCCTGGATGCCATGTCAGCACATGTCGGTGATCATGTATATTTCCCCAATTCCCGTGAGGTATTGGCCAGCAATATGCGTCTCTTCCAGCAAATAGCGGAATACCCTGAGGTAGTGGGTGCAATAGACTGCATGCATATATGCATCAAAGCACCAGCTGGTGAGCGGGGTAGGGCCTACATTAACCGCAAGGGCTTCCCCTCCTTCAACTGCCAGGTCGTGTGTGATGCCCAGGGCATAATAATGAATGTGTGTGCTGGCTGCCTTGGAAGCTACCATGATTCCCATATCTGGCATTTGATGCAGCTGTACCAGACATTTGCCAATGGGGACATCCCACATGGTCACTTAGTGGGGGATGCTGGCTGTGCACTGGAGCCGTGGCTGATGACACCCATCAGAAATGCACACACACCTGAACAAGAACGCCATAATGAGGCACACGCACAAACACGAAATGTAATCGAGCGTGTGTTTGGGCTGCTCAAGTCATGGTTCCGGTGCCTGGACACATCTGGTGGAGCCTTGAAGTACTCACCAACTACATGTACCCAAATTGTCATGGTATGTGCTATGCTACATAATATGATTCTGCAAAAACAGCTGCAGCAGGACCAGCATAGGGCTGGGCCAAACAGCCCCCCACCATTGCCAAGCCAATCACAGGCAGAGCATGACTCGGAGGAGGAACAACCTGAGCCTGCCCCAGTAGGGAGAAGGAGGCATGCCCAGTATACCTTGGCCTTGGCAAAGAGGCAACGCATAGCACATACACTGTCTCAGTAGAAACCCTGGAAATAATACCTCTCTCTGACTCACACATATAGTAAAAGGGATGCCTAAGTTGACACAACCTGCTTTCAAACATGTACAGGGAGTGTAGTATGTGCATCCAACGTAGACAGCCCTGCAGCACCCCCTGAGGCATGATTGCCATATGTTAAGCAATGTAACACCATGTAGTATATGCAAACTTGATGACCCTGACTAACATCCTACCCTCACCAAGCATGATGCCACAATATGACGACAAGATGATCAATTACAATAATTGGCTTAAGTATTGCTGTTAGTCAAAGGGGATCCAATGTGTGTCAGCCTAGGATGACATGCTGAGCAAGACACAATGCTTCACCTGCTATGGATGGCTTGCACCTATCACTCCTGGCCTTTTGGATACTGGCAAAGGCTGTTGTCACCCCCACCGTGCCTTGAATAGGTAAGGCTCAAAACACAAACCCACCTCCATAGGTATCACAAGGGATAAGAACCTAGACGTAATGCTACCTAATGCCAGAAGTCTAAACTGCAAGATGCATGCAGTCCAAACTCTCCTCAGCATGGAGAATGTTGATATCTGTTCTATAACAGAAACCTGGGTCAAGGCTCACAAGAACACCCTAACACTACCAGGTTACACCTCATACCATGCTTTACAGCCCCAAAACATGGAACAAACTACAAAAGGAGGGTGACTATCAATAATTGTCAAGGATAACCACACCCCCAGGTTTGTACCACAGCAAGAAGCAGCATGTACTATCCACGGGCAAGTAACAGCGGCTAAAACTGCCTCCCAGTTTGTAGCCTGCTACAGACCACCCTCCTAATGCCAGGAACCACACTTGGCCTACTTCAGAACACATGAAAATATCAAGGTCCCTCCAAACAACATTATATTGGGCGACTGAAAATACTCAAACATGGACTGGGAGCATTATTCTAGCTCCAACACCCTAAGCCAAAGGTTCCTAGAATTCATAAACCAAAATGCTATGGAACAATTTGTCACCACTCCCACAAGAGGGGTAAACATACTGGACCTGATATTCACCAGCATGGGGACTCTATGCCCAGATGAGAAGTGTATCCCTCACTGGTAAGATCAGACCATAGAGTAATCTCACTGGATATTCACATCCTGACCCCAGTCCCTGGGCAGAAAACCACAGTGAAAAACATGTGTAAAGCAAATGTTGCACTCCTCCAAACTGACGTGGAATCCATTAAAGGTCTTGTGCCTGTGGAAAATATGGGCCAGACATCAGAACCCTTTATAAATGCATTCTATGAACACTTTCAGGAATGCATGGATTATGCAATCCCAAATAAAACCAAGACCCAATTCCATACATGCAGGCATCTGGCCTGGTGGACCCCAGCCATTACCAAACCATGCAAGAGAAAGAGGAAGCTACTACATGATAGAGCAAAACCCAAAAAGGGAAGTAATCTCTGATCAGTATTATGGCAAAAAACTATGGCCACACATAAAATCCTCTAAGGCCAGCTACAGCATGTTGAATCTGGGAATCTTGAGCCAATGTTACACCTGCCCCATGTACACAGACAACCCCCTCCTCCCCCCAAAAAATACAAATATATGTGGGAGATGCAACTATTTATCCAAACTGGAGGCCGAGCTCTCTCAACTCAGTACTGGCAAAACTAGTCAGGAGGAGAAGGTAACCACACACACCACAAACCCAGTCTCACATAGACCTATCACAACTGCAAACCAAAGACATAAACACAAAAAAACATTCCCAGAGGCTCTAATTAAAAATCTACCAAATCAACAGAGGCCTCCAAAGCAGACACCCAAGCAACCACTACCTCAAAACATAGCACATGCAACACATAGTTCACAAAGTCAGTGTGCCAAACAGTCACAGCCCTTAAGGACAAACAACATGCCTGATACACTTGTAATAGGTGACTCCATAGTCAGACACACTGATGTCCCGCTCACCAGACTGAACAAGGAAAAGGTTACAGTAAGCTGCCTGTTGGGCGCTAGAATCCGCGACATAACACAAGCACTCAGGTCACTCCAAAGCAAGTACAAATATAACTCAGTCATTGTCCATGCTAGTGTCAATGACCTGAGACGTACCTCCCTGGACTACATGAAAAGAGACATAGAGGAGCTCTCTGATTATGTAGCCCAGGCCGGTATGACCCTGACCCTGAGCAGCATCTTACCCTCACCAAGAATGATGCCACAGTACAAACACAGAATGATCAGCTTTAACAATTGGCTCAATTACTGGTGTCATTCCAAGGGGATCCAATGTCTGTCTGCTTGCGATGACATGCTTGACAAGCCACGCTGCTTTTCCAGGGATGGCTTGCACCTGTCACCCCTGGGCTTCTGGATATTGGCCAAGGCTCTTGCCACCTCCATAGTGCCTTTTTTAGGCAAGGCTCAAAAGACAAACCCACCTCCCTAGAAAACATAAGTGGAAAAAAAATAAGGGTAATGCTGCTCAATGCCAGAAGTCTAAACCTCAAGATGCACGCTCTCGAGGCCCTCCTCAGTATGGAGAACATCGATGTCTGTGCAGTGACGGAAACCTGCTTCAAGGCTCCTGAGAGCACCCCAGCACTACCAGGTTATACCTCATATCATACTTTTTGGCTCCAAAACCTGGACCAAACCACAAAAGGAGGGGGAGTATCCATATTCATCAAAGATACCCACACCTCCAGGTTACTGACAATGCACAAAGCATCAGAGACCATCTATGTGCAACTAACCGTAGGCAAAACTGCCGTACAGTTTGTAGCATGCTACAGACCACCCTCTCAAACCCAGGAACCCCACTCAGCCTTCCTGAAGACACTGGAGAGTATGAATGTCTCTCCAAATACCAAACAAGGTGCCCACAAATTACCACATAGGTGGTAATCCATTACGTACGGAAGAAGTAATCAGGGACCTAGGGACACAAGTGGACAGTAACCTCTCATTTGACACTCACATTGCCAAGGTGGCTAGAAAGACCTTCTATATTGGCCACCTTATCATGAAAGGATTCACATCTACATCAAGAGAGGTCATTGTGCCCCTATACTCTTCTCTTATCAGGCCCATAATTGACTACAATGCCCCATTTGGGATGTACCTTACCCGACACCTGCAGCAGTTAGAAACACCCCAAAAGTACCTCACCAAGAGGATAAAGAGTCTCAAACATTTGTCATATGCTGCCCAGATGAAGAAACCCCAGCTGTATTCAGTCGCATACTGCCTACTCAGAGGCGATGTATGCCCGACGTACAAGGCCATGTCCAATCCAGAATTAATGGACATGCTCCACCTCAGAAAATCCAAATCCATCAGAGCCGCGAGAGCGAGAGATTTGAACCTCAACACATAAATAAATAGGATGTGCTGGAGGGACAGATTCATAACCCAGAGGCTCCCTACACTCTGGAACAGAATCCCAGTCCATGTTAGGCAGAGCCCCTCACTGACTCTCTTCAAGAGAAATCTTGACGAGTGGATGGGAGATCGTAGATTTACACTGGGGGTCATCTCTGTGTCACTTCTAGAAAAGAGGCACAATAATGTAAACCCTAAATGGGCATAATATTCACATTGCAAGGGGTGGCGAAAGCCACACATACTCTGGCTAGGCTTATAAATGCCCTAGGGCAGATAGCCTAGTATGAACTTATGAACCTATGAAGATACAAATTGTACAGGACACTAAGGATAATCACAAGGATTTCTTAACTGATGGTAGGAACCTTGGTGGGAATTCACAGATATGCTCTGAATTACTCAAATATTACAAACAATACACCAAACCCACACACATTGCCAACATCCAACCTGACAGGTTCAGTGCAAACTCCCCCCCCCCCACCAAAATGCCAAATATCTATCCCAGCAGAGTGCTGGCCCCCTGACATTGCAGATGCTGAGGTAACAGCCAGCATCTTCAAAGCAAAACACACAGCATCAATGGTACAAGATGGTGTCATGGGCTGCGTCCAACATGAACTCCAAGAAGAGTGAAACACCAAATAACACTACTGCTCAATCTCAGCCATACCACAGGATATGTACCCAAAGAGCAGTGTACAGCAACGGTGGTCCCTCTCCACAAATGTGGTGCCTGAATGGATACTGCAAACTATCACCCCAGAATCCTGACAAGCTTGGTCTGCAAAGCTATGGAAAGTATCATCATGAACCTCAGAAATAAAGATATTGGGGACCTACAGACACTGGACCCTACCCAGTGTGGCTTTCTTAAGGGCAGATCCTGCCCCTTAAACATATTTGACTCATTTGAAACAGTCACCAAGGTCATTGATGAGGGGAATGTGGTCCACACAGCCTATCTGGACCTTGCAAAAGCCTTCCATGCAATAACCCACTTGTTCATTATAGATAAGCTCACCAGCTTAAATATAAACCCCTATGTCAGTAGATGGGTTGCAAACCAGCTCAAGGACAGAACTGACATGGTCAGAAATGCTGCAGCCATGTCAGACTACAAACCAGCTACAACTGGCATCCCACAAGGCGCGGTCCTGGGACCTCCCTTGTTTGGTATATATTTCCCATAGGTACAGGCCAACATGGAAGGACTGTGTCTGAACAAGTTTGCAGATGACTACAAACTGGGCACCATATCCGACCCTCCAGCTGACACAAGCATCCTACAAAAGGGCCACATAGAAACAGACAACTGGTGCCAGAGCCATGTCATCAAGCTAAATGCAGAAAAGTGTATAGTCATCCCCTTTGGAAAAACAGTAAGTGCCCACCAATTACCACATAGGTGTTAACCCATTAAGTATTTTAGAAGTAATAAGAGACCTGGGGACACAAGTTGATAGATATCTTGCATTTGACAACCATGTGGCCGTAGTGGTTACAGAAACATACCATATACCCACCTAATCATGAAGGTATTCACATCTAGATCAGGGGAGGTCATTGTGCCTCTTCAGTCATCCTTCATCAGCCTCACAATTGAGTACAATGGCCCTTGTGGGATGTACCTCAGCAGACACCTCCAGCAACTGGAAAGACCCCAAAAGTACCTCACCAGGAGGATCAAAGAGCTCTAACAGATGCCATGTGTTGCCTGATTAAACAAACTGCAGCTCCACACAGTGCCATACTGCCTGCCCAGAGGTGATCTGTGCCTGATGTATAAAGCAATGTCCAAGCTGGAATCAATGAACATGCTGCACCTTGTAAAATCTGAATGCCAGTGAGCTATGCACATGAGAGACCTGAACCCCAGCACTGACATAAATAGGACATGCTGTAGTGATTGATCCATAACCCAGAAGCTCCCTCCACTCTTGAGTAAACTCCCAGTACAGGTTAGCCAGAGAGTCCCTCATTGACTCTCTTCAAGAGGAATCTTGATGAGTGGACGGGAGATGGTAGGTTTACCCTGGGTATCACTTTTATGTCACGGGTAGACAGAGGCACAGTATACTAACCTTGAAATATGTCATGGCAAACTCCAGTTACAATGTGTGTTGAAGGACAAACACACTCTCTGACTAGCATTAGAAATGGCCTAGGGCACATAGCTAGTGTTTGTCAATGTCCACCCAAGTTGCGGAATACACTACCAATGTTGGGCAAGCCTGGTTTAAGTAGTCCATATCTGAACAAAATGCAACATGGTCATATTTGCACAACTGGCCCTTAACCAGGCTGGTGTGCTCACTATGAATATTTAAAGCAGTGATAGGACTGAAACCCAGGATACTGTCCACCACAGTGAAAGTACTGAACCAGTACACTATACGATATTACAGTGTTTGGTCAGTATGAAAGGATGTTGACAACTATATGCAAACTATCCCATGGAAACCCTGCAGGCACAGCATAATCCCTGTTGGGTTCAGACACAAAGCAGTTGGGCAATAAGAGCACAACATGACTTCCAACACACAACTATAAATGTGAAATATTGTTGAAGTTCACACACAACCACAAATGTGGTGGACCTCAGATCTCAACATATGGAAAGCTCACACTGGGCATGCTCGCACACTTTGATAAATGAGACATATGTCAGGCAACAAGCCATGGAAAGCCTGAACTGGGCATGCTCACACACTTAGGCCATGTCTCAGTTTAGCAGTTGGCCACACATATCTGGCATTTGTATGTGTTAAGCCAGGAACCTCCCACAATACAGCAATCTGCCCACTGCACACAGTTAAACGACAACAGAGACATAAGTAAAATAGTGGATCCCTCTCATATTCAAACATCTTCCACAGATACACAAGTTGTTCATAGAAACAGGGAAAGCTATGGCAATAAAGACCTGCAAACAGTTTATCAGCAACAAATATTGTGCATCTGAAAATTAAACATATGGGTGTAGAGGTCAATACTAGGCTGTTTGCCCTAGGGAATACAAGCTTAGCCAGAGTGTGCTTGGCATCTGCATTCCTAGTACAGTAGGCTACTGTGCCTCTGTAAAGTAGGTCACAGAAGGCACCGTTTAAGGCTAGTGTGCTGTGCCTCCATCGAGCAGGGATACAGTGGAGATCCCAGGGGTTGAATTTGCAATGTCACATCCATGTGGCTGGAGTTTGCTGGAAGAGGGTTGGCGAGGAGTTATAACAGTAATTGGGCGTCAATTACAGACTGAGGGGAGCCTTATCTGCAGTGTCTGGACAATTTCACTGTCAACACTTTGAAGTGATGATTTTGAGGGATTGAAGTGTCTTGCCAATACTGCTCAGAGATGTCCTCCCTCTGTGGGATATTGCTCTGTAATGTATTAGCTCCCTCCTTCTGTTGTACAGTTTATATATGTCTGGTGTAAACCAGACAGGTCTCCTGTTGTGGAGGAGTCTTGGGTTTATTTGGGATAGCATGATCAATGCAAACCTTCTGAATGCTCATATAATGCAATTGTCAAGGATTATGCAGAGTGTCCTGTATAATCCTCCAGCATGGGTCCTTTGAAGTCTTCCACCCCAGTCTTCACAAGTGCAAAGTCTGCTTTTGATAAATACTTTGTTTGCAGTGACTTCCTTGCCTGGGGGTGGGGATGGGATATGGATGTCCAGGGAAAGTTGGTTATGGTCAGATATTAACAATGGTGGTCTACCTCTGGTGTGGAACATAGAGTCCCCATGTTGCAGATGGTCAGGTCCAATATGTATTCCCCTTGTGGCTGTGGTGATTGGTCCTGCCATAGCACATGGATTCACAAATTGTAGTGGCTGTAGGGTGATGTTGTTGAGGCCTGAGTAGTTCCCCCACTCAATATACCTGTACCTGAAGTTAACCACTGTAATGGTGTATGTGAACACCTTCATATCCTACACTGTTCCCAGGGAAGCAAAGTGTGGTTCCTGGATATGGGAGGGGTGGTCTGAACTGGTTGTGTTGTGTGTTACAAGTCCTGTGGTCACGAAGCATGGTATAAAACATAACCTGGCAGTGCTGATGTGCATATGTGACCCTGAAGTAGGCGTCTGTTAATGCATATATATGCTATCCCCCTTACTGACGGATAGTAATAGATGTACATACCTCTTTATAAATAATGATGTCAGCACCCTATAAATACTGCAGGAGAAGAAAAGATACCCAGTAATTCGAATAGCGCGCTCCGCTAATACGTCTCTCTCACAAGTGTCAAAAAATAGTTATGTAGGGGTTTAAATCCTGAAAATGCTCAGTGTGTGTGTTTGGGGGGGGGTTAGTGTGTGTGCAACTCTGTTTGAAAGAAATGTCCCTTTTGGCAACTAGAAGAACACACTACATGATGTACATTCCTCTTTGTAAACACTGATGATGTCAGCACCCTATAAGTATAGCAGGAGAAGGGAAACCTCCCAGTAATGCAAATAGCGAGCTCCGCTAATGCATCTCTCTCAATTGTCATAACATAGTTAGGTAGGAGTTTGAATCCTGCAAATGCCATGTATGTTTTTGTCACACAGTTTGTCCATGTGTGCTGGGTGTTGCTCTTAATATTGTATGACATATATTATAGCAGTAATTTCAATGCACACATGAGGTATGTGTGTGCCACATAGACATATCTACCTGTGACCTTAAATAGTTCCCATGTGCGAAGCCTGCCTCATGTGAATACATGGAATTTGCATTACACAACTTTTTCACTGTGGTTTTCTGTGCAGGGGCTGCGGTTGGTATGTGAATATGCAGTGAGATTACCCTATGATGTCATCTTACCAGTGAGGGATACACTTCTGGTCTGGAGCATAGAGTCCACATGTTGGTGATGATCAGGTGCAGCATGTTTTCCCCTCTTGTGGGAGTGGTAACAAGTTGTTCCATAGCATTTGAGTGTATGGATTCTAGGACCCTTTCGCCTAGGGTGTTGGAGCTATAGTAATGCTCCCAGTCTATGTGTGGGTAAATGAAGCTGCCCAATATATTGCTGTTTGGAGACACCTGCATATATTCATGTGTTCTTAAGTAGGCCAAGTGGGTTACCTGGGTTTAGGAGGGGGGTCTGTAGCAGGCTATGAACTGGAAATCAGTTTAACCCACTGTTAGTTGCACGTGGATAGTCTGTGATGCGTCACGCTGTGGCAACAACCTGGGGATGTGGGTATAGGTTCATAGGTTCATAGGTTCATACTAGGCTATCTGCCCTAGGGCATTTATAAGCCTAGCCAGAGTGTGTTTGGCTTTCGCCACCCATTTTAAATTAATTTTGCTATGCCCTCTTTCAAGGTTAGTATACTGTGCCTCTGTCTAACAGTGACACAGAAGTGATACCCGGGGTAAACCTACGATCCCCCATCCACTCATCAAGATTCCTCTTGAAGAGAGTCAATGAGGGACTCTGCCTGACCTGGACTGGGATTTTATTCCAGAGTGAAGGGAGTCTCTGGGTTATGAATCTGTCCCTCCAGCATGTCCTATTTATTTCAGTGCTGAGGTTCAAGTCTCTCGAGCGCGTAGCTTGATGGGATTTGGATTTTCTGAGGTGCAGCATGTCCATTAATTCCAGGTTGGACATGGCTTTATACGTCAGGCACAGATCGCCTCTGAGCAGGTGGTATGCCACTGAGTAGAGCTGGAGTTTCTTTAACTGGGCAGCATATGGCATCTGTTTGAGCCCTTTGATCCTCTTGGTGAGGTACTTTTGGGGTCTTTCCAGTTGCTGCAGGTGTCTGGTAAGGTACATCCCAAAAGAGACATTGTACTCAATTATGGGCCTGATGAGGGATGAGTAAAGAGGCACGATGACCTCCCCTGATCTAGATGTGAATCTCTTCATGATTAGGTGGGCTATATAAAATGTTTTTCTAACCACTTTGGCCACGTGGTTGTCAAATGAGAGATTGCTATCAACTTGGGTCCCTAGGTCCCTAATTACTTCTTCCATACTAAATGGATTACCACCTATGTGGTAATTTGTGGGCACTTTCTTTTTGCCAAAGGGGATGACTATAGACTTTTTGGCATTTAGCTTGAGGCCATGGCTCTGGCACCAGTTGTCTGTTTCTATGAGTCCCTTTTGGAGGATGCTTGTGTTGGCTGGAGAGTCGATTATAGCGCCCAGTTTGCAGTCATCTGCGAACTTGGTCAGCCACAGTCCTTCCGTGTTGGCCTGTACCTCCGAGAAATATATACCGAACAGGAGAGGTCCCAGGACTGAGCCTTGTGGGACGCTACTTGTAACTGGTTTGGAGTCTGACATGGCTTCAGCAATTCTAACCATGTGGGTTCTGTCCTTGAGCCAGTTTGCAACCCATCTATTGACGTAGGGGTTTATATTTAAGCTGGTGAGCTTATCTATAATGCCCGAGTGGGGTATTGTATCGAAGGCTTTTGCGAGGTCCAGGTAGGCTGTGTGGACCACCTTCCCCTCGTCAATGGCCTTGGTGACTGTTTCAAAGAAATCAACCAGGTTTAAGAGGCAGGATCTGCCCTTAACAAAGCCGAACTGGGTTGGATCCAGTGTCTGTAGGTCCCCAATATCTTTTTTTTTATGAGGTCCATGATGAACCTTTCCATAGCTTTGCAGACCAAGCTAGTCAGGCTTATGGAGAGATAGTTTCCAAGATCCGTTGAGGCACCACCTTTGTGGAGAGGGACCACTGTTGCTGTACGCCACTCTTTGGGTACATATCCTGTGGTAAGGCTGAGATTGAACAGTAGTTTTATGTTTGGGTTTAGCTCTTCTTGGAGTTCATGTAGGACGCAGCCCGGGACACCATCTGGTCCCATTGATGCTGTGTTTTTTTGCTTTGGAGAGAGCGGCTCTTACCTGAGCATCTGAGGTGTCAGAGGGGTAGCACTCTGCTGGGATAAGTATTTGCCCTTTTGGTGGGGAGGGGGGGAGAAGTTTGCACTGAACCTGTCAGCTATGATGCTGGCAATGTCTGTGGGTTTGGTCTATTTTTTGCCATTTTGGACTAAATCTGAGCATATCTGGGAATTCCCACCCAGGTTCCTAACATAACTAAAGAAAGCCTTGTGAGTGGGAAGTCAGTGTGCCTGACGATAGAGTCACCTATTACAAGTGTATCAGGTGTGTTGTTTAGCCTTAAGGGCTGTGACTGTTAGGTACACTGGCTTTGTGAGCTATGTGTTGCACGTATTTTGTTTTAGGGTAGCGGTTGCTTGGGTGTCTGCTTTGGAGGTCTCTGCTGCTTAGGCAGATTTTTATTTAGAGCCTCCGAGTATGTTTTTGTGTGTTTATACTTTTGGTTTGCTGTCGTGGTAGGTCTATGTGAGACTGGAATTGTAGTGAGTGTGGTTTCCTTTTCCTCCTGACAGGTTTTGCTAGTACTGAGTTGAGAGAGCTTAGCCTCCAGTTTGGCTATATGGTTGCATCTCTCACATGTGTTGGAATTTGTTGTGAGGAGGAGAGGGTTGTCTGTGTACATGATGCCACTGTAACATTGCCTCAAGATTCCCAGATTCACCAGCTGGACCGGAGAAGAGATTGACAACTGACCTTTGGACATGCTAGAATAGTATTGGGAATTCCTTTATAATTGAAAAAAAAAGGGCCAATGGGGAACAAGGTACTCAAGGGGAGTTTGTGAGGGTGTAGTGCTTTTAATTTTTTAGTGCTGACTTATATAATTGCTTTAGTGAGCAAGTGCCAGGTAACTTGAATGCAATGTGTTACAGGTAACTTAAATGCAAAAATGACAAACAGTAACTTTCTTTCAAGTGAAACAAGGAAATAAGTACAGTAAGCAATGCAGATGTCACTAGGAATCCACAGAAGCGCTGAAAAGCCGCATTTTAGGTGGAATTAGCGTTTCAGGGAAATAACAAGCAAACAAGCATACAAACAAAGCTAGATTCAGCAGGCCTGGATCTAGTCTATGCTACAGCAAACAAGGTGTACAAATTTCAGTAAGAAACAGTTCAAATATGCAGGCACTATAAGCCTTTAACCAGAAATTCCCAGCTCAGAAGGGCAGAGCCCAGCCTCTCCTCCCACAGGAGTGCAGACCACGAACCTCCTTAATGTAAAATAACTGGCCTGAAGCCCAAGTGCTTAAACCAGAACTAATACCCTTTTAGAATAACAGACACTGAGCCCTCAATCAGCATTTCCCAACTTAGAAGGATGTAAGCTACCTGTCCTGCCACCACAGTATCCTTGACATTTAATGAGACTCACTCTCCTGTCATAGTTAGTTCCGTGTTTTGGGGCTGTCAAGCATGGTATGAGGTGTAACCTGGTAATGCTAAAGTGCTCTTGGGAGTCTTGGACCTGTTGTCTATTACTGCACATATATCAACATTCTCCATGCAGAGTAGAGTTTGGACTGCATGCATCTTGCAGTTTACATGTCCACCATTGAGTATCATTACTTCCATTTTCTTATCCCCTGTGCTACCTATGTAGGTGGCCTTCTGTTTACAGCCTTACCAACAGAATGCAAAGATGTGCAGACATTACACTATGGTAATTAATAGGGGTGTACCAAACAATACAATGACAATCATACTGTTAATGCATCAGGCATGCTGGGATATACCCACAATGATATCATTACACTGTACTGTTAACAACATGATAATATTACTACATTTCTATGTAGTCACCCTGTGCATCAGCACCATGTTAACCTGTTCCTGCATCAATGTTACAGATTGCAGGAGGTGGCACAGTTTCATCATATGCACAGGGTGTGTACTTGGTATGCCTGAGTCTGCCACTGATACACCCAATCGACATGTATGTGTGTGTGTGTTAGTGAGGGACAACAGTACAAGATGGGGCAATGTTGATGCAGTGTGTGCATGTATGTGTTAGCCCTAGGTGTTAGCATTATGCATGTGTGTATGCATGCACACAGTTCCACCTCATGGCTGCCATATACGGGTGTTTGTGGACAGCAACAGACTGTACCTGCCAGGTCATACAGATCACTGTCTCTGGCCACGGACACGGTACCTGTGCCTGGCAGGGGTGCTACGGACAGTATCAGGTACTAAGCCAGACTGGGTACTGTCATCAGAAGCAGTTGGTTGATGACTGGACACATGTCCCTGCTGGGACTGTCCAGAGCCACATGCACATGGTCTCCTAGGGCGGTCTGATGACAGCACAGACCCAGCATTACTGGGGCTGGTACTGGCACTATGGGAGCGGCTGCGGGTTTGTTGTCATCCACGACAACTGCCAGCTGCTGATGTTGCTGACATACATCCACGTCGACGCCTCAACCATCCTGCATTGCCCTGGCTCATGGACATGTAGTTGTGGAACAGTTCTAATGTGTCCCCCCAACATCTATCAATGACCTCGGTGAAATTACGGATGGCAGCCGCAACGTCACGCATAGTGTCATTCATAGCAGTGCGATGTGCTCTAAGCTCCCTCAGACCCTATCTGGTGTACCGTTCCATACGTGCCTGTGCCTGCATTACAGCCCGGAACATAGCTGAGGTTGAAAGACCTCTGTGGGCACATCTGACAGGGGCAGTATGACCACGGATGCTCCCACGAGAACCCCTGGACATCTGCTTGTGTGGTACCATGTCAGGACTCTGGCCATAGCTGCTGTGAAGGGATGCATGTGCCACTGATACCACATTACCCTGGTCAATGCCCAATGTATGCTGTCCCTCACCTAAGGACATTGGTGACAATGGATGTATCGGCAGGATAACTGTGCGCATTGATGGGGTTGACTGCTGTCTACTGTCGATTGGCTGACCAACAACAGACCCTGTCACACCTCCCTGTGCCATTACACATGTATCATCATTATCACTATCCCCAGCAGTGGCTTCAGGTTCCCTGCTGCACACCACCAGAGCAACACCAGAACCTGTGAGAGGAAGACAGGAAACACAGTTTACAATGTGTACACAGTGTTACCACAGATGCACACGGGCACATGCACACATGCACACATGCACACATGGGCACATGCACACATGCACACATGCACACATGCACGCATGCACACATGGGCACATGCACACATGCACACATGGGCACATGCACACATGCACACTCCTCAGTACATGAGATACAAACACACAGACACAAACTCACCTGCAATCCAACATATAACGATACTGTTTGAGGGTATTATTACTATTATTATCATTAGTATTAAAGGTATTGTTATTACACAATCACCAGCATGGATTGGCTGCCTTGCTGTTACTCCAGAGGGACCTGCACAAATAAGACATTTATTGCCAGTGGGCACAACTGTGCCATTGATACTGTGAGTATGATACAGTACAGTAGTACAACAGTTGGCTTTCACAGGTCTACTGCTGATATTGAGAATATCAATCTTGCACAATAATTTCCAGGATAACAGCTACAAACACAGTACACATCTCACACATGCATAAACTACCAGTGTAGAGAACAGTCAACTATAGATATGGCATGTTACCTGCACACTCCATATCCACATGCTAGGTGGCTCCAGCCTCCATCATTACACACGTCTGTGGATGTTGTTGTTGTTGGGCTGGAGCCACAACACTTAGGAGGAGCTCCTCCAGTCTGGTGAGGGGGGTGTATAGGTGCCCCACCACCTGTGGCAAGCTGTTGCCTGTGGATATCAGATGCACGCTGACGGACATTTCTAATTAAATCACTGCAGTGATGGCGTACCTGCTCATATGTCCGGTTATGCATGCCTATGTCATTTACCCGATGGACGAGGTCTTGCCACAGTGCAGCCCTCTCCTGCTGGTTCTGGCTGGTCCGGGAAAAGAGTGTTGCAAAATCCCGCACCAGGCTCTGGTGTATCTCCTCATCCTCTGCAGCCGAATAAGAGGGGTTGCGCTGATGCACCATCACCCTGGAAGGAAAAGAAAAATATGTGAGCAAGTAATATGGCACACATAATACTCTACTGTAGTGATATCACTGAACTGCCATATATAGCATCTGTCTGTCTATCGGGGGATACACATGTAAATGACCACATATTAGTGCTCAGCCAACAACTGTGTGACAGTGCCTGGCACACTCCATACAACAAACTAGTATACACCAGCAGTCGGCACACTGTTTGAGGTCCAATGCACAACCTCACACTGGAGGTATGTATCAAGGTAATGGATGGGGAACATTGTCATCCCATGCAATGCATGCAATGCACAGTTAAAATTTCAATGGTAATGCACCCTAGTCTTTGCGGCCATACCCCTACCTACACCGCAGTCATATACAGGGAACCACAGCACAACATATGGCAATGTAGTATGTTTGTAACCCAATACCTGACACATCTTTCTCTGGCCTCACACCAAGGACACACACTACCATGACAGACACAAAGTCATGCTGAGCAATCACACCATTACAGACCTTGCACACAGTCAGTGGCACACTCATTCCACCTCACATAGTTGGTATTGCAAAGAGTACATGTGTGTGTGCATTGTGTCATAGGTAGGTAGTATGCTATTGGCCCTGGGCCTACAGCAGCATACTGTTATGCTACCCTGCCCCTTGGGACACATGTAATGTGATTGTAGTTGCTCCTGTCAAACAGTTACACAGGGTGACTCATATGGCATATTACCTATCTGCATAACATTCAACAGGGGTATGTCTGACATCTACTAATGAGGAGCCTTGCTTCTTAATGCTGGGTGGTTTACTCCAGGGTATGGCTTATTTGTGGGTAGGAACCTGTACCTCCACCATGTGCTCTTTATTGCGGTGCCAAGGATGACAGACATAGGTCATTTAGGCTGGAGATATTGTGAGGTGTTACCATGGTTGTTGGACAACTGTTATGGGTGTGACTTAACTATGTATATCCAGCAGTGGTAACCTCTGTGTAGGCAGTATGAAAGGCACTCTATCTGTAGTTTTGTCAGTTACTCTGCATAGGTAATGTGTTTGAGGGCATTATCACTGTTTGTTAGGTATGACTGTGTCCTTCTCCCTTTCTGTAGTTGTCATGGGAGGTACATACCGTGTAGGACATTGTGAGGTGTAGAGGGGTACAGTGACCTACATTTCCCTAGCTGACACACCATTTGTGCTGACACGTACCATGTACAGGGATTACAAGACTAGTGTGCCACTGTGAATATTAAAGGGGAGGCTATTGTACACTTTTTTCCCATGTTCCCTTCTGACACATCCAGTAGTAGGCAGGCAACCACCTATGTGGTGGTTAGTGGTGACAGTGTTTTGGAATGGGGTATGGTACTCCATTATCCACACTGGTGTTCAGTCCATGCCTTTGTCACCAGGCATCTGTTGCAATACATTTGCACACATGTGCCTCTCTTAGTATATATATATATATATATATATATATATATATAGAGAGAGAGAGAGAGAGATATTCATATACATACATATATCTAGACATTCATATCTGTCTGTATATGTGTATGTATCTATATATATATATCTATATATGTATGTGTCTATTACATATATATGTATATACATATTCTATCTATCTATCTATCTATATGTCTATCTATTTATACATACCTCTCTATCTATGTACACATATATGCATATTATATATATATATATATATATATATATATATATACACATATATAAATATACATATACATATATATATATATATATATATATATATATATATTTTTTTTTTTTTTTTATTTACACATACGAATACACACACTAACATACTGCTAAACATCCATTACTGTACAACCTACATTGTACGTTGTACTACAACCTACATTGATATGTGCACATAGCAACCTTCAAATACATATGTATGTCCAGCCTTCACTAACAGTTGCAGTATGTCCCCTGCCCTATGCACATCTTCATATATAAATATATATAGATACAGACTGCTAACACATATGGAGGGTTCACAGTATGTAGATTATTAGATTATGTAGTTTACATTACCTTTGTTTCTGACTGCTGTTTGGGATGTCTTGCTGCTGGCTGGCTTGCTGATGGCTGGCTTGCTGATGGCTGGCCTACTGATGGTTGGCTTGATGGTTTTTTATTTATTTATTTATTTATTTTTGTCTCTCTCTCTCTCTCTCTCTCTCTCTCTCTCTCTCTCTGTCTCTCCCTCCAGTTGTTGCAATGAAACTATTGCATGTGTGGACTGGAAGTACAGACTGCTTTTGTAGATATCTGCACATGTGCATGTGATGGCCTCTGCACCAATTGTTAGCCAGCATTTACTAATTGCATGCAGCCTGCTGTGTGGTAATTGCAGTTCTCACTGTGATTTCAGGACAGTGCTATAAAATTTTAGGTTAGGTAGGCGTAGCCCTTTCAGATTTTCAAGGTGGGGACCGTGCTGGTATGCTGTGGACACTGTTCTGTGAGTGTAAAGGTTGGTATGTCTCTCATATTTAAGGCTGTGTTGTAGGCATTGAAATGCATGTTGTACTGAAACCTGACTATTGCTTCCTCCAGTTCATTCTTCTCAGTGTATATGTTAACTGACACCTAATAATACTAATACTGTTTAAATGGGAGTATGTGCTTTCCTGTGGGACTTGTGGATTAACTGGTATACAGCAGTGGCTCTTGCAATTTGTTGCTATGGCTTCACTATTTAGCCTTTACATTCACTCCTTGAAGGCCTGCTAGGTGTCTTTACTGGAATGTGTTGCTATGGCTTTCCTATTTTCCATTTACATTCACTCCTTGTAATGCTTCATATATTTCTTTCAGCAGCAACTCCTTATATGTTTGGTGTGGTTTCGTGGTACTGCATGCAGTCTGGTAAGGCCAAGGTGTGGGGCTTGACACCTACAAGGGTATTTTATTTTGCTGCTGAGCAGTAGTGGGGCCTTGTACTTTGTACTAACAGTTATGGATATCAGGCACATGCAGTGCTTGTAAACTGCTATACTGTCCTTATTTTATTAGTTGGCTACATCCTTTGATATTTCTGGGTTGTACTCCTACATGAGGGTGTGCTTGTGGAAGCAATTCTACAGCTATTCACAGAGTGTGTGCCAGCAGACAGAATTATATGCCTGTGAGTTTCTGACACTTGCAGGCCTCAGATACTCTCAGGTGTATATTTTAGCAGCCTCAGGGAATGGTACATATAAGTGGGATACACCCGTGATATATTTCAGATATTCTGCAGTTGTGACTGTGGGGTATTTTGAGCATATGTATTACTACACCATTTCTGACATGCAAGTAGTGCGTACTTTAAGTAATTGACAGTTACCATTACGTGGGATTCCACACCTTTCTGCCTACTGTTAGTACATTTCACAGGGAGTCAGTGGGGCACAGTTAACATTTGTTTGCAAATCAGGAACATCCCTGTAAATCAGTCACAGTTGCAAGGTCTGGCCTCTTACCTATTAAAATATGGTGGTGTTTATCCTGCTCTGATAGTGTGTGTGGTTTGCAAGGTGCTACTGTCACATTATTACCTACTAGCATGGCTGTTTCTCTTCTCACACTAATGTAATGCAATTCCACAAGAATTGCCAGTAAAGATACAAGAAAAGCTTTGTGTAATAGCCTTCCTATATTCCCTTTACATTCAGTCCTACTATTTCATGATATATTGCTTTCAGCACAAAGTTCTTGTATATCAGTCATGGCTTAGTGGTAAGTCATGCAGACTAGTGTTTCCAAGGTCCTGGGTTCGAGACTGACAGAGGAATTTTATTTTGCTGTTGAGAAGACTACAGGCCTTGTCATTCAGAGTGACTAAGGCACTTTTAAGCAGTTGTAAGCGGTTAGCGCTGGATTGCTCGGTGTTCACGCATGCGCAGTGGTGCTTAGCTTCGCGCACACACGCTTAGCTAAGCGCACACAAGCGCACACCCGCTTACAACTGCTTAAAAGTGCTTACTCTTGCGCACACCCACACTAATTTCTTTGAAAGAAAAGAAAATGGGGAGATATGAAAGTGGTGAAAAAGGGGGCACAAAGAGGGTAGGACAGTAGGAAAACAAGCTCGGGATTTGCAGGAAGGATGTAGGAAAGGCCCATAGCTGCCCATTTCTTTATCAGCAACAGCTGTGCATATGTGTGTAATTTGGTGTGAAATTTGAAACCTTCCACCCCTGAGAGAGGGGTGAGGATAACAAAATATGTTGTACAGCCAATTGTAATTACCAGTTCACATGTCCAGCAGACATGTCTGCAAAATGGGCAGCTATGTATGGGGCGTAATTTTTTTGCGGGAACAGAGTGCCCTTTTTTTTTTTTTTTTCAGGTGAGAGTGGAATGTGAGGTACAGGAAGTAGGTATATTTGGGGAGGTAGGTAGGGGAGGTTAACAGACAAGACAAACAAGATGCATACAGGGGCGGAGTATGACACATGTGAGGGGAAACACAATTGACGGGGATGGATGTTTGGATATCGCGAGCCCATGAGCCCCCAGATGGCAACAGTGGAACTGAGATCCCCACCCATGGGCAGTTGCCACTGCGCCTTCACTGCCCAGGACAGGGCTGTGCTGGGGGCTGTGTAGGACGGGCAGCAGGCACACCCGTGATTTGCGCCACCCGTGCCTCAAGCTGGCGTAGGGGTTCAAGCACAGAATGCCTGATCTCGCTACGCACCACAGACCGGACACTTTGGAGGGTGAGTGGACGTTCTCCTCCGGCCACGCTCGCAGAGGGGGGACGAGCCCCATCCCCTGCAGCACTTCCACCTGAAGGTGGCACAGGGCCACCGGAGGAGGTTCTGGCCTAGGCACTAGTGCCAGGTGCACTCGCCAGCTGAGGTGGGAAAGGTGGGTCCGCTGGAACCCGCCTTCCCTGTTGTCCTATGTTTAGCAATATTTTATGACATTTTGGATTAGTAACAAACAATACCATTCAAAATTAGTTGTAACAGCATGCATCAGTATTCCCATTAACCAACACCCATGAATTCCAAACATTGAACAGCAAGCATAACACATGCATATTTTGAACAACAGTACACAATCCAACAGCATGCAGGGTTGATTGATGGCAACAGGCCATCAGGTTTGGATATGTGAACAGGGCACATGCATCAACGTACATGTAAATATGTATGAACCAACAGGACAAATGTCCATAGGAATTAATTGTGAATACACATACCCAGTTTGCTGTGGAATGGCATTATTTGTGAATATAGGGTAGGGTGAAGAAATATGTAATTAACAACTTCAACTACCTATACATATGCTGTACATTTCTAGTAGCTGCAGATATATATACCCTACAGGTCTTAGTACAGTTTCCTATATGTAACCTTAGGAATGTTGGTGATGGGAATGTTACTGCTACATTAATATACATTGCATTTTTATTCATACACTTTCATATCTGGCTGTGTTCAGGTACAGCATCCTGCTACATTTGATTTATATGGCTCTAGACAACTGTGGATGTTCATTATTTCATACAACCATACTATCTCCATATTGCAAGGGTACAGCAACATATCCAAATTGTGGGACAGACACATTCCAGCTTCAGTACTTTATTACAAACATTTCACTGTTTGGTTGTGGCTGTCTCATTCATTTCATTATGTACTGACTGCAGTATACTTTATTCAAGAGTTATTACAGCTTTCTTGGTGGATTCATACCTCTTTCTCACACTCTCACTTGTTTTATTTTTACAATTCCAGATGGTACTTAATTCTAGGCGTTATTAACATGTCTTACTTGGTTACAACAATCCTTTCCAACAGACTCACTTGTTTCATATGGCAGATTTTAAAAGGGGATGTATTTGACACATGTCTATTGTCTTTAGCTTGTTTACCACTAATTTTCAGGCTGCAGCAGGTTATCTAATATTACAATACAGGTGGAAAATCTCTATTTCAGACTTGTTTAATTTTTATTTCTGGATTACAGGCTGCATCACTTATCTAATCATACAGTACTAGCAGAATCTTTCTTCTAGTGTTATTTGACCTTTATTAATATGTAACTACACTGAACTCTTTTACAAGCTGTCTCACTTATATTGTATAACAATTACAGAAAAATAATTACTAACCTGCCTGGTGGTGCAACCACACCAGCCTATCACCATAGGCTCACCGATTCGCAGAACGCACACCTGCAGCTGTAATGTAAATGAAGTAATATTGGAACATACATCTCCATAATATCAGCTAGGATAATTTCTTACATACATAATTACATGGATACTTACTCAGTAGTGGGGCGTTGGGCATTTGCCGGGCCTCCTGGATCCAACAGTTCAGTTGGTCCTGCTTTCGTCTCTTCAGGTCCGCATGGTGGTGACGGACCTGTTCAGCAGTCCTTGGTATGCCTGTGGCACTGGTGAGATCATGTGCCAACCGGTTCCATGCCTCTGCCTTGTACGCACCCCACAGAACCTGGCCCTGCATGAGTTGAGCCTCATGATCGTGGACTAGGAGCCAAACCATATATTTGGACTCCTCAACACCCCACCTCTGTGCTCGGAAGTGACTGCCCTCTCCTACACCTGCCATCCTGACTGCAAATAGGTTCCACAATCAGTTATACTGTGTATTCCCGCCTATGGGGCTTATATATGCCGTTTTTCCCGCACTTATCTGTGATTGGCCATTTTGGAAATGTATCAGCTTAAAAAAAACTGCTTTGTCATGCTTCTATTTCCATTCATTCCTATATATATGCTAATACTGTATTTCTCAGTACAGCTGTCATGGCTTAGTGGTTCAGTACTTTGACTATGGTGCATGGTATCCTGGGTTCGAGCCTGGACATTGCTTTTTTTATTTTATGACTGTCTACACAGGCTAGGAGGTGTGTCTGTGTAAAGGCGGCTTTGATACAGCCTGCCCTACGTTGCCCGCCGGTAAGCTGGTTGGCACGTTGCGCAGCTCTGCGCAAACGGGTCACGCTGGTTTACACGTCATTTGGCTATGAGCACGCATATTACGCTGTGTGAGGTGTTGCTCAGCTATGGGCACACAGTTTCAGCGTGTTAAAGTGCTGCTCAACTCCGGGCACTCATATTACACCTATTAAACCACTGCTCACCTGCAGGCAGTCATACTCAGCTTGTTAGAGCGCTGCTCAGCTATGGGCACTTATAATTTTTTTTTTTATTGTATCAGATTTCTTCCAAAATACATGGCCCATTTCATTACATTTTACTTAAATTATAGTTATATATATGTACATATATGTCAGGGGATTGTTTTGTGCTTATTTCACTAAAAATAGAAAATGATGTTGTTGGGGCTCGAACTGTGACTACCTCCTCTTTGGCCAACGTCTCTACCGCTACGCTATTGCTACTTGGCTTAATTTGCATATTTAGATCTTATATGCTTTTTCAATGACTGCTAACTGTGGCTGAGCGAAGGGCACACCCGCGCAAATGAGCGCAATTATGGGCAAACATTTTTGAAATTATAAAAAAAAAAAATTAAACTGTTAATTTTTATGTTTTACATTACAGTTGGGTTTATAGTCTGTGGGGGCATGTGTGGAGTTGTGTTTCTTGACATTTCCGCGGACTCTCTCATGGGAGTTTCCTTTCAGGACTGTGACTCTTCTGGGGGCGTGTCCCTTTGCAGGACTCGCCGTGCGGACATGCCCCCTACTTTCCTACATGGACCGTGTTAGCCTAGGGTGTGATTCAGCATGCCCTCATGAATATGCATGGCATGCTGATGTCACACCGTTTAACTGCAGCCTCCGTGTAAGACTTGTTAACTCTTACACGGAGGTTTCGTGAATCCTGCCCAATATGTCAAACATGGACCAACTGAAATCCCTGTTACTATAGTCAGCATCCTACAGACTACTAAGAGGTGACCTGTGTCTGATATACAAGGTGTTCTCCCACCCATTACTGATGGATTTACTGCACATCAAGAGGTTCAATGTCATGAGAAATACTCAGTCTAGGGATCTAAACCTCTTCCACAACATCAACAGAATAGCTTGAAGGGACTGGTTTATCTCACAGAGGATACCATAGACTTCCTAGCCACGTAAAACAAAGCTTGCAAACAAACAACAGATAAAACAAAGCTCAGCCCTATCAATATCCAAGCACAACTTGGCTCTATGGATTAGAAACAGAAAATTTCCCTGAGGACTACTTCCTGTATTGCTCATAGACAGAAGCAGCTTCTATATGATTTATCTTTGCATGGATCCCCTCAAATTATCTGTGGCATGATCCCAGTTATTATCACTAGAAGTAGTATATAATTATTGACCATGGAGTGGGTAAGGCCAGTCTAACTCAAATGGTATAGTTTAATTCAAGAACCAAAATGAAAATTGGCAAGGCTTAAATAGGTCTGTAAGTTCAGCTAGCCCAACTAGCCTAGTACTTACAATGAACCTATGAATATAGACGTCATGACATTTGGTGAGATTCTCACCACCACTGCTTGCATTTTCAGTAGTACAATAAGTAGCATATTCACTTTTAGTACAGAAGGCTCTGGGTTCTATTCCCACACCAGCTAGATGGATTGTGACCCTGTAGTGTAGCATAAGATGGTGTTGCACTCCTGACTGTGTTAGCCTTTGGTTGAAAGTTAAATAAGGCCCCATCTGCTCAAATAGATGTAAAATTATTGTTAGAAAATGTCTGTTCATGGATAGATCTCACACATAATACTATTTGGAAGGAGATGTATTTATCTTTATTTTGTAATAAGATGTTAAAATTCACCAGCACACATACTTTAAAAAAAATAATAAAATCATATTTTACCAAATTATTTTCAGTGCTATATTTTAATTCATACAGCATCACTCTGTATTAACATTATTTCAAAATATTTAAAAGTGTATTTCTATTTTTCCTGAAATACTGAAAATTATCAATCTTCCCAGTAGTATTACATTACATCTTGCTGTATACTTTTAAAGATTATAATCAGAAACACTGAATCATGAAGGCCTCATTTACTAGTCTAATTATTTAACAAAAGGTAATGGTATGAACAAATTCAACTTAAGGTCACTGGTTGGACACTCAACATTATATAAGAAATTTCTTAATTCAAATATTGCATGGTATATCTCTTTCACAGAAAAATAATTATCGTAATTTATAACTGAATCTAATTTTAAATGTATTGTACTTACTTATTCAGTACAAAATGTTCATTCCTGATTCCAATTAGAAATATGCGATCAACTGATTTCATTGCTTGAGTCATAACCAAAAATAAAATACATTGTAATCTCCTGCTCATTCCACTTGCTGCCAGTTTTGGAATTTTTTTCAAGGACATTTACTTATAAAGTTTTGGCTCTCCTTATAGGATCAGTAAAGATTTTAAAAATGATAAAGAAGACTTGTAACATATATTTTCTACTATGAACGCTTGTGCAAGTCTTGGGAAGATCTTTAAAAGTTTCTACAACCTTTATGTTTGACAATTTTGAATTATCAAAATGTTTGGTCATTTTTAAATCCCCTACTCCTTGATGTATGTATATATCACAAAGATCCTTGTCATGATGTTTACTGGGAACAGCTCATCTGCATGAAGTCAAGATGAAATTCCTTGAGTGTCAGTTGACTGAAGAAAAAGAAGCTGAGGCATATAATGCAAATTAGTGTTCTCCACAGGAAATCATTCCTGGTTAGAGTTCTAGGTTCCCTTCTTCTTTGACATTTCGCCCTTCTTTGAGTAGGTATATATAAGTTCAGTGTGTGGGGGGTGCTTGCCAACCCTGCAAAAAATGTTTAAAGTTACTTTTCCGCCTCTATACTACATACATTACTTTTAATGAGTTTCTCATGATCAAGGTTTTATCATTTGATGATCTATAATAGAACCACTGGCAGCAGATAGAAAAAGGTATAACTAAAAACTGGAAGAAAATACAACCTCTTTTTTAAAATATCTTTAATCGTTTCTTTATTGCTTATAAAAAAAGCAATGACTATGATAAAACAATATACTGAAAATTATAAAATTAAGTATAAATGTTGCCTTAAACTGGGATAACTTATTGATAAATACAAATGTGATAGCCAATAATAATGATGTATATATACTAATAATTTATAAATACTAATATGTCAGTTAATGTAACACAGTTATAAGTTGTGAACTACATTAATATAACTATATTTAACTTTAATTCGTGTGTGTGTGTGTGTGTGTGTGTGTGTGTGTGTGTGTGTGTGTGTGTGTGTGTAGCTTATTAATTAGCTAGAATGTTTTCTATATTATAGCTTTTTTCTTTCTTTCTTTCTGCAAAGAGGTGTAGAGTTTTCTTTCATTTCTAGTTACATAGAGTTAATAGGCTTTATTAAATTCTTAAATCTTAAACTGGATAATTTATCAGTTTTATTCATGCTAAATGCTATTGTACTTTAATAAAATTGCAATAAAAACACAGGAAGACAGTAATCCTTATACTGTTAGTCTATTCTATTACCTGTAACAGGTAACTAAAATTCAGCCTTGTATTATGAGCAGTCTTACCTCCAGTATATAGGACGGGTACAAAAACAATCTCACCTGACTCAAATAGACCATTGTTAATGGTGAATGTTTATTATAGGTTCATAGGTAGGTACTAGGCTATCAGCCCAAGGGCATAAGTAAGCCTAGCCAGCAAGGTTCCCTGGCTTACGCCACCCAAGAAAGTTAATTTCCTGTGCTCCTGTCGACCAGAGACACAGAAGTGATCCCTGGGGTGTATTTCCTATTTCCCATCCACTCATCAAGATTTTTTTTGTAGAGTGCTAATGAGGAACTTTACTTGACAGAGATGGGTAGCTTGTTCTAGAGTATAGGAAGTCTCTGGGACAGGAATCCATCCCTCCAGCATGTCCTGTTCATTGTGGTGACAAGGTTTAGGTCCCTAGACCGTGTAGCTAGGAGGGATTGGGATTTCTTTAGGTGTAGCATGTCCAACAGCTCTGGGTTTAACATAGCTTTATATGTTAGGCAGAGAGCTCCTCGGAGTAGGCAATATGCTACAGAGTAAAGCTGGAGTTTACTGAGACGGTCAGTGTAGGGCATCTGTCTGAGGCCATTAATCCTCTTTGTGAGGTACTTCTGTGGCCTTTCCGCCACTGCAGATGTCTTGTGAGGTACATTCCAAAAGGGGCGTTGTACTCTATAATGGGTCTAATGAGTCCTGAGTAGAGGGGAACAATGACCTCTTTTTTCCTGGATGAGAACCCATTTGTGATGAGGTGTGCCACATAGAAGGATTTCATAGGTTCATAGGTTGGTACTAAGCTATCAGCCCTAGGGCCTATACAAGCCTAGCCATAACAATTCTCTGGCTATTTCTTCCCACACTATTTACTTCCCTGGACCCCTGTCTAGCAGGGAGACTGAGTGATCCCTGGGGTGAATTTCTTTTCTCCCATCCAATCGTCAAGGTTCCTTTTGAAGAGGGCCAAAGAGGCTCTCTGCTTGACATGTATGGGCAATCTATTCCAGAGTCTGGGGAGTCTCTGGGTCAGGAATCTATCCCTCCAGCATGTTTTGTTTATTGTGATGACAAGGTTTAGATCCCTGGAGCATGTGGCTCTGAGGGATTGGGATTTCTTTAAGTGTAGCATGTCCAACAGCTCTGGGTTTGACATGGCCTTGTATGTTAAGCAGAGATCGCCTCTGAGTAGACGATATGTGACAGAGTATAGCTGGAGTTCTTTAAGGTGGTCAGCATAGGGCATCTGCTTTAGGCCTGTGATTCTTTTAGTGAGATATTTCTGTGGTCTTTCCATTTGTTGCAGATGTCTTGAGAGGTACATACCAAATGGGGTGTAGTATTCTATAATGGGTCTAATGAGGGATGAGTACAGTGGGATAATGACCTCTTTTTTTTCTGGATGAAAAGCTCTTAGTGATGAGGTGTGCCACATAGAAGGATTTCCTGACTGTTGTGGCGATGTGGTTATCGAAGGTGAGACCACTGACCACCTGTGTCCCTAAGTCTCTTATCACACTTTCGGTGTTTAGTGTACTGCCACCTATATGGTAATTCACAGATATATGTTTTTTCCCAAAGGGGATAACTATAAATTTCTTGGCATTGAGCTTGAGCCCATGGCTCTGGCACCAAGAATCTGTTTCTGGAAGGCCTTTTTGTAGAGTATCCACATCATTTGGTGATACAGTAATGGCTCCCAGTTTGCAGTCATCTGCGAACTTTGTTAGCCAGAGTCCCTTAGTGTTGGCCTGTACTTCAGAGAAGTAGATGCCAAACAAGAGTGGTCCCAGGACTGAACCCTGAGGTACTCCACTTGTCACTTGTCTGGAGCTGGATTTGGAGTCAGCTACTTTTACAGTGTGGGTTCTATCAGTAAGCCAGTTAGCAACCCATTGGGTGACGTAGGGATTAATGCCCAGCTTAGTAAGTTTATCTATGATTCCAGAGTGGGGGATGGTGTCAAAGGCCTTGGCAAGGTCTAGATAGGCTGTGTGGACCACCTTACCCTTGTCCATGGCTCTGGAGACTGATTTGAAGAAGTCAGTCAGGTTCAGGAGACAAGATCGGCCCTTCACGAACCCAAACTGGGTGAGGTCCAGTGTTTGAAGGTTGCCAATGTCTTTGTTTATAATTTCCATGATAATACGCTCCATGGCCTTGCAGATAAGGCTTGTCAGACTGATGGGACAGTAGTTTCCGGGATCCAAGGTGGATTCCCCCTTGTGGAGTGGGATAACTGTAGCTCTGCGCCACTCAGTGGGCAGGAAACCTGAGGTGAGGCTATGAGTAAACATGACACTTAGGTGAGGTGCCAGTTCATATTGTAGTTTATGTAGTACACAGCCCGGGATGTCATCTGGTCCCATGAATGCTGTATTCTTAGCTTTGGAGAGTGCGTTTTTTACCTGTGTGGCCATTATTACCGGAATTTGGCAATCTTCCGGTATTGAGATGGGCCATTTAGGGGGTGAGAGGGGGGTGAAGTTGGCACTGAATCGAACTGCCAGGATATTGGCAATATCCTTGGGATCAGTATATTTAATGCCATTCTGTTGTAGCTCAGAGCAGATCTGAGCATTGCCATTTAGATTCTTGACATAGTTATAGAATGCCTTGTGGTTGTCTTTGGAATCTTTGGCAATTTTATTTTTGTAACTAGCTTTGGAGGATTTTATGAGGGATCTCAGTTTCTTACTGAGGCTGGTAAGGGAGTTTTTGCATCCTGGGATTTTCCTCTTTTCTGCAACAGTTTCTTCCTTTTGTTGTAAAGTTTGTTTATGGCAGGGGACCACCAGATTGGCTTATGTTTTTTGGATGAGAGCATCTTAGTTCTATTTGGGATGGCACGATTCATGCATGAGTGGATGTGCTCGTACAGTGCCTTAGTGTAGAATTCAGCAGTTGAACTTTCAGTTCCCGTCTGCATGAGTGTCATGAAGTTTGTCACTTCTGACTTGAGTAGCATGAAGTTGGCTTTGGAGAAGTTTTTTATGGAGGTTTCCTTACTGGGGGGTGGGGGTAGGATGTGGATGTTAAGGGTGATTAGCTTATGGTCAGACCTGACTAACGAGGGGGTGACCATAGGTGTGGAGCATCGATTTCCCATGTTGGTAATGACTAGGTCTAGGATATTGGAGCCCTGGTGGGACTATGGATTAGTTGATCCAGGGCGTTGGAATTTATGAATTCCAAGAACCATTGGGCAAAGGTGTTGGTACATGAGTAGTTTTCCCAGTTAATGGCAGGGTAGTTAAAATCACCAAGTATTAGGGTGTTTGGTTCTATCTTAATATTTTCCAGTATGTTTAGAAAGGTGTAGTGAGAATCTTGGGGTATGGTGGGGGATCTGTAGCAAGCTACAATTTGGATTGCAGTCTTACCTAGTGTTAGTTGCACCTGGAGAATTTCAGACGCATTGTGTTGGGCAACTAGCCTGGTGGTGTGAATATCCTTGGTGAATATTGACAGTCCTCTACCTTTAGTGTTTCGGTCCTGGTTTGGTGGCCGAAAAGTGTGGTAAGAGTTGTAGCCTGGTATTGCAGGGGTGCTCTCTGGAGCCTTGAACCAGGTTTCAGTTACTGCACAAATATCGATGTTCTCCATTTTTAGGAGTGCCTCGAGAGAGTGCATTTTGAGGTTTAGACTTCTAGCATTGAGTAGCATTACCTTTAGATTTTGCATGCTTGTACCTGTTACAGTGGTGGTTTTGTCCTTTGAACTTTGTCTAAAAAAGGCACTATAGGGGTGGCAAGAGCCTTAGCCAGTAACCTGAATCCCAGGGGCAACAGGTGCAAACCATCTCTGGCAAAGCGTTGTGGTCTGTCAATCATGTCGTCCCAGGCAGACAGATACTGGATCCCCTTTGAATGACACCAGAGCCAATTTTTGAAGTCAATCATTTTGTCCTTATATTGTGGTATCATTCTGGGCGAAGGCAGGATGCTACTCAGGGCTAGGGTCATACCTGCCTGGGCCACATGATCCGAGAGCTCTTCCATGTCTCTTTTCATGTAGTCCAGGGAGGTATGTCTCAAGTCATTCACTCCAACATGGACAATGACAGAGTCATATTTGTACTTGTTGTGGAGTGACTTGAGTGCATGCGTTATGTGGCGGATCTTGGCACCCGACAGGCAGCTGACTGTAATTTTCTCCTTGTTCAACTTGGTGAGAGGGACATCAGTGTGCCGGACTATAGAGTCACCTTTTTGTAAAGTACAGGAGTTGTTTTCCCTTACCTTAGCAAGGTACTTTGCAATTATAGGCTGTTTAGTGCCTACTATTAATTTATTGTTATTAGCAAGGAGAGTTGAGAGATTGTATCAGTTTAAGGCTTCCTAGTGCTTTCCAGCAGGTATTAGAGAAAGTGCTAGTCACAGGGAGGCTTAAAGGTAAGATGAAAAAAAATGCACACTGCAGTGTGCACTAGAGAAGTTAGATGTGAAAGTAGGTAACTTAAGTTTTACCTGTTTAAAAAGTTAAGGTTTAGTGGAGAGTTACTATTTTTAAAACAGCAAGATGGATTGAAAGGGGTGGTCACTTTTGTATTCTGGTACTAAGGAATACAGTAGGATGGCCAATAAATTTAAATAGTTGAAGGGGAGGGATTTCAAAAATGATGATTTTGTGATTACTCACACAAGCCAGTGAAAGTAGAGAGGAAATGAGATATATGGTCAGATTAAAATAAGAGGCAGGCAACTAGAAAGACAGTGGTATTTAACAAGACAACTGTAACTGGGTGGGAGGGCAGGAAAAAAATTCTGCCTGAGTAGGAGTGCGGGAAAAAAATTCTGCCTGACTCAGAAGAGAGAAAGCTGTGGTCTCTTTTGAAGTTTTAATATGCTGTTAAAGCAGAATGCAAGTAAAACACAAGGTAAAGAAAACAAACCACAGTATTTAAAATATAGAGAGGCAATAAAGTAATACAAAAATACAAAAAATAAAAGCAAACTAACCTTTCCTTCACAGTAAAGTGTAGCAGAGTCTGGATGAGCCTTTCTGGTAAAGCTACTGTGGCAATATGATTATCAAAGGAGAGACTACTGTCCACCTGGGTCCCAAGGTCTCTTATAACACATTTGGCGTTAAGTAGACTGCCGTTTATGCGGTAGTTCATGGGTACAGAGTTTTTAACAAACAGGATGACAATGCACTTTTTGGCAGTGAGCTTGGGGCCATGCCTCTGATACCATTCATCTGTCTCAGTGAGGCCCTTCTGTAGGATGTCCACATCATTTGGGGGCTCGACTATGGCTCCTAGTTTGCAGTCATCTGCAAATTTTGTTAGCCAGAGACCTTCTGTGTTAGCCTGTACTTCAGAAAAGTAGATACCAAACAGGAGAGATCCCAGGACTGAACCCTGTAGTACTCCACTTGTCACTGGTTTGAAGTCAGATTTGGAGTCTGCAACTTTTATAGTGTGGGTTCAGTCAGTGAGCCAGTTGGCAACCCATCTTGTGTAGTAGGGATTTATACTTTGTTTAGTGACTTTAGCTATAATTCCAGAATGGGGGATGGTGTTGATAGCCTTGGCGACGTCAAGATAGGCTGTGTGAACCACCTTACCCTCGTCTACGGCTTTGGTGACTGCTTCAAAGAAGTCGATCAGGTTCAGAAGGCATGATCTGCCTTTCACAAACCCGAACTGGGTGGGGTCCAGAGTTACCAATGTCTTTGTTTATGAGTTCCATGATGATATGTTCCATGGCCTTGCAGACCAGGCTCATCAAGCTAATAGGGTGATAGTTCCCAGGATCAGTGGTGTCTCCCCCTTTGTGGAGTGGGATAACTGTTGCTGTGTGCCATTCAGTGGGTACAAAGCCTGATGTGAGACTATGATTATAAACTATATGCCTTGATTTTAGTGAGCACATTGCATACATGTATCCCTAATTTAGTCTATTATAATCAAGTAGGTTCATAGGTATATAGGCCCTGGTTGCAGTCCAAAGGCAGTATTTTTGCCATGCTCATTTTTGTATATAAACTACCATTTCTTATGATTCACAGGTCCTTTTAATGGTAAACTGTGATTGCGATTCTCATATCAACAAAATGAGCTAAGGAATGTAAGCAATGATATGCCGGTGCATTGGTGCAATGGTTAATTTTGCTGTCTCACAGGTCTTGGGTCTTCAGTTTGGTTCTCATTTGGGATGCCTTCCATGTGGGGGGTCTGCATGTCTTCACTGTATCCATGTAGGGTTTTAATGGGTACTGTGTGGGGGGTTTGCATGTCTTCACTGTATCCATGTAGGGTTTTATTGGGTACTCTGTGGGGGGTCTGCATGTCTTCACTGTATCCATGTAGGGTTTTATTTTGTACTCTGTGGGGGGTCTGCATGTCTTCACTGTATCCATGTAGGGTTTTATTGGGTACTCTGGTTTCCTTCAACATCCCAAAGATATACCATAGGAAACCTCTAAAATAACTACAGACATACATGCCGTGTGTGTTTGTGCATGTGTGTGTGTGTGTGTGTGTGTGTGTGTGTGTGTGTGTGTGTGTGTGTGTTGAATCCTGTGACAGACTGATATCCTATGTAGGTTTAGTTTGTCTGTCTTGTTCACAAAGAGTGTTGAGATGAACTCCATCTCTCCAACAACCCTGAATTAGCTAAACTGGATAAATAGAGCATGAGTTAACCATACAAGGTTTGCCTTCTTCTCCCCTGTAACTTTTTTATTTAATTCCCTGTACAAGCTGTGAGAGTTAGCTAAAGAATATAAGGAGTGATCAGCATCAATCATTGTGTATTCGTGACATATTCTTGACTCTTTGAATCCAGAGTATCCTCTTTTCTATATTTGGAGGGCTCTAAAAAGTATTGTAGATCAGAATGTAACGTGTGTCTGCTATGACTTTAAGAAGCATGCAAGGCTGTGTGTGCACGTATAAATTCGAGAGACGTACAATCCCTAGTGCCATTTTGTATAAGCAGCCAAAGAGTGAGCATGTATGATCACAGTAGTTAGTTTGCATATAAGTTATTTAAGTCATAGTCAATAAGCCTCTATAGTGATGTGTTTGTATAGAATAAAGCTGCTTAACCAGAACCCACAAGACTTGTTTATTTGTGTACCAACATGAAAGCGACAGTATTATCATTCTTTTGCTTTAATAAGGACAAGGACTGATGTGTTCCCAAAATACACACAGACACGAGCGCACACACATTTACACACACACACACACACACACACACACACACATACACACACACACACACACACACACACACACACACACGCATGCACGCACGCACGCACACACACACACACTCACATAGACTAAAAATCACACATACACACACACAAATTAATATGCAAGCACAAATGGTTCCTATATCAATTTCTTTCCATAAGATCTAAAGTTAGGTGTATGCTTGTCAGTTTTACATGACAGCTATGAAATGAATATTAAAAAGTTGAAAATTGTCTGAAAGGTTAGAACAAGTCTGTTTTGTCTGTATCACATATAACTGGTTTCCCATGATTGGTCCTCTTATAGGTTCATAGGTTCATAGGTAGGTACTGGGCTATCTGCCCAAAGGCATATATTAGCCCAGCCATGTTGTGTGGTATTCACCGCCCCTTTGGTTAGTTCCCTAGGCCCTTGGTCTAGCAGCTAGTACCCTTGGCCCCTATCTAGTAGAGCTGTTGGTATGATCCCTGGTGTGAACCTTCTGTTACCCATCCACTCGTCAAGGTTCCTCTTGAAGAGTGATAGTGAGGGGCTCTGTCTTACGTAGATCAGGACCTTGTTCCATAGCAAGGGAAGTCTTTGCAAAGGGAATCTATCCCTCCAGCATGTTCTATTCATTGTTGTGCTGAGGTTTATATCCCTGGAGCGTGTAGCTCCAGTGGATTTGGTTTTGCTAAGATGGAGCATGTTCAACAGTTCTGGGTTGGACATGGCTCTGTATGTTAGACAGAGATCGCCTCTGAGAAGGTGGTATGCAACAGAGAAAAGCCTTAGTTTTTTCAATCGTGCTGCATAGGGCAACTGTTTGAGGCCAGTAATCCTCTTAGTGAGGTACCTCTGTGGTCTCTCCAGCTGCTGGAGATGCCTAGCCAGGTACATTCCAATTGGTGCATTGTACTCAATAATGGGTCTGATGAGGGAAGAGTAGAGGGGCACCACTACATCCTTAGATCTTGATGCGAACCCTTTCGTGATCAGATGGGTCACATAGAAGATTTTCTAACCACCTTGGTAACATGGTTATCAAAGGAAAGCTGACTATCTATTTGGATCCCTAGATCCCTTATTACTACTTCAGATTTCAAAGGGTTACCTCCTATGTGGTAGTTTGCGGGTACTCTGTTTTTTCCAAAGGGGATTACTACACATTTTTTAGCATTTAGCTTGAGACCATGGCTTTGACTCCATGCATCAGTCTCATTAAGGCCCTTCTGGAGGATATCCATGTTGGCCAGAGACTCTATTATAGCACCCAGTTTGCAGTCATCCGCAAACTTGGTCAGCCACAGCCCTTCAGTGCTTGTCTGTACTTCTGAGAAGTCTATGCCAAACAGGAGGGACCCCAGGACAGAGCCCTGAGGTACACTTCTCATTACTGGTCTGGATTCGGACATAGATCCCGCTACTCTTACTTTGTGGGATCTGTCTGAGAGCCAGTTTGCGATCCATCTTGTGACGTAAGGGTTTATGCCCAGGTTGGTGAGTTTATCAATAATACCCGAATAGAGAATGATGTCAAATGCTTTAGCAAGGTCAAGGTAAGCCGTGTGTACCTCCTTTCCCTTATCTATAGCCTGAGTAACTGTCTCAAAGAAGTCCACCGGGTTCAGGAGGCATGATCTACCCTTGATGAAGCTGAACTGTGTGGGGTCAAGTGTTTGGAGGTTCCCAATCTCTCCATTTATGAGTTCCATAATGATTCACTCCATTGCCTTACAGATCAGACTGGTCAGGCTTATTGGTCGGTAGTTCCCAGGGTCGGTTGTGGGCCCACCCTTGTGCAGTGGAACCACCGTTGCTGTGCGCCATTCTATGGCCACATATCCTGTCGAGAGGCTGAGACTGAATAGGGTATTCAAATGAGGGGTTAATTCATTTTGGAGCTCGCGTATGACACAGCCTGGGACACCATCTGGTCCCATGGAGGCAGTGTTTTTAGCTTTAGATAGAGCCTTATTAACCAACGTATCAGTAATAATTGGAGTTGCACAATCCCCTGGAATAGTAATAGGCCCTGTAGTTGGTGAGGGGGGGGGGGATTTGCACTGAACCTGTCAGCCAAGATGTTGGCAATGTCAGTGGGGTCAGTGTATTTTGTTCCATTTTGTACTAGCTCAGAACAGACCTGAGCATTGCCATTTAGGTTTTTGACGTAACCATAGAAGGCCTTATGGTTATCCTTGGCATCCTTGGCAACTTTCTTTTCGAAATTGGCTTTAGTTGACTTGATGAGGGCCCTCAATTTCTTACTAAAGCTGATCAGGGAAGATTTTTCTACTTGAGATTTGGCCTTTTTTGTATGTCTCCTCCTTTTATTGTATAGTTTGCTTATGGCCGGGGTCCACCAGACTGGTTTCTTCTTGCTTGAGGAAGGAGTCTTGGTTTTATTTGGAATAGCATGGTCCATGCAACCCTGAAGATGTATATAAAGTGCCTTGGTGTAGGATTCTGCATCCTGGATATCATTATCCTTCTGCAAGGGAATAGTGAAGCTTTCCACTTCTGATGCAAGTAGTTTGAAGTTTGCTTTGGAAAGGTTTTTTACAATGGTTTCTTTGACTGGGGGAGGTGGAGGGGTGAGGATGTCTAGGGTTATCAGTTTGTGGTCTGACCTGACCAGAGAGGGAGTGATAACAGGTGTGGTACAATGGGCGCCCATATTTGTGATGACTAAATCAAATATGTTGTCCCCTCTAGTGGGAGAACATACCAGTTGTTCAAGTGCATTTCAATTTATAAATTCTATGAACCGCTGGGCATAGGAGTTAGAACTTTGGTAGTTCGCCCAGTCTATACCAGGGTAGTTGAAATCACCCAAAATTATGGTGTTGGGTAGGACCTTTATATTTTCCAATGCCTGAAGGAATGCTGAGTGAGCATCTTGGGACATGGTGGGCGATCTATAACAGGCTACGACTTGAAATGTGGATTTGCCTGCTGATAGTTGCGCATGGATAATCTCTTGGGCATCATGCTGCGCCACTAACCTGGAGATGTGGGTATCCTTGATGAATATGGATACACCTCCGCCCTTTGTACTGCGATCCGGTAACTGAGGCCAGAAGGTATGATATGAATTGTAACCTGGTAGTGCTGGGGTGCTCTCTGGAGCCTTGAACCAGGTTTCTGTCACTGCATAAACATCGATTTTCTCCATACTGAGGAGTGCCTCGAGTGCGTGCATTTTGAGGTTGAGACTTCTGGCGTTGAGTAGCATTACCCTTAGTTTTTGGTTACCTGTGCTGGTTACGGTGGTTGGTTTGTCCTTTGAGCCTTGCCTAAAAAAGGCACTATGGGGATGGCAAGTGCCTTGGCCAGTATTCAAAAGCCTAGGGGTGACAGGTGCAAACCATCTCTGGCGAAACAGCAAGGCTTGTCTATCATGTCATCCCAGGCAGATAGACACTGGATCCCCTTAGAATGACACCAGAAGCTTAGCCAATTGTTGAAATTGATCATTTTGTCTTTGTATTGTGGTATCATTCTAGGTGAAGGTAGTATGCTACTCAAGGTCAGGGTCATACCAGCTTGGGCTACATGATCAGAGAGCTCCTCGATGTCTCTTTTCATGTAGTCCAGGGAGGTACATCTTAGATCATTCACACCAACATGTACAATGACAGCATCATACTTGTACTTGTTCTGGAGTGACCTAAGTGCCTGTGTTATGTGGCGGATCCTAGCACCCGACAGGCAGCTGACGGTAACCTTCTCCTTGTTCAGCCTGGTGAGTGGAACATCTGTGTGCCTTACTATAGAGTCTCCTATTACTAGCGTGTTGGGTATGGTGTTTTGCCTTAGGGGCTGTTGTGAGGCACACTGCTGAAGTGAATTATGTGTTTTCTGGCTTGTGTTTGGAGGTGCAGGTTGCTTGCTTGTCTGCTTTGGAGGGCACTGTTTCTTTTTCAGATTGGTACCTAGTGCCTCCGAATATGTTTTTGTGTATTTATGTGTATGTTTTGCCGGTGTTTGTTTTGTAGATCCATGTGTGACTGGTGGTGTGATGCTAGTGTGTCTCTTCTCCTCTTGACTGTCTGTTACAGTCATGGGTTGAGAGCACTTAGCCTCCAGTCTGGCTGTGTATTTGCATCTCCCACAAGTGTTTGTGTCTAGAGGTAAGAGGAGAGGGTTGTCTGTATACATGAGGCAGTTGTGACATTGCCTCAGGATGCCCAATTCCACCAGATGAACTGGAGAGTACACCTAAAGCTGACCTTTGGACATGCTTGGAAAAGTAAATTTCACTTGTCTTGCAGACATTCGAGGGTCTTATGCTGTATTATAATAGTGCTCTCTAGGAGATTTGGAAAATAATAGTGTTATCTAGGAGATTTGGACAAGTGCTGATTTGGGTTATGCAAGTGCTGCAATAAGAGCAGTTGATCTGAAGCACTTGAGTTGAGGCTTGCCTAGTTCTAAGGGAAAATTTGCAGCGCAAACTTTGTGGAGCCAGGTATAGTATACCCCAGCTAACCGGCGCTGCTCTGTGCGCAAGACCACGCAAAAAGAGAGTTGCAGGGTTTTAAGAGAGAGAGATCAAGGAGTTTGGAATTGACCCAAAATGGCCAATAAAACTACAGTTTCTAGGCAGTAACCACTCCTACAGGGACAGGCAGGCTGCTCAGTGTTATCCTTGATGAATATGGATACACCTCCGCCTTTGCATTACTATCCGTAACTGAGGTAAGGTATGTATGATATGAATTGTAACCTGGTAGTGCTGGGGTGCTCTCTGCCACTGGTGAACACAGAGACTTCCCTTTAGCCCAAGTAAGCACTGGCCTCCAAGAAACTTACAAACAGTTCAGAACAGCAACTCTGTAACTGAACTTTTTTTAAATTATAGAAAGTGGGAAAATAGCAAGATTTTTTTTTTTTGTTTTTGTTTAAGGATAGCAGAGACACACAAGTAGCAAACTAGTCAGAACAGTGCAATAAATGACCCCAACACGTGTGTGCTAGGTCAGAGGCAGGTAAAATGCAATTTTAAGAAAAAACGATTTTAAATTAAGTGCAACACAAAAAATGCAATAAACAGGCTCTAGGTATGTTCTAAATACTGTTTCTAACACAGATATCAACTTTTGCAAGCAAGAAAACGCCAAAAAGTAGGCGGCAATGCAGTTTATGGCTGGACTACTGTAACTCCCTTTACTTCTGACTCTCTAGCTGACTGAAAGTTATGCAGAAAGCCATGGTCTGACTACTAGTTTCTCATTACCGACATATTACTGCAGTTCTGTGCTTGCAATACTGGCCACTGATTCAGCTAAAGCTTCATCACTCACAAATTTCTGATATGATTGTTCCTATCCCTAAGTGATCTGTTCCCCATTTACTTGAAATATACCATTAGTTTAGTCAGTATTTTGATATGCTCATTTTGGCTAAATTAACAAGTGCCTTCTAATGTCTCTTCCATGGCCCCAAGCATATGTTGACATACTGGCTTGAGTTTGCTTCTTTTATAGTCTCAAAAAGGGAAGTTCACCATCATAACTATAGAATTGCTAAGTTCCATTTCTAAACGCTTTCCATTTTTCGGATTTTATGAACACTGATTTATATTTTCTTCTAAAACTATTTTCTTTTAGGATCAACATCTGACCTTATGTCCTCCTTAAAAACCAAAAGCACTATTTAACTACTGTGACTTCCCAAATCACTATCCAACAATATGTGACCTTACTTCTGCATCATATAGTGATCAGATATACCCTGATACTCAGTTGTTCTTTTTCATTTTTTTTTCTGCTGCATAGTTTTCTGTACTGGTAAGGGAATGAGAAAGCTGCCACAGTGCATCTGCAAACATCATTATTGTATTTGTACAAAGTCAAACACCAACACACTTTATAATCACTCTGCTACGTGTACACACTTCAGGAAATCTCTTTTCTTTGCTATTGAAAAGGTCAGACTTGATATTATAGAAGGTGACTATCAGACCAACCTTGGAAAAAGAAATTATATTGGGAGTTAGCATTGAAAGCCAGTCCAACCCCAGGTATCCATGAGCATCTTAGTATAAAAAAAATTTGAAGATAACAACTTAAAGATAGCCCTGTCTATGACCGGTACTGTTTTACTTAATTTCACTCCATACTTACAAAAGGCAGGAGTCAGAGCTTGACATGGCAGAGTTGAAGATGTTAAGATTTGCACTGGGTGTGACGAGGATGGACAGGATTAGGAATAAGTATATAAGAGGGTCAGCCCAGGTTGGACGGTTTGGAGACAAAGCCAGAGAGGCAAGATTGCATTGGTTTGGACATGTGCTGACGAGGGATGCTGGATATATTGGGAAAAGGATGCTAAGGATGAAGCTGCCAGGTAACAGGAAAAGAGGAAGGCCTAAGGTAAGGTTTATGGATGTGGTGAGAGAGGACATGCAGGTGGTTGGTGTGACAGAGCAAGATGCAGAGGATAGGAAGAAATGGAAACAGTTGATCTGCTATGGCGACCCCTAACGGGAGCAGCCGAAAGAAGAAGAAGACTTACACATTTCACATAGTCCTCTGTATAATCAGCTTTGTTTTGGGTAATTTCACTCCTTGGTTACATATTTCACATAGCCCTCTGTATGACCAATACTGTTCAATTCTTGGTTACACCTTTCCCATAGCCCACTCTACAACAATCGTTTTTTTGTACTTACTTTAACTTCTTTTATGTGCTTTATAACTTAAGTACTTACAGTTTTTTGGTACAATATTGTTGTTTACATATTAAGTATATCTGAAAACAGAGGTGCCTGGGAAATCTCATGGTGCTTGCTGAGATTGGTTGTCGTCCCTGGTCACTTTGGTATAATGTTTTTAATTAAAGTTATTTTTTTTTGGTAAGTAAACAAGGTTACTCAACGTGAGTAGTAAATTGCAAATGGCAGAGGTGAGATTGTCTACATAATGATAAAAACGGTGAGTTCTGATGAAAGTGTGATTGTAGAGGAACAAGGGGGTAATGATAAGGTTCAAGAGGTGATGCTGCAACAGAAGTGTTCTGAAAATACCAAGAAAACGGATTTGATTAAGAGTTAAAGTAACAAGGAGTTTGGAGGGCATGAAGCCTGGCTTCTGATGCATATCACGACTTTTGACAGGATATTTAAGAAAATTGCAAGCAGTTGGTGTAGATGCTACAGAGTGTTTGCATGATCACAGGTCACCAGGTTGCCAGTTGATCACCAGATAGCATTAGTGTGAAATAGAGTGGGAAAACTTTATGATGAGGTAGTAAATGTAGAACAATTGATTACAAAGGAGAATTAGTCTTGTAGGAATAACCTGATATTGGCTGGGGTGCCAGAAGAAGGTCTGAATCTGCTGGAGTTTATGAAAAATAAGGTGGCACAGTGGACAGATTTCATGAAGTTATCACTGGGAATTGACAAATATTTTGATTGCCTTTCATTTAGTCAAAGCGATCATGGGGAATCCTAGAATTATCCTGATATGGTTTGTGATAATACAAGAAAAAGGAGCAGGTGCTTTAGCAATTATGGAAGCCAGGAGAAAAATGTACAGTGGCAGACTGGACATTACGTGAATCATGATTATGCAGGTGCAAAGTTTCAGCAATGGCTACAGTGTGCTGATGCCACAGAAAAAAGAAGTTATGTACTTACCATAACTTTCCATGTGAGTTGTTCATCTCACCTTTATTCTTACACATGGGTTCGGAGTCGAGCCATTGGCTCCAAGTCGGCCGCTTTATTAGTTAAAGATCTCAGAGTAGCTCGAGGCCAGACCCCTATCCCATGATGCTCTCTGTCCTACCTCAGAACTAGTTTGCTGAACTCAGCATGAGCAAGTATAACCCACTAAATACTCCAGCTGGAGTAAAGAGTCTCAGAACAAGACTACCAGACCCCAAGTCTACTCGCTCTTCAAGACCCTGGAGGGGGAAGGTGGGTGGGAATGTAAGAATAAAGGCGAGATGAACAACTCACATGGAAAGTTATGGTAAGTACATAACATCTTTATGTGAAGTTGTTCAATATCGCCGTTTATTCTTACACATGGGTAGCGTCCCAAGCACCCTAATCATGGGTGGCTCAAGGGAGTATATTCCTGAGGACAGTGGAACCAAAGGAAGCCCTGTCCACTTTGTAATGAGTGATAAAGGTATGAGGCTTAGACCAAGTGGCAGCTGCACATATAGTGTCCAAAGGTAAATGAGCTATAAAAGCCGAAGAAGTGGAGACGGCTCTAGTTGAATGGGCCTTCACACCATGCTCTAATGTTTGGTTTGCTGAAGAGTAAATAAGTTTGATGCAATCAGTTAACCATTTGGAAAGGGTAACTTTAGAAACTGGTAATCCTTTCTTAGTATCAGCATAAGATACAAAAAGTTGGTCAGATCTTCTAAATTCCTTTGTCTTGTCCAAATAGAATCTCAATTGTCTGTGGACATCAAGTTTATGCAACATGTACTCCACAAGATTAGAATGATTACTGAAAAAGGTTGGAGGTTCAATAGTTTGGTTCAGATTGGTCTCAGAACACACTTTTGGCAGGAATGAAGGATTAGTCCACAGTGATACCCTGTCTGGATGGAACACCAAATACAGGGGTTTGACAGAAAGGGCTTGAAGCTCAGATACCCTGCATGCTGAAGTAATGGCCACCAAGAAAATAGTCTTCCAAGAAAGAAATTTCAGTTGACAGGATGATGCAGGCTCAAAGGGGGGAAGAATAACACATGACAGCACAAAATTTAGATTCCAGGGAGTAAAAGGTTGTCTAACAGGTGGTCTAAGATGAATGGTGCCCTTAAGGAAGGCCCTACATAATCTGTGAGATATTAAATTTGAACCTCCAGCTCTGAGATGAAAATTCGAGATGGCAGCCAATTGGCAGCTGCAGCACCTTCATGAAAAAGCTTAGATAGGAATTCCAGGATACTAGCAATCTGGGCAGCATAAGGATCAATGTTAATTTGAGAGACCCAAAAAGCAAATAGCTTCCATTTACTAGCATACAACTTTCTAGTAGAAGCCTTATGTAAAGATACAAGAATGTGCTGTACCTCCAAAAAGAATTTGTGTGACCTGGCTAGGTAGGGAATCAGAGCAGCCAAGCTGTCAGTCTGAGGGAACGAAGGGAGGGATGGAGGGCCCCTAACGAATGTGTCAGTAGGTCTGGAACTGGGTCCAGAATCCAAGGTTCCTCCAGTTGATAGAGTCAAAGGAAAGGGAACCAAATCTGATGAAGCCAAAGAGGGGCTATTAAAATTACAGTCCTTCCCAGGGTTTTGGCTTTCTGCAAGAATTTCAGAATCAGGGGTATAGGTGGAAAGGTATACAGGAGTCCTGGGGCCAATCATGTACGAGCGAGTCCCTTGGGCATTCCCCTGGTGGAGGATTTAGGGTAAAGTAGCTTCTGCATTTGGCATTCATAGGAGATGCAAACAGGTCGCAGCAAGGCTGGTCCCATCTGCAGAAAATCTTCTCCGCAACCTCGTTTTTGAGAGACCACTCATGCGGTAGCAGAATGTCTCTGCTCAATTTGTCCGCTATCATGTTGGATTTCCCCGGGATATGCATTGCTATCAGAAAGCGCCCGGTGGACACAGTCCACTGCCAAATTCTCAATGCCTCTCAACACAGGGGGTAAGACTTGGTCCCCCCTTGCTTGTTGATGTACCAGACTACTGACATGTTGTCTGTCTGTATTGCAATCGTCCCTAGAGGCAGAGAGTCGTGGAAGTGCTGCAACACCAAAAGCACTGCTCCCAGCTCTAGAACATTGATATGCAACTGTGACTCTGGCTCCGACCAGGTGCCTTGGGCTGTTCTTCCCTGAAAAAGCCCCCCCACCCTATCAGAGAAGCATCCATAGTCACCGTGGCTGATGGCGGGGGGGAGAACAAATGGTCAACCCATTGTAACTTGTTGGCTGGTCAACCATCAGCGAAGATCCTTCTTGCAAGAGTCCATAATCATGATTAAGAATGACATGGGAGGTTGTTGGTATGACCACTGTGTGAATAGTAACCACTGAAGAATCCTCATGTGCATATGTCCTAGAGGAACTGCTATGAGCGTAGCTGCCATGGTGCTTAGGAGTTTCAGTACTTGATGGGCTGGTACCTTTCTTCTCTGCAGAATGTCCGAGATCTGATTTCGGAGAGTGGCTATTCTGTCCAGGGGCAAACTTACTGTGGCAGTGGTAGTGTCTAGTTCTGCTCTGATAAAGGAGATACGCTGCAATGGTGACAACGCAGACTTTTCGAAATTGATAGTGATGCCTAACTGAGAGCAGAAATTGAGAGTGTGATCCCTGGACAGAATTAGTTGATGCCTGGAGACGGCGGTGAGGAGCCAGTCATCCAGATATGGAAACACTCGGAATCCTAGGCACCTCATGTGAGCCATAACCACTGCCATGCATTTGGTAAACACTCTGGGGGCTGTTGTAAGTCCAAAGGGCAGTGCCCGGAATTGGTAGTGACTGGCTCCCAGCCAGAAAAGCAGATGATCTCTGGATAGCCTGGCCATTTTGATGTGGTAGTACGCATCATTGAGATCTATAGAGCACATCCAATCACCCGCTCCGAGGAATGGGAGAATAGACTGACGCGTGACCATCCAGAACTTCTCCTTCTTTAAGAATGTGTTAAGTCTGCTGAGATCCAAGATGGGCCTCCAGTCCCCTGTCTTCTTTGGAACTAAAAAGAATCTGGAGTAAGTTCCGGATCCTATCCAGTCTGCTGGGACTGGCTGGATGACTCTCTTTTCCTGCAGCCTCTGGATTTCTATGGCTACTTGATTCCTGAGACTGGGTGGAACATCTGGGATTTTTTTGCCAACAGGTGGATTTTCTAGAAATGGGATGATGTAACCTCTGGTAATGATGCTTTGTACCCAATAATCTGTTGCAATTCCTAGCCAGGCATCTGGATACAAAACCAAGTGACCCCTGACTGCCTCCAGAGCAGAACAGTCAGGCCTCCTTTCAGGAGCACTGATAGGGCTTACCAAGGAACTGATCCCTGTCACCCTGGTTCTGCGGACTCCCTCTGCCACCGGGGTGGTGTCTTCCATTATTGCCCCCTCCTCTGCTCCTGAAGGGGGGTTCACTACATGTGTTCTGGAAAGCTCCATGAGAGTTTCAGAACCACATTTTTTTCACCTTTCTGCCCTTTGGGGTATGGTCTGGTAGGGGTGGAAAAACGGACTCCTACAGCAGATAGAGTCCTTCCCCCCTGCTCACACCTAGTGAGAGTCTCCTTGACTTTGGGCCCAAACAAAGAAGAACCATCGAATGGGATGTTGACAAAGGAAGACTTAAAGGCTTCAGCAAAGGAGCATAAGCACATCCAGGACTGTCTCCGAAGAGCTATCACTGAACCCGCTGCCCGACTCGAACCATTGGCTGTATAGGAAATGAGCTGCATGGATGAGTTCACAATGGAGTTAAGGGTATTAAGTTGTGCTGTCACTTTGTCAGAGACAGCTCCATCTATATTGCCCTGCAGAGTATATCCAAGCTCTGTCAGGAGATTTCTTTGAAGATGGGTAAAATGAGTCAGATAGTTAAGTGATCGCATAGCAAATGTCGCAGAACTAAAGATGCGTTTCCCGTATCTGTCCATCATCCTAGAATCCTTATTAGGAGGATGGACAGTAGAAGAGGTTTCTGACATCTCTTTCTTGGTGGCCACCGCCACCACCATGGCATCAATGGGGACTCCCTTAGTGAGGAACATCTTGTCTTGGGGGGAGGTGATAAACTTGCTTGGCCTCCAAGGGACCAGTTCCATAGTATCAGGAGACTCCCATGCCCTTTGAGCAACCAATTTCATCAACTTGTCAAAGGTGGAGTCACCCAGGAGTTGGAAGGTTGAGACCCAAAGGCCTTCAGGAGCACCGACTCATCCTCAGAAGGGCTAACGGACTGCCAGTCACCCCTCTGCTTCAGGACTTCCAGGATATCCGCAAAGGAGATATCCTCCGAGGGGGACTGTGGGGACCCTTTCAAGTCCTCTAAGTCGGTGTCTGATGTCAAAGACTCCTGTTTGGAATCTAAATGCCTCCTCTTGCATAATATCTTCCTGGGAACCTCATCAGTGGGGGCTTCTGGTGAGGTCTCAGTAGAGCAAGGATCACCCAATGGGGTTACCTGAGGCTCCAGGTCTCGACGCTTCATAGGGACCTGCGATGTAGAGGAAGAAAGTGGCACTTTAGGGGAAGAAGAGGAAGGACCTGATGATGTGTGTGTCTTAAACAACATAATCCTCCTCATGGCATCGAAGGCACCACTGCTCCGACTCGAGGAAGCCCGGTTCTGAAGAAGAAGGCAACTTCCCTGGCACCAAGACAGTGGGCTCTGAACCAGAGGATGCAGCTGAGCTCATCCATACTGAAGCCCCGAGAGGAAGGGTCAGAACTGACACATCGGTTCAACTCTCCTCCCTGGAACCGATGAGAGAGTGTCGGCTCCGAGACTCTTCCAATGGAACCGAAGAAGTCAGGGTTGATGCAGCCAAAGGCACTGGAACAGGCCTCGGCTCCGAAGGCTCCACAACCATCAGATACTCCTCCTCTGGCTCTGAAGGTCCTGCTTGGCTCAGAGGAGGAGGAGTCACAGCCAGTGGGATGGTATCAGGCCTCGAATCCTGTTGAGTTGAGGCCGATAGCAATTTAGCCAGTGCCGTGTTCTCCAGAAGCCTCTGCACCACCCGGTCCACATCCACATCAGAAAGGGTCCTCAAAGAACGAGTCGAAGAAACCAAAGATGCCACCGATTGAAGGATGTGTGACCTTAAAGTTTTGGAGACCGGCTCCAAGACAAGGGACCAGCTCTGAAACACCTGCTCAGTGCATGGCTCCAAAGACTGTGGAGTCGGCAACTGCACCTTCACGGAAAGGCTTGGAGCTGATGACCTGGGCTCCAAGAACGCCTTGAAGACTTCGACCTCTTCGATGACTTGGAGGTCTGGTCAGTCTTGTCCAAAGTCTCTTGAAAGTCTGGCTTCAACAAGCCTCTATCTAACAGCTACCTTCTTCTTTCTAATAAAACTCTACTGCTGAAGGAATGGCAGATACAGCAATCCTCTTGGAGGTGAACAGGCCCCAAACAATAAACACAATTTACATGGGCGTCCATAATGGACATTTTCTGCCTGCATTTTGGACACTTCTTGAAGCCAGATTTTTGCTTTTCCTTAAGATTAGACATGTTAAAGCTACGGTAATAAGCAAACACGCTAAGCTAGTTGTCAGATCCCTGAACAACCTCAATGCAAAACAATAAAATACAGTAACACTACTAAGGAATAAGGTTACTGACTAAGCACCCTGCACACGCAAACAGAATTAGCAGTCCTAAGTTGCCAGATCCCTGTACAACTATAGGATAAAAATGCAAAGAACTAACAACTAACACACTCCTATCTAACACTAACGCTATATATTTATATTAAAGGATAGGGGATGTATAAACCAAGGAAAGGCAGAGGCCTAAGAGCAAATGCTCTGTAAACAAACAAAACAGCTTTAAACTAAGAATTCAAGAGGCTAACTCATCCTAAAGTTATCAAAAGGGAAAATATTTTAGTTATTTAAAGATTTAAAAGTATAATATTAGTCAAAAACCAATAAAGAACATCTACTGGCCTGAGCTCTCCGACGACCTTGCGATCAGTTGCAGTGGCAAACTAGATCTGAGGTAGGACAGAGAGCATCATGGGATAGGGGCCTGGCCTCGAGCTACTCTGAGATCTTTAGCTAGTAAAGCAGCTGACTCAGAGCCAACGGCTCGGCTCCGAACCCATGTGTAAGAATAAACAGCGAGACTGAACAACTTCACATCATAAGTTAGCTTTTTTTGGCACTGCTAAAGTGTTATGTAGTAGTACAACTCCAACCTCTAGCAATGTGAAAAAAGCAGTGTCTAACTCAAGGGAATCTGGGTAACTATTGAGAGTTTGATGGAAGTCGAAGAGACACAGGAGGAGCAGGAAGAGTCAAACAGAAAAAATGAGACTGTATTTTTTCCTTTTGTAATTCATCAAGAGAAGGGTGGTTTGAAAGGATTCAGATATTGTCTTGACAGCAAAGTATTATGAACAGAAATGCATATAAATGTCTATTACAGGCTGTTCTAGAATACTGATCATTATGGAGGGATGAATTATATGCGGTAAGCTATAACTTCAAGTTTTAATTATTTAATTATTAAATAAGAGAATGGGCTGTTACTAAAACTCATTAACTTTAAATAAATTGTAATTATTGGAGAGGCGTATTCATTTTTTAATTCCAAATATTTGCATTACATGAAAGAAGTAAGTCATGACAGTTGATAGATATTGGTACAGCCCACATACTAAATAAATATTTTTTTTCCTGTTGAAGAGATAGTTTGTTTGGCATTTAATATGTAAGGTAGAGGTTGCAAAATGTGGAATGATTATTGTATCAATATATTTATCTATGCATGCATGCATTAGGGCTATTGAAATAACTATGCAGAATATAATGACAGGAAAGTATATGGTCCTATAAATGTTATATTGTATTTTTATTTTCCTGCAATAAATGCAGCACCTAGGAAAAGGTCATAATTCCAATGTGATATAGACAACACAGTTTTAAGTAACACGCTTTAAATCTGAATGTCTTCATTATTAAGAAAACAGAGGGTATTAGGTGACATAATTTTTTAACCATTTTTTTGTATTATAGGCTCATACAACATAAGTACAAGGTTAGCTGTCCTTGCAAGCCATTTTTAAACCTAGCCAGTTTCTCTTTTGGTGCTCGAAATACATATCCCATTTAATTATAGATTGGACTTACTCATCCCATGCTCAATAATTATATATCACCCCTCATAGTAATAACTGGGCCAATACCACAGATAACTTGAGGGGAAATATGCATGGGATAAAGCTTTAGGAGCTATATCGGCTCATTAATAGTACAGCGGGCATTCCTGGGGTAAATGTTCTGTTTCGCATCCAGCAATTTAAGTTGCACTTGAAAATGGACAGGGACAAACTGCTGGGGATGGGGAATCTGTTCCACAGCATCAGTATCCTCTGCAAAATATACTTGCCCCTCCAAGACATTCTGTTGATGTTACAGAAGAGGTTTAGATCCTTAGACAGATTATTTCTGATACCATTTGACTTGCTGATGTGAACTATATCCATCAGTAATGGGTCGGAGAATGCCATGTAAGCCAGATACAGGTCACCTCTTAGCCGTCTGTAGGATACAGAGTATAGTGACAGGGCTTTGATTCAGTCCATGTAGGACATGTTGTTTAGGCCTTCTATCCTTTTAGTAAGGTATTTATGTGGCTGGACAGATACATGCCAAATGGGGCATTATATTCAATGACTGGCCTAATGAGGGCTGAGTAAATGGGTTTAATAATATCCCTAGATCTAGACACAATCTCATTGTTTATAAGCTGTGTAATACAGAAGGATTTTCTTATAACAATAGACATATGTTGGTCAGTTGTTAGGTCAATACCCACATAAGTTCTCAAATCCTGAACAACTGGGTCAGCTCTTAGGAGAATGTTGTCAATATGATAGATCCCTGGGGTAGATGACTTCACAAAGGATACAATAATGCATTTTTTGGCATTAAGTTTCAGGCTGTGATTTTGATACCAGTTATTTGTTTGAGATAAACCTTATTGCAAGATGGCTAAGTCATTTAGGGATTTAATGACTACTCCTGGCTTGCAGTCATCTGCAAACTTAGTCAGCCAGAGCACTTTGGTATTGGCTTTTACTTCAGAAAAGTAGATGTCAGATAGGAAAGGACCCAGCATAGAACCCCGGGGGACTCTATTGGTGACTGGTCTCTTTTTGGAGTTAACTTCCCCTGTTTTGATTATCCTCATTTATTTAGCTTTTCTACTAAGCTTGAGTGGGAGTTGTGTCACAAGCTTTGGCCAGGTTGAGGTATGTGGTGTGTACTGCCTTGCCTTAATCCATTGGTTTGGTGACCTTTTCAAAAAAAAATCCCAGGTTTAGCAAGTGTGACCTGCACTTGAATCCAAATTGAGATGGGGCCAGTGTTTGGAGGTTCCCTATGTCCTGATTAATTACATGATAAGTCTTTCCATGACTTTGCATACGAAGCTGGTCAGACTTATGAGTCTTCCAGGACCTGTGGAAGGTCCTCCCTTATGCAGGAGAATGACTGCATCTGTTCTCCATTCACTTGGTACAAAACTTGTGTGGATGCTGAGACTCAGCACTGCTGTTAGGGGTGTGACTAAATCATACTTCACACTAGTTAAGACACATCCGGGGATATTGTCAGGACCCATCGATGCAGTCTTAATCAGGATTTAATAACGGAATAACAATTATTAAGAAATGAATACATAAGTAGCCTTCATAGACCTACTTTTAGGTCAACGCAAGAATATGAATAAGTTTTTTTTTTTTTTTTTCATTTCTTGGGTCAAAAATATATTTAAAAAGCTATGTCCTTGTGCTATTATTAATATAAGCTGCCCGTTTGGTTCATGCATGACAACTGTTAATATCTTTAAAGATTGTTGTTAAAAGAAAATTAATAGGTTCATAGGTTCATAGGTAGGTACTAGGCTATCGGCCCTATACAAGCCCAGCCAACAAGGTACCCTGGCTTTTGCCACCCAAGAAAATTATTTTCCTGTGCCACTGTTGAGCAGAGCCACAGAAATGATTCCCGGGGTGAATTTCCTATTTCCCATCCAATCATCAAGATTTTTCTTGAAGAGTACTAATGAGGAGCTTTGTTTGATATAGATAGGTAGTCTGTTCCAGAGTATGGGAAGTCTCTGGGACAGGAATCTATCCCTCCAGCATGTTCTGTTTATTGTGGTGACAAGGTTTAGGTCACTAGAGTGTGTAGCTCAGAGGGATTGGGACTTCTTTAAGTGGAGCATGTCCAACAGCTCTGGGTTTGACATAGCTTTGTATGTTAGGCAGAGATCACCTCTAAGTAGGCGATATGCGACAGAGTAAATCTGGGTTTTTTTGAGATGGCCTGCGTAGGGCATCTGTTTGAGGCCAGTAATCCTCTTTGTGAGGTATTTCTGTAGCCTTTCCAGTTGTTGTAGATGTCTTCTGAGGTACATACCAAAAGGGGCATTGTACTCTATAATGGGGTCTAATGAGTGATGAGTAGAGGGGAACAATGACCTCTTGTTTTTTCTGGATGAGAAACCTTTTGTGATGAGTTGTGCCACATAGAAGACTTCCTGACTACTGTGGCGATGTGATTGTCACAGGAGAGACTACTGTCCACCTGTGTCCCAAGGTCTCTTATCACACTTTTGGTGTTAAGTATACTACCGCCTATGTTGTAGTTCATGGGTACAGAGTTTTTACCAAAGGGGATGACAATGCACTTTTTGGCATTGAGCTTGAGGCCATGGCTTTGACACCAGGCATCTGTCTCAGTGAGGCCCTTTTGTAGGATGTCCACATTGTTAGGAGTTTCGATTATGGCTCCTAGTTTGCAGTCATCTACGAACTTCGTTAGCCAAAGAACTTCTGTGTTAGCCTGTACTTCAGGAGAGGACCCAGGACTGAACTCTGTGGTACTCCACTTGTCACTGGTCTGAAGTCGGATTTGGAGTCTGCTACTTTCACAGTGTGGGTTCTGTCAGTGAGCCAGTTGGCAACCCATCTTGTGACTTAAGGATTTATACCTAGTTTAGTGAGTTTATCTATAATTCCAGAGTGGAGGATGGTGTGGAAAGTTTTGGTAAAATCTAGATAGGCTGTGTGAACCACCTTATCCTTGTCTACAGCTTTGGTGACTGCTTCAAAGAAGTCTATCAGGTTTAGGAGATATGATCAGCCTTTTACAAACCCGAACTGGGTGGGGTCCAGAGTTTGGAGATTACCAATGTCTTTGTTTATAAGTTCCATGATGATATGTTCCATGGCCTTGCAGACCAGGCTTGTCAGGCTAATGGGGCGGTAGTTCTTGGAGTCTGTGGTGGCTCCCCCCTTGTGGAGTGGGATAACCTTCGCTGTGCGCCATTCAGTGGGCACAAAGCCTGAGGTGAGGCTATGATTGAACATGGTACTTATGTGGGGTGCCAGTTCGTTCTGTAGTTCATGTAGAATGCAGCCTGGGATGTTGTCTGGTCCCATGGATGATGTGTTCTTGGCTTTGTAGAGTGTGTTTTTTACCTGTGCAGCCGTGATTACAGGAACTTTGCATTCTTCCGGTATAGAGATGGGCTGTTGCCATTGAGATTCTTGACATAGCTATAGAATGCTTTGTGGTTGTCTTTAGAATCAGTGGCGATTTTGTTTTCGTAACTAGCTTTGGAGAATTTTATCAGGGATCGCAGCTTCTTACTGAGGCTGACCAGGGAGCTCCTCCACTCATGGGATTTTACTCTCTTTTGCAACAGTTTCTTCCTTCTGTTGTACAGTTTGTTTATGGCAGGGGACCACTAGATTGGCTTCCTTTTTTTGGAGGATAGCATCTTGGTTCTGTTTGGGATAGCACGATCCATGCATTCATGTAAGTGCTTATAAAGTGCAATTGTGTAGGATTCAGTAGTCATAACTGTATTGTCCATCTGCATGGGTGTCATGAAGTTCACCACTTCTGTCTTAAGAAGCATGAAGTTGGCTTTGGAGAAATTTTTTACCGTGGTTTCCTTAATGGGGGGTGGGGGCAGGATGTGGATATCTAGGGTAATTAGCTTATGGTCGGATTGGACCAATGAGGCCTGGACTTTAGGTGTGGAACACCGGTCACTCATGTTGGTAATGACTAGATCTAGGATATTGTTGCCCCTGGTGGGGGCGTGGATAAGCTGATCCAGGGCATTGGAGTTTATGAATTCCAGAAAGTACTGAGCGAAGGAGTTGGTACATGAGTAATTTTCACAGTTAATGGTGGGGTAGTTGAAATTGCCCATTATTAGGGTGTTTGGTTGAACCCTAATATTTTCCAGTACATCAAGAAAAGAGGAGTGGGAATCCTGGGGCATGGTGGGGGATCTGTAGCAAGCTACAATTTGGATTGCAGTTCTGCCCAGAGTTAGTTGCACTTGGATAACTTCGGCTGCATTATGCTGAGCAGCTAGCCTGGAGGTGTGGATATCATTAATTAATATGGACACACCTCCGCCTTTGGTGTTCCGGTCCAGGTTACATGGCCGAAAAGTGTGGTATGAGTTATAGCCTGATAGTGCAGGGGTGCTCTCTGGAAGCTTGAACCAGGTCTCAGTCACTGCACAGATATCGATGTTCTCCATTTTAAGGAGTGCCTCGAGTGACTGCATTTTGAGATTTAGACTTCTAGCATTGAGTAGCATTACCCTCAGTTTTTGCTTGCCTGTCCCTGTTATGGTGGTGAATTTGTTATTTGAACCTTGCCTAAAAAAGGCACTATAGGGGTGGCAAGAACCTTAGTCAGTATCCGGAATCCCAGGGGTGACAGGTGCAGGCCATCTCTGGCAAAGCATCGTGGTCTGTCGACCATGTCATCTCAGGCAGACAGATACTGGATCCCTTTAGAATGACACCAGAAGCTTAGCCAATTGTTGAAATCAATCATTTTGGCCTTGTACTGCCACTGCAGTATTGTTCTGGGTGATGGCAGAATGCTACTTAGGGCTAGGGTCATACCTGCCTGGGCTACAAGATCGGAGAGCTCTTCCATGTCTCTTTTCATGTAGTCCAGGGAGGTACATCTCAGGTCGTTTACATCAACATGGACAATGACAGAGTCATATTTTTACTTGTTGTGGAGTGACCTGAGTGCGTGGGTTATGTGGCGGATCATGGCACCCAACAGGCAGCTGACAGTAACCTTTTCCTTGTTTAGCCTGGTGAGTGGGACATCAGTGTGCCTGACTACAGAGTCACCTACAACTAGTGTGTTGGGTACGTTGTTTTGCCTTATTGGCTGTGGTTGAGTGGCACACTGAGACTGCGGGCTATGTGTCATTTGGGTTGTGTTGAGGGGGTGGAGGTTGCTTGCATTTATGCTTTGGAGGACTCTGTTACTTGAGCAGATTATTATTGAGATCATCCGCAAATGTTTTTGTGTTTCTATGTGTGGATTTTGGTGGTGTAGTGAGACTATGTGATGAGTGTGGTGTGGTGCAAGTATTTACCTTCTCCTCTTGACTGTCAAGTTCAGTCTTGGTTGGAGAGAGCTTTACCTCCAGTTTGGCTAGATAAGTGCATCTCTCACAGGTTGTAGTGTTGGGTGGTAGGAGGAGAGGGTTGTCTGTGTACATGAGGCAATTTCTATATTGCCCCAAGATGCCCAGATTCATCAGCTAGACAGGAGAGAACACCGGGAGCTGACCCTTGGACATGCCTGAATAAAAAATTATTTTCCTCTAGATAAGTGAGGAAAGTGAGTATAAAAGCTGTTTTCTCTATGCAAGTGAGGAAAGTAAGTACCAAAATTGTTTTCCTCTAGGTAATGAGGAAGGTTGAGTGCTATAGTAATTAGGTTATTTAGTGCTTACAACAAGTTCTGAACGAGTGTTGATCACGAATAAGCAAATTCAAGTGCTAAAACTAAGAATCTGTATCTGGACTAAACTAGTTACAGGAAAGGGGGAAAACAAGTGCAAATGCGGGCTTTTAAATCAGAAAGTTGAGAGAGATGGAAAAACTGCCCAAACGGCCAATAACTAATTTCTGGGCGAGAACCACTCCTTATGTGGTAGCTAGGTTACCACCACTCCCACTGATAAACTAGAAGGCTTCCCTCCAACACAGAAAGCTTGTATTTTATTTAATGACTAGTACTAGGAAATTAAGGAATTTGTCTATATTATTAACATATAGGAACCTAGCTGATCATAGGCTAGTACAATTAGATGAGAAAGTGCTGTAAAGAATAATGACACAAGAGGTATGTGGCACTATCTGGGGAACACTTGCAATTATATGATATTTTTGATGGTTGTAGAAGTGCATTACATTAGTGATGTGTTGAATGGTTGATGCTTTAAGCCAGTTGTGCTAATTTTGCTTTAATTATCAAGATATAAAGGGCAGCTCAAACAACTGAAAACAGGTGGTGATGTTAATTTTTAGCAGAAAGTATGAGTTAAGTACAAAGTTGTATGAGCCTTATGTCTCCTGTTAGTTTTTTTTTTGACAGGTGGACTGGGTGAAATTCTGTCATTAGCAGTGACATGACAGACTAGCAGCTGAAATGTTTTGGACTAAGTTAAGTGCCTGATAGTTTAAATAGCAAGAATGTACCAGTATTATATTCACTAGTGTTGACTTGATGAGAGTCATCTATAGAAATCAGTCCAAAGCTAGAATGCACTAATCAGGAAGAATGTTGATGAAAGAGATTTTTGGTGAGGAAGTCACGTATAATGGGAGAGAGTAATGCGGAAGACAGGGATGTGTTTGTAGCATTGCATTATAAAAGGGAAATAGATCAGGCGTATTTGCCTGTACACATATAGAAAGCTATGAGGGTGTTGGATAGAAACACCTGCTATATAAAAGCATCACAATATAGTGGACTGAATAGGCTTTATTAGTAAGGGAGCAGGGGAAACAAAATGTTTGAGATAGCTGTACCAGTGCTAATTGGCTTAATAGTGTGTACATTGAAATAAACATAGAAAAAAGAGATAGTGTAGATGTGTCATATATGTCTATCTCATTTAGTAAGATGCAGTCGTTTTGTTTTTTGGGTCTCTATCAAATACTCGAAGAGGCGTTGTAGCGAATGCCTCTTCATCGACACACAGCAAACACACAAAACCGCGAACGCTGATATCAGCGATATCTAATCGCTTGGCCATCCCTGTAAGTTTGCCATTTTCCTCATCTTAGTACGATCTTGTAGTTGGTATATTTAATTAGGGGTGTGTGGGGGGCACAGCCTCCTACGTTGGGGGTGTGGGGGGATCCCTCCACTTTATGTTTGTAATGATGTGTTTATGTTTTGAGGCAAGCGATTTCTTTCCCAGGGAAAGAAATCGCTGATGTCAGCATTTGTGCTTTTGTGCATTCGCTGTGTATGTGTCAATGAAGAGGCATTCGCTGCAATACCTCTTCGGTGATATGATATAGACCCTTGTTTTTCATGCCAGATATTATATACTATAGAAATATGAGTTCTAACAGTTTAGAGTTCATTTATGAAAACTGACACCCTGCTAAGAAGATATTTTGTGCATTCTAATAGCACCAAGTTTACAAAAGAATGCGGAATCAAGGTGAGTGTTGTAAAAATTATCGAAAACAATCTGCCTAGTGAAGAACAAAAAGAGGTTATTGCTAATGGGAATTGATGTAGATTATATAATGTGATTTTGTACAATTCTTTAATGTGATATTTTAAAGATAAATAAAGAAGAGTATAAAGAAAACTGAAGATTTGAAACACAAACCACTGCAAAATATGCATTCAACAGAACAATCATTGGAAATGCAATACATCTAAAAAACATGGTAAAAACCTAATTCATGAAATGGCATCAAACTTTACAAATTAGTCCTATTTGCTCTAAACTTTTTAAAAATCTTACAAAGTGATGTGAAATCTACTTATCTGCAGGCCACAAAGAGGTTTACTGTAGTTGGAATTCCATCTTCACTGCTACCTTTTATAGTGAAAACTACTCAAACAAATGTAAACAATTTTCTAAGAAATGCCAATCTGTCTGCTGTGTATGGGCAAATAGTCTGGATATCTGAATTGAGTTTGCTGACAGCAAACACAGCCAAAGGCTCAGTCTTAGAACTTCTTGCACATACAGTAGATTATTGCAGCTCTTATGAATTTTTGGAATGCCAAATAAGATGCCTAACCCAGTGTAGGTGGACCTCAAAAAAAGGTTCACGTGTAATGTGTCAATTAAAAACTAAATTCAGTAGTACACTGTTTATATGTTCATATGCTGTTTAAATCTTTGTAGGCCAGTCTTCTGTTATTATCATTGTCACCTAACAAGTCTAATATACTCTCCTCATAATGAACAAAATCCATTCCCACAATCCCTCATCCTTGTCTGACTTCACATTAGAGTTACATAGTCTTGAATTTCTCATTGTTAGATTTTTATGTTTTCCTGTCCGGCCGCTGTGGTGCAGCGGTTAGCGTTGTCGCCTCACAGCAAGAGGTTCTCCCCTTCAATTCTCGGCTGGAGTGCCTTCTGTGTGGAATCTGCATGTCCTCCCCATGGTCAAGTAATGTATAAAGACATGCAGGTAGGTGCGTGCATGAATGGGTGTGCCTTCTTTGAAGGTTGGGCGACGGGCTGGCAACTCAGCACCCTAAAAATCCACTGCCAATCATTAGCGGGCCAGAGTTCTGCTGTGGCGACCCCTAACCAGGAAAAGAAGAAAGACATTACTTTTAGATATTTATGTTTCCCTCATTGTGGTACACATCTGATGACTGCATGTTCACTGCAGGAACTTCCCAAAAGTCCAATCAAATGTTACTTGATACAGCCCGTAATGTCTTAGCAGTACTGAATGCTTTTTCATTTTAACATTTTTACTATTTGCAGTTCCAGACAGAATAATTCTGTTATTTCTTCTCCAAACTGGCCAGCTAAATAGTAGCCCTCATTAGACATTTATTTATTAAACTAAAATGGTGATGCCTCTGAACTGGATCATAAAATGCATACTATCCTAAAGTTATATTCTCTCACTTAAAATCATAGCATCGTGAATTGCACAATTATGCATTTTCTTAAAAACATTGCAGTCTATCATTAGAAATAATTAATGGCTAAAATTTTGTTTCTGTCTTGTAGCTAACAATTATGCAAAGAGACAGCCGGCCACAGACTAGTGTATCAAGAGGTAAACACATAAATAAGACAGCATATTTCTCCCTAAGGACTTCAGTCATGATTGTCGATGCTTTGTTTTATATATATATATATATATATATATATATATATATATATATATATATATATATATATAGATATATATATATATATATATATATATATATATATATATATATATATATATATTCAAAACCCCCTTACATTTCAAAGGTTTTAATATACACATGGATCAAAATTCTAAAAATAGAAGAAACAAAAAGATAAGGACTGTCTAGACAGATATATTTGGCATTCTAATCTTCCATAATCTGTTCAGTCATTTCAGCTTAAAAGCTGTATAAAAACAGCTTATTTGATTTATTTTCACAGAGGAAAAAGAAAAAAGAAAAGGAGACTGCTCGTTGCATACATTAGCTACTCTGTCACGCTAGTCTTGTATCTAATGAATATAGATTTACTTACTTTAGTGACCACCGTGGTCACACCAGTCATGTAGTAAATATCCAGCAGCAGTACCTGCAGATAATTTCACATGGCAGAAAAGCCATTTGAAAGTGAGTTCATATTATTTCTTTCCTTTTCTGTTTCAAGTTTGGAAAACTGGTCATTTGTGTTTTATAGGAAGCCTTCTCTTGGCAGAAAGCATAGCCCTGTGAATACCATTTGATTACCAGTGTCTCCCAAATTCTGATATCCACATCTGTTTCATTTAAGTATTCCTGCTTTTTATTTTTGTAATGACTCATTTGCCCCCCACGGGATTTGTGAATGTGGCTGAGAATGGTATGCGGAACCTGTTGAGGAAGTTGAGAGTAAGACAAATAGACACAGTATAAGCCAGTGCATTTCTTTGTGCTGGTCCCAAGCCCGGATAAATGGGGAGGGTTGCATCAGGAAGGGCATCCGGTGTAAAACTTTGCCAAAACATTCATGCGGACAGCAGTAAATATTTACATACCAGATCGGTCGTGGCCCAGGTTAACAATGACCGCCACCAGTACTGTTAGCCAACAGGGTGCTGGCAGAAATTGGGCTACTGTTGGCCGAAGGAGGAGAAGAGGGAGAAGGCATGGCTGAAGGCTGGAAGATAGGAGAAAGGCTACGACTGTGGTAGTGAGGGTTGGTACTTTGAATGTTGGCAGTATGACTGGTATAGGGAGAGAGTTAGCCGATATGATGGACAGAAGGAAGGTTGGTATATTGTGTGTGCAAGAGACCAGATGGAAGGGGAGTAAGGCTAGGTGTATCGGAGGTGGGTTCAAATTGTTTTATCAAAGTGTGGATGGGAGGAGAAATGGCGTACGAGTTATCCTGAAGGAACACTATGTTAAGAGTGTTTTGGAGGTGAAAAGAGTGCCAGATAGAGTGATGTTTATGAAGCTGGAAATTGATGGTGTAATGATGAATATTGTTAGTGCATATGCTCCACAAGTTGGGTGTGCGATGGATGAGAAAGAAAAATTTTGGAGTGAGTTGGATGAAGTGGTGATGACTGTACCCAAGGGTGAGAGACTGGTGATTGGAGCAGATTTCAATGGGCATGTTGGTAAAGGGAACAGAGGGGATGAGGAAGTGATGGGTAGGTATGGTGTTAAGGAGAGGAATGCAGAAGGTCAGATGGTATTGGATTTTGCGAAAAGGATGGACATGGCTGTGGTGAATACATATTTAACAAGAGAGAGGAGCATAGGGTGACATACAAGAGTGGAGGAAGATGCACACAGGTGGATTATATCTTATGTAGGAGGGCCAGTTTGAAGGAGATTGGAGACTGTAAAGTGGTGACTGGGGAAAGTGTAGTTAGGCAGCATAGGATGGTGGTTTGTAGGCTGACGTTGGTGAGCAAGAAGAGGAGGAGGAGTGTGAGGGCAGCAGCAAGGATCAAATGGTGGAAATTGAAAAAGGGTAATTGTGAGGTGGAGTTTAGGGAAGAGTTAAGGCAGGCACTGGGTGGCAGTGAAGAATTACCAAATAGCTGGATAACTACAGCAGAGCTAATAAGAGAGACTGCTAGAAAGGTGCTTGGGATGATATCTGGACAGAGGAAGGACGACAAGGAGACATGGTGGTGGAATGAAGAAGTACAGGAGAGTATACAGAGAAAGAGGTTGGCAAAGAAGAAGTGGGATTGTCAGAGAGATGAAGAAAGTAGGAGTATAAGGAGATGAGGTGCATGGCAAAGAGAGTGGTGGTGAAGGCTAAGGATAAGGCATATGAAGAGTTGTATGAAAGGTTGGACACTAAGGAGGGAGAAAAGGACCTGTACCAATTGACTAGACAGAGGGACCAAGCTAGGAAAGATGTGCAATAGGTAAAGGTGATAAAGGATAATGTAGGAAACATACTCACAAGCGAGGATAATGTGTTGAGCAGATGGAAAGAGTACTTTGAGGGGTTGATGAATGAAGAGAATGAGAGGGAGAGAAGGTTGGATGATGTGGGGATAGTGAATCATGAAGTGAAATGGATTAGCAAGGAGAAAGTAAGGATGGTTATGAAGAGGATGAAGAATGGAAAGGCTGTTGGTCTAGATGACATACCTGTGGAAGCATGGAGGTGTTTAGGTGAAATGGCAGTGGAGTTTCTAACCAGATTGTTTAATGAAATCTTGGAAAGTGAGAGGATACCTGAAGAATGGAGAAAAAGTGTTTTGGTACCAATTTTTAAGAATAAGGGTGATGTGCAGAGCTGTAGTAACTACAGAGGGATTAAATTGAACAGTCACAGCATGAAGTTATGGGAAAGAGTAGTGGAAGCTAGGTTAAGAAGGGAAGTGATGATTAGTGATCAGCAGTATGGTTTCATGACAGGAAAGAGCACTACAGATGCTATGTTTGCTCTGGGAGTGTTGATGGAGAAGTAGAGAAGGTCAGAAGGAGTTGCATTGTGTTTTTGTAGACTTAGAGAAATCATATGACAGGGTGCCTAGAGAGTTGTGATATTGTATGAGGAAGTCGGGAGTGTCAGAAAAGTATGTAAGAGTGGTACAGGATATGTACGAGGGTAGTGTGACAGCAGTGAGGTCTGCAGTGGAAGTGACGGATGCATTTAAGGTGGAGGTGGGATTACATCAAGGATCAGCTCTGAGCCCTTTTTTATTTGCAATGGTGATGGACAGGTTGACAGACGAGATCAGACAGGAGTCCCCGTGGACTTTGATGTTTGCAGATGACATTGTGATCTGTAGTGAGTGTAGGGAACAGGTGGAGGAGACCCTGGAGAGATGGAGATATGCACTAGTGAGAAGAGGAATGAAGGTCAGCAGGACTAAGACAGAATATATGTGTGTGAATGAGAGGGAGGACAGAGGAATGGTGAGGATGCAAGGAGTAGAGGTGGCGAAGGTGGATGAGTTTAAATACTTGGGATGAATAGTTCAGAGTAATGGTGAGTGTGGAAGAGAGGTGAAGAAGAGAGTACAGGCAGGATGGATTGGGTGGAGAAAAGTGTCAGGAGTGATTTGTGACAGGCGAGTACCAGTAAGAGTGAAAGGGAAGGTCTACAAGAGGGTAGTGAGACCAGCTATGTTATATGGGTTGGAGACAGTGGCATTGACTAAAAGGCAGGAGTTAGAGCTGGATGTGGTAGAGTTAAAGATGTTAAGATTTGCACTGGGTGTGACGAGGGTGGACAGGATTAGGAATAAGTATATTAGAGGGTCAGTCCAGGTTGGATGGTTTGGAGACAAAGCCAGAGAGGCAAGATTACGTTGGTTTGGACATATGCTGAGGAGGGATGCTGAGTATATTGGGAAAAAGATGCTAAGGATGAAGCTACCAGGTAACAGGAAAAGAGGAAGGCCTAAGATAAGCTTTATGAATGTAGTGAGAGAGGACATGCAGGTGGTTGGTGTGACAGAGCAAGATGTAGAGGACAGGGAGAAATGGAAACAGATGATCCACTGTGGCGACCGCTAACGGGAACAGCCGAAAGAAGATGATGATGATGATGTAGTTCAGTGAAGCCATTGCATGAGAATCACTGCCTCAGTGCTGGAAACATTAGCCTCCGAGATAAAATTAATTAATTCATTCACAGTCAGTCATTCACCCGTTCATTTATTCACTTGTTAACCAAGTGATTAGTCTGGTCAAAGACTCTTTTCAGGCATGACCCAGGACAGAGGCAATCATATACAATATTTGCTGTTGTAACATACACTTTAAAATATTTAAAAGAGTAAGTCAAGTGAAAAATAGTGGTTCAGCTATGAAACAACAATTTCCTGAAAGCTGACATGTACAAAGGATGAAAAAATGCCTACAAGTCAAAAGGGTGAAAAAATTATTTTAGTCATTTCTTACAGTGGGTCAAGCCCCTTACATCCCCCCGCCACCAAATTTATATGCACAAACTCCATGGGCAACCAACACAAAATGTTGAACTCTCTCAAAATAAGTGAATCATTAAAGGCGCACACTTAGAAACCACACTGGCTATGATTTCCTATGGGGAAACAGCAATCGGTATTTTACCGTTCATCTTTTTTTTCTGTGTGTTACTGACACTTGAGCTATTTCACCACAAGCATATATAGATGAGCCAAAGAAAGATTAACTGGTGCATCATTACAACTGATGTTAGTGTTGTGGTCATCCTACTTGATGAGAAGTATTTTACAGAAGTTTCTTCCACTGTAACTCTCCAGGTTCTTAGAAGATACTGGTAAGCTGTCCAGATTTCCCATCCGTAAGAATGGATGAGTATGATAAAAAAAGTGTAGTATACTTGTGTCTTGAACTGTTTACACAGTGTGAAGCAAGTGAAGATGCATTATAGCAGTTTTCCAAAGGAAATAACAGCATAATGTATCTTGTAATGAATCCCACTGTCTACGTTCACTGTTAGGAGAGGTACCTTTTAAAGAAAGAGAAATCCTTGCTATCTTTTTCTTTTCACTTGTGAGTTGTATGGGACTATTTACAAGGATCTGGGCATTATGATACAACACCATTGTTTTCTTAGGACTGCGTGAGACAAACATTTTTAAGCTTTAACAGATGGATCTAGTACAAGAAGGATGTCAATCCTGGTGTGTATGTGCAAGGATTTTGTAGTTTTCATTGTTTGGAGGTCATTAACAGATGTTTTAGAAAACAATCTTTGAGCACAGTTGTCCAGTGCTTTATATGTGTCCAGTATTAAACAGCCCTCTGTCCACTTTGAATTAATTGTCGATTACAGTATTTAAGTTGTTTTGGATAAGGACTAGAACGGTTGCTATGAATACAGAGAACAATGCTAAGGCAAACTCCTACTATTATTTGGCCAAAGTTTAGATGAGAAATGGGTTGGAATTTGAACTATAGTGGGATACATTGCCTTTCTCCCACAAGATGGCAATGAAATTAATATTCCTTAAATTTTTGGAAATTTCATTGTTTTCACAAAGACAAAGAATGAGTTCATGGAACAGCAATACCATTTCCTTCCCTCCCTTCCCTAAAGATTTCCGACAGAAAACTCAGAAGTTAGAGTGTATTTGCTAAATGCTCCTTAATTCTAGCTTGAATCTCTTTATTTCTCCTTAAGACAGACACAGGTCACCAAACTGATTTGGATGAGCTTAATTTTCATAATGTCACATCTCCTAGGATAGCCGCCATATTCAGAGCCCCTAAAATAGACAAGAGTATTTTTTCAGCCACCTATGAGACCAATTGTGGATGCCGAGGGTTCCATTACTCACCCTTGTGCTAAGCTTTTGGATGAGAGACTTAAAAACTTAGTAGCACAAGAGGCACAAATATGTAGGGACTCGTAGTATTTCCTTAATAAGATCAATCAATTAGAATTCAACAAAAATTACATCCTCATCACTATTGATATTAAAGATCTATATACCACTATCCCACACGATATTGAGATACAATGGTTCACTGAATTCCTTTTTGATAAGGGTGTTCCACAGGATAGGATAAACACCTATGAAACCCTCTTAGAAATAGTATTGAAAAATAATTTTATAATGTTTGAGGGTAACTACTATTTACAAGCTACAGGGGTCACAATGGGGTTCGCATGTGGTGGGCTTTTTGCCAACATTACAGTGGTTCAGTGGGAAAAATTATTTTTAAATCTGAATACATGAAGAAATATATATATATATATATATATATATATATATATATATATATATATATATATATATATATATATATATTACCTGGATGATATTTTTATTGCTTGGGATGGCAACAGTGACCAAATAACTGAATTTATGGATTTCATTAATTATACCACAACAAAACTGAATATTAGTTATCTTGATATTATGCTCACTAAAGATATGGAAAATAAAAACTTTTTCTCACACATTTACATTTTTTAAGTTCACATCCACTTATACAAAAATGAGCAGTCATAAAAGGATAATTTGTAAGGGTCGTTTGTGTGGTTTCTTCATTTGAACATTTTTTTGGATGAATGTGAATCTATAAAAGCTATGTTTCTGTCAAGAGAATATTCAATTAATTTTGTTAATGGGCTAATGTATGAACTCATAAATAAGAGGGAAAGGAATGTTTATACCCCTATTCTAGGTCGCAGTAGTGAGAACATGATGTTGCAGTGTGACCTTGTCCATTCTGACATTCATAATGATGTATCAAGTACAAGTATGACTAATAATGATCTTATGGTGGACACTGGTTTGAGTGTTCTTCATTGCAGGAATTCCTTTATTCCTAAATATAATGTGGACAGTGATGTTATTAAAGATATTGTTGTTAACAACTGGGTCATTCTAACAGATGATAGAAATATTTCAAATAAAATAGGTATAAGACCACACATACCCCGCGATTCAAGAAACTCGATGCAAGGACAGTTTTAGCCTTGCGCCGAGCTTCCTCACTACAGATGGCGTAGCAGCGCCATATGGATATGTATGAGGGTGTGCCGCCACACCCTCAACGTGCACAGGAAACGTGTGCGAGTGCAGGGGGCGTGTATAAGTGCTCTACGGAGGCGTAAACATGCCCCGACAATTGCAAAACCTACTATGCCTACTAGTAGAGCCCGCCTCTAATAGTAAGTCAGTAATTCAGTGTCCGTGGATACTGAAATGTATGCTAAGCATACAAGAGTGTCCACGAACAGTGAAATAAAATTGAAGCAGTAAAAACACACAAGCCCTGTCCCTAGAACTTTCACAATTAGATTCCCCGTGTCCCTATTATACATTTGAATTGCTACAATATCGAAGGTGTAAGCAAAGTGCAGCATGTTTGCGCATCGCTGCTCTCCACCAAGCGTAGCTTACACATCAAATTCAGTCAAATAGAGAAAAACATGCAGAATCAACATAAATGTCAATAGTGTAGTGTTTAGAGTATCTGCCTACAGAGCAGGCATTCACCGTTCAAGCCCAACAATCGCACATATCATTTTCCATGTGGAATGAATGTCATTTTGCTGCAAAACCGACATGAGTATCGCATGAGATATTTAACTTAGGTTCATAGGTAGGCACTAGACTATCTGCCCAAAGGCATTTATAAGCCTAGCCAGAATGTGTTGGCTTTCGCCACCCCCTTAGATTAGTTCCCTGTGCCTCTGTCCAGCAGAACCATTGAAGTGATCCCTGGGGTAAACTTTCTGTTTCCCATCCACTCGTCAAGGTTTCTCTTGAAGAGGGTTAGCGAGGAGCTCTGCCTAATGTAGATTGGAATCTTGTTCCAGAGCATGGGAATTCTCTGGGACAGGAATCTATCCCTCCAGCACGTCCTATTTATTGTTGTGGTGAGGTTTAGATCCCTGGAGCGTGTGGCTCGAGGGGATATGGTTTTCTTTAGGTGGAGCATGTCCATCAATTCTGGGTTGGACATGGCCTTGTATGTCAGGCAGAGATCACCTCTGAGTAGGCGGTATGCAACCGAGTACAGTTGGAGTTTCTTCAGTCGAGCTGCATAGGACATCTGCTGGAGGCCAGTGATCCTCTTGGTGAGGTACTTCTGTGGTCTTTCCAGTTGCTGCAGGTGTCTTGTAAGGTACATCCCAAATGGGGCATTGTACTCTATGATGGGTCTGATGAGTGATGTATAGAGAGGCCCAATGACCTCTTTCGATCCGGATGCAAACCCTTTTGTTATTAGGTGAGCCACATAGAAGGATTTTCTAACCACTTTGGCAATGTGATTAT